>NC_057717.1:6383691-6389904 GCF_004010195.1 Chiloscyllium plagiosum | reverse complement strand
GCTATCGACTCTGGGCTATGCCTGTCATGCGAAGTTTTGGTGATGACGGTGTATGGTGTAATTACACGAATATCGAGCTCTATGTTGAATATGGCCGGAGGATTTGAAAGTGCTGAATGTGGAGAGCACTTTATAGTCTATCTGAATCCAGGCTATATCTGTTCTAGAGTAATTGGTAGATATGACAATGAGGCAACCTTATTTTCCGTTTAATATTACGATAAAAGAGAGGGACATCTACTTTGTATTTAACCAGATGTGTTGTTCCTGATATGATGGACCATGCCAGAGGCATCAAAATATTTTGAGAACGTAGACTTGACCCTAACTTGCTTATTTTAAAGGTGATGTGGAGTGGATATTTCAGGAGTGATGCAGCTGGTAAAACCACTCGGCTTTAAGCAAAACACAATGTTATTGAAATACTACAACTGAAGTCGAAGAAAACAGAATTTAGAATAACTTCATTATTTGAAAACTCAAGCACCTCAGTACAGCAACTTAACCAAAGAGCTGTTCCAATTCCTGTAACTCCCATAAACACACCATTTGGTGAAAGGTAAATGTAAACACAGGATCTTGCAGACAGGAGAGATTTCTGAGAGAAAAATCAGTCAGGGATCATCTACTGAAGCATGGAACCTGTTTCAGCTGCAACAGCTTCTGTGCCTGCTATCGGCAGCTTCTCTGTAATAAATAAACCAAATCAGAGAAAAAACCAGAACTGGGAGAACTGGCCACTCCTCTACCATGGCTCAACTGGGCTCTTTCTGAGACATTTTGACATCTCTGCCGTTACAACTTCTCATTTACAATAAAACCCAAGGACACAATAACCTTCTGAAAGTGCCAGCATTATTACACTGACCTGAGAGTGTTTGACAGAGTACTGTGTAGATCGAGCTTTAACTTGTGTCAAATCCTTTTCTTTACCTGTCCAGAAACTGTTAAATGATGGTCGTACAGAAGGAGCTTTACTTTGTATCTCGAATCACTACAGAGTGGAAAAACACCCTCAGCCCAAGAAGTCCACAACAACTTTCCAAAGTCTATCCTACCCAAACTCATTCCTCTACATTTACCTCGAATAACCTACATATCCCTGAGAACTATAGGCAATTTAGCATGACTAATTTACCTAAACCGCACATCTTTGGATTATGTGAAGAAACCCACGCAAATATCGGGAGAATGTGCCAAGTCGACACAGACAGTCGCCTGTAGCTGGAATCGAACCCAGTTCCCTGGTGCTGTGAGGCAGCAGTGGTAACCACTGAGCCACTGTGCCACCCATGTTGCCCATTTCCTGGGAGTGTCTGATGGGGATACTGCAGGGTGATCTTTAGACTAGATTAGAAACAGGCCCTTCGGGGCAACAAATCCACACCGACCCGCCGAAGCGCAACCCACCCATACCCCTACATTTACCCCTTCACCTAATATTATGGATAATTTAGCATGGCCAATTCACCTGACCTGCACACCTTTGGACTGTGGGAGGAAATCGGAACACCCGGAGGAAACCCACGCAGACACGGGGAGAATGTGCAAACTCCACACAGACAGTCGCCTGAGGCAGGAATTGAAACCCGGGTCTCTGGAGCTGTGAGGCAGCAGGACTAACCACTGTGCCACTCTGCCACCGTGACGCCCACAAATCCTTAATATTTATCTAACTCCAGTCTATAACTAACCTACAGTGTTCGATTGGATTAGCACCACGTTAGTTTCGATCTGTATTGGATGTTGTGATTAAACCGTTCTGGTGGCTCCTGATGTAGATCAGTTTACGTGGTGCTTTACTTTGTATCTTATCCTGTGCTGTACCTGGACTGGGACTCTTGGAGTGAGGACGATATGGAGTCTGATTAATCAATATCTAACCCCCTGCTGGACGTGGCCTGGAAATTTGAAGCATGTTTCTAACCCCATGGTGTACCTATCCTTCACTGCTTGATGGGGACAGTGCCGCAGGTTTAAAGCATATCCAACACAGTGCTGAATATGGCCGAGGAATAAGAAAGGGCTAACGTAGGTGTACATTTATTCTGTGTGTAAACCCATACTGTCCCTGTGTTGGAGTGACGATGTGTAAGTGCAGTGTGAGAATTCTTTCACATCGAACCGTTTGATTTACCTGTCCCATTTATCTGGATGAGTACAGCTTCATCCCTAACCCATAGACACTCGGTAGCAGCAATGTGTACCGTACACAATATGTGCAGAAATTCACGCAGGATCCGAACACTACACCTTCCAAAATCAGGGACATCAGAAGGACAAGGGGAGCAGATAAATGGGAACAAATTACACATTCATGTTCTGTCCAAACTACTTCTAGTTTAGAAATACGTCACCGTTTATTTAGTGTTATTGTTTCGAGATATTCCCTCATTATGTCTGCCTATTCACACAAACGACAACATTTCAAGAAAACAATTCACCAGCATCTTTTCAAGGGAAACGAGAGAATGGGCAATGGATACTGGCCTAATCAGCAACAAAATGAACTAAAATTAAACATATTGTCCAAGCATGACCAATAATGGACAGGGAGGTGAGAGTTTTGTGCGTGCTGGCTGGTTGGGTCCAGTCAGTACCTTGCTTGTTGTGAACAGTTGACGTTGGGGTCGGGGTATGCTATTAGAAACAATCTGTCAGTATTTCAGAGGCAAGGCCTACATACCTAGCATCACACAGACATTTACATTCACAATCCAAATTACTGACTTGCGAGATAAAAGCAGCAAATATGTACTCGTATCTACTTGTAAACAGTTAAATTATTGCCACAAAAATGATAGTGTTCTCACAGCTCCAGAGACCCGGGTTCGTATATTAGTACAAATACTCATACAAGGAAAAATACTTGTATATTTTTAAAGTCCTTATACTTAATCATTTGATATTGGACTCATGGTTTGAAAGTTACTTATTGTGATTTGTGCATTGTTTTGATGATATTCCAGTTATAAATTTGAACAAAACAAATGGGTGGGTTTGTACTAAGTGAGCAATCAAAGACTTTACGATCTTCAGGGATAAAATGTTGCTTTTAGTGGTTTAAGCAATGCAGAAAATATTTACGTAGAAAATTCCATTTGTTTCCAAACACAGACAGTTGTTTTGTTCAAGTTTACGATGAGAATATAATGAAAAGAGTGAGCAAGTCACAATGAGGGACTTTTAAATGCTCAGTCTGGTCACTGTTTGGATACTGACATTGTGGAGCTGGCGTACACTCGATATGGTTTATGAGGGTTCAATGTAAGACGCCATGTGCTGCAGGAGTCCATCAAATCTATAACATCTTGAGGTGGATTGAGTCCAAGGTGCAGAATTATACAGCTTTGGTGACACACTCGAAGTCATCAGATAAAATTGCATGTCATGGTTGTTGGCAGGTCATTTATACAAATGCTGATGTGCATTTAGACCAGAATGGAGCACTGTGATAGTCCTTTGCACAGGCTGTCTCATGCATTTCTTTGTTACTGAAGAGCAATGATGTTTGGTTAATTTTCAAATACGTAAGACATAAAGTGATAGCAACTCTCTATGATACAAAATGTACAAGTGACTTGCCATATATTTCAAACAGACTAATCAAGCAACACTCAGGTATTGTCTGTAAAGCAGGATTCTGTGAACAGGACTATGACTCCGGCAACATCACCATACTCTCTGTCCCACTGACAGGAAACAGTCAGGCAGAGGGGGGCATATGCTTACAATATTGGTGTAAATATATTCAATACAGTGCTCAGCATTGATGCTGGATCCTGTGGCTGCTAGGCTGCTCCGTGGCAGGTTATGGGGCAGTCAATAAAAGGGAAACATATAAGTGACCACATCGTCATCGATCTGCCTGCTGCAGATACACCTCTCCATTTCATATATTGGTAAGAAAGGTCACTGAACAGTCCTTATAGGGAGGAGGGGCTATCTTCATTTTGTAGGCCTTCCACCGTTTGATGTAGCAATCTGTGCGCTGAACGGCACAGAATTTGAACAGATTGAGCAACTAACAATGAGGAGTCAATGAGGTGCAGTGGGCCATCGGCAGCAGCACAACTCATACAGTTGGCAACCTCACGACCCGGCATACTTCCCATTGCATAGTAACCATCACGGCCCGGCATACTTCCCACTGTATAATAACCATCACGGCTAAACATTGCTCCCACTGTATAGTAACCATCTCGCCAGGGATCCTCGCTGGGTCAGTGAAGAGTACAGAAGGATATGTTGGGAGTGGAACCAGCCAGACCTAGATATGAGGGGACAACCTAGAAAACATCTTACTGCCTTCAACTACAAAGCAGGCCAACTTGCATGCTAAGAAGCATAAGCAGCCAGTGCTGGACAGAGCTCAGTGATCCCACAGTCAATGGTGCAGATCCATCTTTACAGTCCTGCCACATGTAGTTATAAAAGACAGTGGAAAATGAAAGAGACCATTGAAGGAGGAGGCTGCTCTCCAACAATGAAATTCCTAGTTATGGGGGAGTGCAGCACATCAGGGAAACAAAATAAAGCTGCTGCATTTGGAACAATCTTCAGCCAGAAGGGTTGAGCAGATGATTCATTTCAGCCTCCTTGAGTAAGCCCCAGCATCACAGACACCAACCTTCAGACAATTCAATTCACTCTTCACAATGTCAAGAAATGGCTGGAGACACTGCAAACTCTGTTTTAACTCCAGAGATTGCCACATCTCTAACCAAGCTGATCCATTTCAGCAAGAACACTGACACCTTCCAATAAACTGCCCAAGTATGTCCTGTACACAAAAAGCAGGGCCCTTGTATTCCAGCCAGTCACTGACCCATCGGTGTAGGGTCTACCATGGAAATGTGAAGGAAAGTGTCAGTAATAATGAGATCAATCAGCAATAACCTGCTCAGTGTCATTCAGTTAGTGACTCGCCAGTCTCTCTCAGCTCCTCAGCCCATTGCAAGCTCAGTTCAAAAGAGTTGAACTTCAAAGAGGCAGTGAGCTTAATTACTCTTCACATGAAGGCACCATGTAATAGGGTGTGATAATAGGAGCCCAAGTATAATTATACTTACTCGGAATCTGGAGGAATTACTCTCCTGGTTGGAATTACCCCAGGAAAAATAATGCCTCCTGTCAGTGTGAGTAATTATCCCCAGCAACAATGCAACAAGAAACAAAAAAAAAAAGGAAAAACGTCAGCAAGGAGTTAGGAGAGGTAAAAGGCACCATGAGATGTATTTGGCAAACAGGATGAAGGAAAATCCCAAATTGGTTTATCAGGATTAAGAGGGTAGCCAGAGACAGTAGGCACACTCAAGGACAAATGATGGGAATTTCAACGTGGAGCTAGAGGAAGCGTGTGAAGTCCTTAACAAACACTTTTCATTCGTATTCAAAATGAGAAGGACGTGGTGCATGGTGAGTTGAGAGAAGGATATGTTGATATTCCAGAGCATTTTAATATTCAGTCACAGGAGAGATTCCAGAGAACTGCATAATATCAAATATTATTTCCTTGTTGAAGAATGGCAGCAGGGTAATCCTGAAAATTTCAGGTCGTAAGCCTTATTTCAGTGGCACAGAAACTATCAGAGGTTCTTAGAAATAGAGCTGCCCCACATTTTGAAAAATACAAACTTACGAACGAAAGGCAACATGGCTTTTTGCGGTGAATAATGAGTTCAGTCACAGCTTGGGGACTGTGTGCAGTTCTGGTCACCCCATCACATGGAAGGATGGAATTGGACTGGAGAGGGTACAGAGGAGATTCTCCAGCCTGTGACAGTGGAAGTGCAGTTATGTGGAAAGATTGGAGCGGATGATGCTGAGATGAGATTTGATTGGGGTGCACATATTGTCAGGGACCTGGGTAGAAAAGGAGACAACATCTTGTTGTTGTTGGAGAGCTCAGTTACCAGCGGTGAATATTTAATGTAATTTGTTGAAATATTAAAGAAGTGGTGAGGAAATGTGTTATTTCACCCAGAGTCTGGTCGGGATCTGGGAGTCACACATGGAAGTGGAGTAGATGCAGAAACTCTCAAACCATTTTAAAAAGGTGACGGGATCTGCACCCAAAGTCCTACAGAATCCGGGGAGACAGAATTGGGCTTTAAAAAAACAACGTTACATCTTGTCCAATGCAGACAGTGCACAGAGTGATCTCCTCTATACTGTGCTATTTTCTGAAGTTTTCAAAGGTTACCAATATCT
>NC_057717.1:6375364-6383677 GCF_004010195.1 Chiloscyllium plagiosum | reverse complement strand
GGAAAACCTTTGATTATTCAGTTCTCAGTCGTGATCACACTGCAGCCCCATCTCCATAATCCCAGCTGATTCTGACCTGGTTCACACTATTTAAAGCTCCCGTTTCATTGGCCTTGTTGAAAAGTTCCCAGCTTTATTCTTGCCCCAGTGAAGTCTGCTCTCAGTCAACTAATGTTTCTCACTCTCAATTATTGCATATCATTCTTTACCATCATCCTGAACTTTACAATAAAATGATCGCTGCTCCCCAAATCGTTCCCCTACTGACATTGGATCCACTTGACCCACCTTTTCCCAAGGACCAGGTCCAACAGTACATGCTCTCTTGGGCTGGACACATATTCCTGAAGTGAGCTCTCCTCCATGTAATTCAGGGATGCTGGCCCCTCATGACCCTGCACCACCAATAACCGAGTCAATATCTGGGTAAGTTAAGTTTCTCAGTATAACTAATCTGTAGTATTGTCATCGCTCTCAAATGACTCTGCATATTTATTCTCTCCACCCTTTCCAATGATTGCTGGCCGACAGACTGTACCTCACAGTTTAATTATACAATTTTTGTTCTGTACATCCAGCCAAATTCATTCTGTCCTTGAACGATCCTGTTTCTCTTGGACTCCTTAACTAACGCTAATCTAAACTAATACTTCTACCTTCATCCTTTCCCTTCCCTTCTATCTTTTGAAATCTTTTATACCCAGCAATATTTAACACAAAGGCCTGCCATTCCTTGAGCCAGCGCTGGGTGATCAGTATATCAGATTTCCACACAGCAATCTGCATCTGGACTTCCCCACACTCCGAGTATTTATGTTCATGCAGACTACCTCAGATTAAGGCTTTCTTTATCAACCCATCTTCCACTGTTAAACTTGTTGTTGTACCAACTGTATCTCCCATTATTTTGAGAATCCTGGTAGTCTCCTCCACTATTCCATTTTGGATCCCATAGACACACAAAGTTATTTTCAATTCCACCCACACACCCCAGAAGGAATTCAGTCCCATCTCTGTCACATGTTAGCCCATCCAGTTTGTAGAGTTGCTGCCTTCCCCAGAATCAGTCCCAATGACCCAGGAATCTGAAGCCCTTCCAGCTGCACCATCATTCTAGTCACGCTCTCATCTACCTAAAGCTCCGAGTCCTGTTCTCACTTGTACACGGCACTGGGAGCATTTCAGGGATTGCTACATTTGAGGCTCTGCTTGCTAACCATCCAGCGAGCTCCCTAAATTCTGATTCGAAGATAACTTCACCCTTCCTACCCAGGTAATTCCTACCAACCTGGACATAACCTTTGACTGCTCACTGTCCCCCAGACGAATGTCCTGCAGACACAGTGACGTTCTTAACCCCACTATCCTGGAGTTACAGAAGCGCTGACACCATCACCAATTCCCTGACTCTCATGTGCCTATTGCTCCTCCTTCCTTCTCCCTCCCCTCCTGTACAGTCAGGCTGCTGGTGGTACCACAGACATGGCTCTGACTGTCCTCCCCTGAGCAGGCAGCAACTTCATCAGCTTCCAAACTGGGAAACTGAATTGGGAGGGTGATATCAGGATATTCCTGGATTCCCTGGCTGTTTCTCTTTGATTGCCTAGTCCCCCATCCCTTACATATTCCAGACTGTCATGCCTGCTGGGTGATTTGCTATGTGCGCGTGCTGTCCCCATAACTCTCAGCATCACAGAGTCTCTAGTCACTGTCTGAGCTCCAAGACCCCGTGTTCATCTAGGACACGAGTAGGGGCCATGAATTCCCAATGTAACAGTACACATTTTCCATCTGACAAACATGTCTTGCCTTGTCCTAAAATGCAACATGTCTAGAGTAACTTACTTAAACACTTAGAATGAAGTTAATATCAGAGACATCATAATATGGTTCAGTCCCTTATTCAACTGTGGCTTACTGAGGGTAATTTAGTATATTGGCTCAGAATTTCACTTCTCCCTATTATTTCGGAGTTCAATCCTTACTTCATAAGATAAAAAATAAATTTGCTGACTGAAAGCAATTATATGACAGTCACTAATAATGGTTTATTATCAGCAAATGAACATACAGCCTTTTCTGTGCTGGCTCTTGCACTTCTTTCAAACTCAGTGCAGGCAGGTCCCAGCAGCAGAAGATTATCACTGTGATTCCCATGTACGTATAATCCTCCAGCTCCCATTTCACTCTGCTCCCTCACAGGGTCACCATCTCTGTGACTGCCAGGTACGCGTAATCCTCTAGCTCCCACTCCACTCTGCTCCCTCACAGGGTCACCGTCTCTGTGACTCCCAGGGACATGTATTCCTCCAGCTCCCACTCCAATCTGCTCCCCCACACGGTCACTGTCTCTCTGACTCCCAGGGACATGTATTCCTCCAGCTCCCACTCCAATCTGCTCCCTCACACGGTCACTGTCTCTATGACTCCCAGGGATATGTATTCCTCCAGCTCCCACTCCACTCTGCTCCCTCACAGGGTCACCATCTCTGTGATTCCCAGGTACGTGTAATTCTCCAGCTCCCACTCCACCCTGCTCCCTCACATTTTCACCGTCTCTGTGACTTCCAGGCATGACTAGGCCTCGATCCTCAGTGCTGATTTATATCCTCCCACTTTGATGCCTCTGTAACTCCTCGGAGTGAGCCTCAAGCTCCTGCTCCAAGATTCCCCTTCACATGGTCACTGCCTCAGTGACTCGGTGCTGATTTTGAGCCTCCTACTCTGCTGTGTCTCCAACTCCAAGTCCCAGTCGGCCCCGATCCTCGCTGCTGATTTATATTCTCCCGCTCTGTACTGCTCTCTCTCAGGTTCTTTGTGACATTGTGACTCCCAGATAAAGAAATTTACAACATCCCATTCCGCACTGCTCTCTTAAAGGATCGCTATTCTGCCTGGAAGACAGTGGAAAAGAGGAGGATGATACAGAGCAGAGGGTGTTACAGCGATTGACCGAGCTGTATGAAATGGAACAGGTTATCTAGGGAGCTAGGCAGACCTGCAGCAACTCAAGAACGTTACTGGAAGACACAGCGGGTGTTGCAGACACTGAAGAAGGCAAAGGAAATAGAGAGAGGGTGGCTTGTTCACAACGGAGCTTTTTAGAGCTTAAAGGGTTTTTTTCTGAGCTGCTAACAGAGATGTGTAGACTTCAACAGTTGCAAATTAACAGTCAGCAAGTGTTGTATGGTACTGGAGTTGTTAGATGTTACATAGTTAGAAGACCTGTAGTAAATGGGCGGAATATAAACTTTTGGAGCACTGTTGGTGTTCAAGGACCCTCAGGACATGAGGAGGTGCAGAGAATGGGAGCATTCCAAATAGTGGGATTGTAGGGGCTGGAAGTCCTGAGATGGATGAGGAGGAAGAAAATTGCCAATTTAGCACATGCAACCATTGTAATTATAGAGATTTAGAAAGGGAACCTGTGCTGTCATTAATTACAGTAATATGGAGAGTTACAGAAGCTGAAAGTTTACAAATTTAGAAAGGGAGAAATTTTAGGTGATCAGAAGTTTAAACAACAATAAAGAAATTTTAGCGATCTCAAGCACAGATGGGAATGGAAGCGGTGAGATATTGTGAGGAACTATGAAAGTTATAGGTCGGGGAAGAAGTCAGATATAAAAGGGAGAGTTGCATTGTCTGTATACAGTTACAGACATGAGGGGTATTGTAGCGCCTGCTGGAGGATACCCAGATAACAACAGTTCCAACGGTTGGTGCAGTTAGTCAAGAAGGCAGCTCACCACCACCTTCTCAGGGACAATTCCAAATCAACAATAAATGCTGGCTCAGCCAACAAAGTTCATGAAGGAATAAAAGATCTACAAGTAGCACTGAGGTCACTCAGGAAGGCCCTTTCAGCAGCCCTTCACAACCCTGGAACAACTATACCCTGGAAGGACAGGAGCTCCAGGTGCATGGGAACATCAGCATTTCCAAGGTGCCTTCCAAGCCACGCTCCATCCTCCCAGCACTGTGTCTGTCCCTACACCCAAAGGACTGCAATGGGTCAGGAAGGCAGCTCACCACCACCTTCTCCAGGGAATTCCAGGTGAGAAGGTAATGGTGGAACTCTGCTGTTTACAGCCAGACAGAAAAATAAATCCAGCAATGTGTGTGAAATGAAATTTCCCTGTCAGAACAACATGCTGAACATGGATAGAGGATTTGTCTGATTAGCACAAGGCAGAGAGTGTGAAGAAAGGGGTCTTTTTCACGATGGGAACTGGTGATGGGGAGCTCCACAGGGGTCAGTGTTGGGACTACACTCTCCACGTTATTCATACAGAGTCTGGACAAAGGATGTGAAGGGGTATGAGAAATTGGTTTCAAAGAAAGACCTCAGGGATGAAGTTCGTGTCATATGAGGAGCAGATGAAGTCTCTGGGTCTGCACCTGATGAGGTTTCAGACGCAGCGGCAGAATCTCATTCAAACTTACAGAATACTGAGGTGCCTGAATGAAGCGGACGTGGAGAAGCTGTTTCTACTAGCAGGAGAGACTAGGGGCCAAGGGCAGAGCTTCAGAGTGAAGGACGACCCTTTAGAATGGAGATGTGGAGGAATTTATTCAGCCAAAGGGTGATGGATCTGTGGTACTCACTGCCTCGGGGGGGTGGGGGGGAGGTGGATGTGGAGGTTAGTAATTCAGTGCATTTAACTCCGAGATAAATAGGCTCTTGGTGAGTAAGGAGATCAAGGGTTACAGGGAGTAGGCGAGAGAATGGGGTTGATAAACAATTCAGCCAGAATCAAATGCTGTCGCAGACTTGATGGACCGAATGGCCTAACCCCACCCTATATATATTGGACTTACGTACGGTCCTCATTCCATGGTTTCTAAGTGTGCAGATGTCATTTCGGGCTTAGCGTTTACCATACATTCCAGCACTTTCCTGATTTTTCCTGTCACCTCTTGGTATCAGAACGACTGCAGAAAGCTACACCACAGAGTACCTTGGGAATCCTTTTGTATAAATCTCATAAAGGTGATACACAGGGTCAGCAGGTCATAGAGAAGGCAAATGGAATGTTGGGAATGACTCCAAAGGGAATGGAGAATAAAAAAAGAAGGTTGCTAACAACAACAAAGGCCTTCAGTAAAGCCACACTGAGAATACTGTGAACAGATTTGGTCCCCTATCTAGGGGGAGAATATTCTTGCATTGGAGTCTGTCCTGATAAGACTTACCAGACTGATCCTCAGAATTGAGCGATATTGATGAGAAAAGATTGAGAAGGTTGAACTTGATCTCATTAGAATTTAGAAAATGAGGCAAATTTATTGATAACCTAAGATTCCTATGTTCTTGCAGTTCGGTTCTGATATGTTGGTTCCCCTAAGCGAGGATCTGTAACCGGAGATAAAGGGGAATGCATGGTAAATGATAAGACAGAAATGATAACTGCACGCTTAGAAACCCATGGGATTAGGAAAGTTTAAGAAAAAAGCTGGGTTGTAGACACTGGATGATGTCACAGAGTTCGGTGGTTTGAAATCACTGTTGGTGGTTCGAGATCAGATAGGTTGTCGGGCTGAAAGATGTCATGGAGAGGTACAGGGAAATCAGTCCAGAAGGAGTTACATTGAAAGGGAGGAATATAGGTTCTAGAGATTACACAGATAGGGCAGCAGTTGGAGTTACAGGAGATACAGAAACTGGAAAGGTTGTGGAGACTGGATATTACACTGATATGAGTGGTAATTGAATCTGCAGGATTTTATAGAGAGAGGGAGGATTGGTGGGACTGGAGATTACACAGATATGGATGGTAGTTGGAGCTGCAGGAGTTTATAGAGAAGTCAGGATTGTTGGTACTGGAGACTACATTGACATGGACAATAGTTGGAGCTGCAGGAGTGAGTGAGATAGGGAGGGTTGAAGGGGCTGGATGAGTTTTCACAGCTGGGGGGAATTGTAGCGATTGGATGGGCCAGAGATGTTGAGGGTTACAGGGCTGCAGGATTTCAGAGAGTTAGTGAGGACTGTGAAGGCAGGTTTGCAGCATTCCCATCAGTTACACAGAGATGTGCAGTGCTGTTCTGGAGGAGGTTACAGAAATCAACAGAGTTGCAGATACTGGAAGATATTACAAAGACAGTGAGCTATAGTATTTGAGGAGGTTACAGCGACAGGATGCATTGAGGAGTTGGAAGCTGCTACAGGTGTTAAACATGCAGCGGGGGATCAATAGGAGAAAGTGAGGACTGCAGATGCTGGAGACGAGAGTTGAATAATGTGGTGCTGGAAAACACAACAGGCCAGGCAGCATCCGAGGAGCCGGAGAATCGACGTTTCGGGCATAAGCCCTTATTTGGATGCTGCCTGGCCTGCTGTGTTTTTCCAGCACCACATTTTCCAAATCAGCAGGGGATCAATAACCTTATATTGATTTGGATGATTGGAAGCTGTGGAGATAATAAATGAGAATTGCAGGAACTGAAGAATATCACAGAGATGGGGAGTAACATATGTGCTAGAGGTGTTAGAACATGAGCTGTATTCAATGGAGTCAGGGAAGATACAGGGTAATCTGAAGAGACTACAGGTGATAAAAAGGGGAGCAAGGCTTCTCAGTGTTGGATGGGGTCAGTTTACACAGACTGAGAGTATTTTTTAGAATGGTGTTATTTCGAGATTAAGAGAGTTGTACAGAATTGAGGGACAAACAAATATACTTAAAAGTGCAGTGAAGGAAGACATCTGTTGTTGTCGGATGCTGAGGTTCTGGAAAGTATATGGACCGGAAAGCTGGAAAGTCTGCCAGAGCTGACAGAGACAGGAACAGCAATAGAGCCTGGAGACACGAACACAGTTTGGGTGCATTGCACACACTGGAGGAGGTTTCTGCTTTCGGGATGGTTATAGGGGAGGGTAACGTTTACATAGATGGGCTGGAGAAGACTATGAAGATGATAAAATGGATGGACAGACTAGAGGAGCTTACATTGACAGGATGTGTGATAGTGACAGGAGGATGTTAGAGAGATAGTGAGCCTTGTAGGAACTGGATTGAGAAAGTCACAAGTATTGGAGTGGGTTCTACAGCTCGGGAGTACTACAGGGACCTCAGAGGATTACGCAGATAGGGATGATTGTAAGATCTCCAGATTTTCAGAAGCTTTCAGGACTGGAAGAAGTTGCAAAGATAAAGAGAGATATTGGAGCTGTGGAAGTTCACAGAGACTCGAAGGTTTGGGGGGTTTGGGACTGTTTATGGATAAAGGGATGATTTTTAGCGAGAGTAATATGGAACACAGAGGGAGACTTTAGATTAGATGCTCCACAGCATGGAAACAGGCACTTCGGCTGAACAAGTCCACACGAACCCTCCGAAGAATAACCAATCCAGAACCATCTCCCTCTGATTAATGCAACTAACTCTTTGAGAAACTTAGAATAGCCAATTCACCTGACCTGCACATCTTTGGACTGTGGGAGGAAACCGGAGCACCCGGAGGAAACCCACGCAGACACGGGGAGAATATACAAATTCCACACAGTCACCCAACCTCGGGAGACTGACTATGTGGAGTTTGCACGTTCTCCCCGTGTCTGCATGGGTTTCCTCCGGATGCTCCGGTTTCCTCCCACAGTCCAAACATGTGCAGGTCAGGTGAATTGGCCATGCTAAATTGCCCGTAGTGTTAGGTAAGGGGTACATGTAGGGGTATTGGTGGGTTGAGCTTCGGCGGGGCGGTGTGGACTTGTTGGGCCGAAGGGCCTGTTTCCACACTGTAAGCAACCTAATCTAATCTAGTAATCTAATCTAAACACTAGAATCGAACCTGGGCCCCTGGCGCTGTGAGGCACCATTGCTCACCACTGATCCACCGTGCTGCCCCAAATTGCAGAATTACACAATGAGAGAGTGTTTGAGGTGCTGGGAGGACTGAAGGGAGTGGAGGAGCAAACAGAGATGTGGAGTGCTGTTGCGGCTGGAAAAGGGTCTGGAGGTGTTTATCCAGATAAGGAGCTCGGTAGGGATGGGAGAAGTTTCCTGAGGTCGTGTGGTGCTATAGGCCAGGATGCAGGAGTGTGACAGGGCCTGCAGAATGTTACAGTCATATCATGTTGTCTTGGGGCTTGAGGAAGTTATACAGATGGGTATTGTGGTCCAGGCTGAAGGATTTTATAGAGACAGGGTGGACTGTAGTTATTGTACAAAACTACAGAATTAGGGGTCATTGTACTGAGTGTAGGATAAGATTATTGAGATTGGACATGTTAACGAGACAGGAGCAACTTACAAATAGGGAGAGACGTCAACATTGGAGTATGTTTCAAATATACAGCAGGATTATGGG
>NC_057717.1:6371896-6373498 GCF_004010195.1 Chiloscyllium plagiosum | reverse complement strand
GTAAACAACCTTACAGGATCTCAGGCAGAATGGAAAAGCGAGATGGGAACCCTGACACTAATGGATAACAAAGGCATTACAGAGAAAGCATTTGGCCTCAGATTATGCAGCTGAATCAGCCTGAATGCAAATTCTGGATGTTGTGTCAAAACCACAAGCAGGAGAACAGTTTTTATGCTGCCTAGCAGTATTTCATTGCTCATCCCTGCATTAAACAGGAATTCATTAGAATTTGTAGCAAAGGTGGTGTGATAATTTTGGGAGACTTCAATCTTTGTATAAATTGGGGCAGACACATTGGCAAGTGTGATATTATCCGAAATCCTCCTTGAATGTTTTTGTCAGTGTTTCTTTGAATAACACATTGTGCAAATAGCTGGGGATGTAACTATCTCAGATCGACCGTTGGGTGATGAAGCTGAATGAATGAGTAATATCACACCGAGATCCTCCAAGAAATTATACCGGAATTCAAAGAGATTATGACAATTTAAAGTGACCATAAAGCACACCCAATCATCAGTAACAAATCCACTTACATGATTTTGAGAGAGAACTGACCAAGGTAAACAGGGGAAACAGACTGAAATGTCAGTCTGTAAATGAACAGTGGTAACCATTTAGAGTCCGAGAGACGTACAGCACATAAACGGACCCTTTGGTCCAACTCGTCCACGTCGACCAGATATCCTTTCCTAATTTCATCCCATCTACCAGCACTTGTCCCATATCCCGCTAAACCATTTTTAAAATTCATATACCAATCCAGATGCCTTTTGAATGCTGCAATTGTACCAGCCTCCACCACTTCCTCTGGCAGTACATTTCATACATACAACACACTCTGCGTGAAAAGGTTTCCTCTTAGGTCCCTGTTAAATCTTTCATCTCTCACCCTAAACCTATGCCCTCTAGTTCAGGACTCCCCCACCCCAGGGAAAAGACTTTGTCTGTTTATCCTATCCATGCCCCTCATGATTTTATAAACCTCAAGAATGTCACCCCTCAGCCTCTGACGCTCCAGGGAGAAAAGTCACAGTCTTTTCAGCCGCTCCCTATAGCTCAAATCGTCTAACCCTGGCAACATGCTTGTAAATTTTCTTTGAACACTTGCAAGTTTCACAACGTCCTTTCAAGAGGAAAAAGACCAGAAATGCACGCAATATTCCAAAAGTGTCCTAACCAGCGTGCTGTACAGCTGCAACCTGACCTCCAAACTCCTATAATCAATACTCTGACCAATAAAGGAAAGCATACCAAAAAACCTTCTTCACTATCTGGGTAACATTACGGGGGCACGGCCGTGGACATGGATTGGACGGTGGGAGTGAAGGGCAGGGGGCGTGTTTGGGGACAGGCTGAGGGTGATGTCGAACGTGTTTGGGAAGTGGAGGCAGACGGCGGGTGGAGGGTGTCGGACGGTTTTGGGGCAGGCGTCGCTGTTGGGTGGATTTGGGGCAGGTGGGGGGGGCAACGTTGAGGGGCGGGTGAGGGCAGTATTGGATGGGTTTTGAGGCGAGCGGGGATGTTCTTGTGGCTGGCAGGGCTTGGGGGCTCGCTCATGGCTTGCCGCTGCCGAGTCACCTGAACATGGAGCAGACT
>NC_057717.1:6367610-6371491 GCF_004010195.1 Chiloscyllium plagiosum | reverse complement strand
TAATTCTGTGGACCTGTCTGATCGTTTTCCATAACTATGTTAAAACTAAGACAGTTGTGGTCACTGGACACAACGTGCTCTTCGACTGATACTTCAGTCACTTGCCTGACTTCGGTTTCTGAGGGGAGGTCCAGTGTTGTATCCGCCTGAGTAGCGCAGAACCCTCTACGTCTTGGTTTAGGAAACTTTCTTAGACATATTTGAAAAATTCCACTCAGTACTAGCCTTTTACACTCTGGGTGACCGAGTCAATCCAGGGGAAGTTAAAATCTCCAACCAATATTACTCTATTATTTTTACAGGTACCTGCAAACGCACGACACTTTTGCTCCTCTCGTCCCTGCTGACTACTTGAGCGTCTAGAACACCATCCCAGCAGACTGACCATTCCGTTTTTGTTTCTAACTTTTAAATATATGGCCTCATTTGATGACTTCTTAACAGTATTGTCTCTAAGCACTGTTGTAATGTCCTCCCTAATCAAAAGGACAACTCCCCTCCTCACTGACTTGTCCTTCTGTCACGCCTGTAGTTTCTGTATCATGGAACACTGAGCTGCCAGTCCTGCTCTTCTCTCAGCCATGTTCCTGCTCTTCTCTCAGCCATGTTTCTGTTATGGCTGTAATATCCCAGTCCCCAGAGCCAATCCATGGTCTGAGTTCATCTGCCTTACGAGTCCGTCCTCGTGTGTTGAAATAAATGCTCTTTAAACCAGATGTCTTTTCCCTCCCTCGACTGTGCCCCTGGATATCCTGAATAGGAAATTTGCTCTTGGTGGCTGATGTATTTCCCCTGACTTTTTGATAGTCCTTCTCTTACTCAGAGTCACAATTCCCTGCCAAACTAGTTTAAATCCTCCTGGGTAACACGAGCAAATTTCCTTCTGGGATACTGGTGCCCCGCTGCTTCAAGTGCAAACGATCCCCTTTGTACAGGTCATCTCTACCCCAGAAGAGATCCCAATGACCCAAGAAGTGAAAACCCTGCCCACTATACCAGCTCCTCAGCCACACATCCATCTGGCCTATCTTTCCATTTCTATCCCCACTGGCGCGTGGCACTGGGAGTAATCTGGAGATCATTAATGTCAGTATCCTGCGTTTTTAACTTCCTACCTAACTGCCTGTACTCATTTGACAGGTGCCTATCCCTTTGTCTACCACTATCATGTGGATTGATGTGCAAATGACCTCTGGCTGTTCATCCTCCACCTTCGGTATCCGCTCAGAGACATCCTTGACCCTGGGACCCGGGAAGCAGCACACCATTCTGGAGTCACTGCTGCAGACACACAGCCTCCTGTTTTTCCCCCTCACAACTGAGTCTCCTGTCAACAGTGCAATAAAATCAGGTGAAGCCCTTCACAAGTATAGAGAGTGCAAGGGGATTTTGGAAAATGAGGGACAAACAATGGTCATGAAATATATTTGGCAGATACGATTGTGGAAAAGCCACAGGTATTTTATCAGCATCGTGAGAGCAAGAGGATTCCCAGCGAAAGAGGGAGGCCTGTGAGAAACCAAAGGGACAATCTATGCATGGAGCCAGTGGAAGCGAGTGAGGTCTTCAATGAATACTTCCCATCTGTATTCACACAGGAGAAAGACATTGTAGCCGGGAATTTCAGATGGGATGCTGAGGTTCCAGAACATGTTAAGATCAATAAAGAGGATGTGTTAACTATTTTCACAGGCATAAAAGCGGAGAAATCGCCAGTACCCAATGAAACATATCCCAGACTGCTTTGTGAGGTAAGGGAGGAGATTGCTGGGGCCCTGGCGGATCTATGTAATACTTTGCTGGCCACAGGTGAAGTGCCGAATGACTGGAGGATAGCTAATGTGGTTCCTTTGTTCAAGAAGGGCAGCAGCGATAGGCCAGGAAATTGCAGAGCAGATCGTCTGACAGTAGTGGGAGGGAAATTGGGAACAATTCTGAGGAACCGGATGGATCAATAACTGGAAAGGCAGGGACCAATTAGTGATAGTCAGTATAGATTTGGAAGAAGAAGATAATGTCTGATGAAATTAGCTGAGATTTGTTTGAAATTACGATTGAAGATATTAATAATGGCGGTGCAGATGTTGTGGTTTACATGCAGTTCATTAAGGCCTTTGACAAGGTCGCATGTTGAAGACTGTTTCAGAAGGGAAGAGCCCATGGGATCCAAGGCAAGTTGGAAAATTGGATCCACAATTGGTGGAGGGTTGGTTTTGTGATAGAAAGCCTTTTCCCAGCGGGTGAACCACAGGGATCTTTGCAGGAACCATTGTTGTTATTTATGGGCCTTAATCACACCGATGTGAAGCAGAAGGTATCATTAGTAGGTTTGCAGATGACATGAAAAGTGAGGCTGTTGTTTACAGTGAGAGGGATGGTCTCAGGCTACAGTCTGAACATTGAGGCTGGGACAGAATCTCAAGAGAGTCATTTCATTCGACAAGGCAGGCAAGAGCACAGCAGGCAATGAGGGAAAGCGCATCAATTAAGCTGTATTTACTTTAATTTAAAAGGCCTAACAGGTTATACAGATGAACGCACGGCATGGATGGGAGCATGGGACAGGGATATCGCAGGAATTACAGAAACAAAACTGAGGGAGGGGCAGAACAGGCAGCTCAATGTTCTGGGACAGATGCGACAGGAAGGATATAAGGGGAGGCAAGAGAGGAGGGGGATTAGAGTTTTTGATCAGTGAAATCATCACTGCAGCACTGAGATAGGATTATCCTGGGGATTGCCTAGTGAAGCTGTATTAGTGGAACTGAGAAATTATACTGCATGATCAGTTTGATATGACTGTACTACAGTCAGCGGGAAATTGAGCAGCAAATACGTCGGAGATCTCAGATATCTGAAAGAATGATAGGGCTGTAATGATCGGGGATTTTAACTTTCTAAACCAAGATTGGTATTGCCGAAGTGTTAACAGCTTGGATTGGAAAAAATTTGTTCAGTGTGTTCAAGAAAACTGTCCCTGTCAGTATGTAACTGGTCCGGCTGGAGGAAGAGATGAAACCTGACCTCCCTTCGGGAAACAAGGGAGAAAAAGGGGCTGAAGTGTTTGTGGGGGAGCACTTTGGCAAAGTCACCACAATTCTATTAGTTTGAAAATAGTGATGGAAAAGGACAGGCCTAGTCCACAGGTTAACGATCAAAACTGGCCTTGACCCAGTCCAGAAGCTATTAGGCAAGACCGTCCAAAAGTTGATTCGTGGAGGCTATTTCATAGTGAAGGGACGTCGGGCAAGTGGGATTCTTTCAAAAGAGAGATAAATTAAGATTTCAGGGCCAGCATATTCCTGTTACTGTGAAGGACAATGCTGACACAAGTGGGAAACAGTGGATCGCTTGGGATATTGAGGTGCTGGTCAAGATAAAAGGGGGCACATGTCCTATATATCCAGCTGGACTAAGTCAATGCCTTGAAGAACATTGTGGGTGCAGTAATATCCTTAAGAGGGAAATCATGAGGGCGTGAAAGGGATCTGACAGAGCTTTGGCAGATAAGGTTCAGGCAAATCCAAAGATATTCTGCAAATATATTAACAATAGAAGATTAACACGACATAGAATGTGACCCCTCAAAGATCAATGAAGCCATCTGTGAGTGAACCCACAGGAAATGGCGAGATCCGAAACAAAAATTTCACGTCAGAACTTACTGTTGATAAAACACTGGGGAAGCAGGGAAATAAACAGTGAGGTTTTCGACAGAGTACACATTGGAGAACAGGAGGTGCTGAAGGTTTTCAAACTCATTAAAATTAGACAACTCTCTGGGAACTAATCAAGTACATCCCAGGATATTGGGGTAAGTTAGGGAAGAAACTTACAAAGATATTTCTATCACTGACAGCCACAAGTGGTGAGCTGGGAGC
>NC_057717.1:6348673-6367119 GCF_004010195.1 Chiloscyllium plagiosum | reverse complement strand
GATTTTGTTAAGATAAACCAGAGAGGACTAACACAGTTTATGGCAGAGTTCTGCGCAGTGTTGTGGAACAGAGAGAGACCAAGGCGTGCTCTTACATTTTTCCTTGGGTGTGGCTTCACACGTGGACAGGGTGGGGAAAGCAGCATTAGGCAGATTGCCCTCATGGGCCACAGCATTGAGTACCCGACTTGGTACATCATGATACGGCTGTACAAGACATTGCTGGGTCTCCAGTTGGAGTACTGTGTAGAATTCTGATCCTCCTGCTTCAGGAAGCATTTTCCGAAACTGCAAACGGAGCAAAGATTGACGAAGATGTTACTGATACTGGAGGGTTTGACAGAAACAGAGAGGCTGGAGAAGCTGGAAAGCAAAACAGGGCGATGAGATAGCTTTGGCAGAAAAGGTTAAGGAGAATCCAAAGAGATTCTACAGCATACAAGTACAAAAAAGCAATTAGAGAGACAATAGGGCCCCTCAAAGATCAAGAAGGCCAATCATGCCTGGAATCACAGGAGGTGGGCGCGACCTGAAATGAATATTTCATGTCAGAACATACTGTGGACAGGGAAACAAAGGGAGAGAAACAATGATGTCTTGAAAAGGGTCCCCATTACAGAAGAGGTGGTGCCAGAGATCTTAGAACACAAAGGTAGAGAACGCCCGAGGCCCTGAACAAGTTTATCCCACAACATTGTCGCTAAGTCGCAGCGGGGACCGTGGCAGAGATATTTATATCATTGTCCTTCGTATTTCCATTGGGCGGAGGTGACTGAGGGGTGACCTTATAAAGGTTTATAAAAACATGAGGGGTATACGTAATGTGAATAGTAAAGGCCTCTACTTCACGGTAGGGGAATCCATAACTAGAGGGCAGAAATATGAGGTGAGAGTGGAAATACTTAAAAGCGACCAGAGGAGAACATTTCGCCACAGAGAATGGTGCATGTATGGAATGGGCGTCTAGGGAAAGGGTAGAGAAAAGTAAAATTACAACATGGAAAAGACATTTGGGCAAATACATGGAGAAGTGAAGGTTTGAAGGGATATGGACCAACATATGCAAATGCGATTCGTTCATGAACAGTGGTCAGCATGGACTAGTTGGATGGAAGGAACCGTTTCCATGCTGTATGCCTCTGTTATTGGAGGAGGAGTCTATAGAGATAAGGTATGGTGTAGACGCTGAAGAAAGTTACAGAGATAGGGATAATAGTTTGAAATGCAGTACATTTCAAATATGGGGAGGGACTATAGGGAAGGTGGAGGTTACAGGGACAGGAACTGTTATAAGAGTTACAAATTATTAAAGACACTGGTCCATGAGACATGGTATATGTACAGTGTTGGAGGGGGAACACAGAACAGAAAGATTCCAGGGAGTATTCCCACCCACTCATGAGAAGCCTGCTTTCCCCTCTGTTGTCCTTGTGCTCACTAAGACATCACAGGCCTGGATTGATAACTGTGACACTCCCGATACTGTCTCAGAACAACAAAACTTACAGTCGACGTGGTGATTGAGCCTGGGGTTTGTCTGTACACTGCTCCCCTTCCAGCACTGTTTGCCGATGTTTGGAGCCCTCTCGCTGCTCTCTGCTCTGTGCACGATGAGTGATCTTACCTTAGTGAAGGATTTATTGAAGGCTCCAGATCTCCCTGCCCTTTGAAGATGGATCGTCAGCCAGAGAAACAATGTGGTGATGGATGGGACACCCAGGAGCTGGGACATCTATTGAGCCATGAACTTCCTGAGTAGCTACAGAAGACAGAAAAATAGAAAGAATTGGAACTTAGACTGATGCCGTGAGGGTTACACATGGAGAATAGTACTGTGTCCCGCGGAGATCTGGAAAATCCCACTCTCCATTCCTGGCCTGTGCTGCTGCGTCTCTCTGGAGTGCAGAATTCTGCTGGCTCGGGATCTGGAGTAGCTGCAACAGTGAGAGACGCTGACAGAGGCAGCAATTAGACACACACAGTGAGGGATACCACATGGAGAGAGACTGAGTGATATCACCAGAGTGCCGGAAGGTAACAGGATCAAACAATCATGAAGGAAAAACAGGTTTAGCTTCATGATACACGGGTATCGATGTTCAGGGATAAATAGCCTGTGAGCAGACAAGGTAATGGCCTTGTGATATTGTTCCGAGAGCATGTATCCCAAACCTCAGCTAATGTTCAGGAGAGGCAGGTTTGAACCACATCATCTGAAATGGTGGAATTTGAAATTAATTATGTTAAAAATAATAATTGACAATGTATAACTACCATTACTGATGTACAATAAATCCAAACACTTGTCATTCAGACACGTGCCTATCCTCACGTGGTCTGCACAACATAATCACAGCAAAGTGTTTGCCTCTCAATTACCCTCTGAAATGGCCTAGCAAGCTACTCAACGTAAGGGCAGCTAGGGCTGGGCAAGAAAGGCTGCTCAGACAGAGACACCCACATCCCATACCTGATTTTTTCAAAAATCCATAAGGATGAGGTCCCGCTAGAACTGAGCTGGGACCAGGGTCCTGGCCAATCATGTCAGTCGGTTTATGGACAGGGCTTTAAACGGACAGAGGGTTCAGGTGAAAGGAACTTTCCAAATCCAAATAGAAAAGATGACGCATGTGAACAGCACGGGGATGTGACTGAAGACAAGCAGAAAGGAACAGGAATGGACAGATTTTAACTAAAACTGTACATCAGGGAATCGATTTGTGACAGGAAATTGTGGGGAAAAGTAAATTATATTTCATTTTGGAATGGACAATGTCTCTGCAGCAAGGTTGACTGATTTGTGACACAGAGATAAAAGAGATTTAGACACCAGTGAGACATGGGCACTGGACGAACAACAGTTGGAACTTACGTATTCAATGGTTCACAACCTTGTGGAAACTCAGGCAAAATGGGTAACGCGAACAATAATGGATAACAAAGACATTACAGAGAAAGCATTTGGTCTCAGACCATGCAGTAGAGTCAGTCTGAATGTAAATTCTGGCAACTACTTGCCAAGGACACAAGCACCAGAACAGTTTTAGGCCACTTGACAACATTCCATTGCTCATCACTGCATGAAAGAGGAACTCATTGGAATTTTTAATAAAGACATTGTGATAATTTAGTGAAACTGCAATATTCGTATATTCTTGACAATCACACTGACAAGAGTGATATTCGAAGAGGAGATTTTAGAATTTTTTTCAGTGTTTCTTTGAATAGCACATTTGGAACCGGCAAGGACGTTACTACCTCAGAGCCACCGTTGTGTCATGAAACTTAGTGAGTAATGTCACCTGGGGAGATCCTCTGGGAAAATGCGTAATGTGCAGTTTAAAGTAAAATAACATTTTAAAGTGAATCACAGAAAGGACAAGCTACATCTAGAAACTAAAAGTCAATTACATGGGTTTGAGAAGAGAACTGACCAAAGGTAAACAGGTTAAACAGACTGAAACATGTATCTGTAAATGAACAGTGGAAATCATTTGAAGGAACAGTGTAAAATACTCAACAAAAGGACGTTCCATTGAAACAGACAAAACCTCAGCAAGAAATTCCCACCCATCCCTCACTCAGGCCAAAATGGATCATATCAGATTATGAGGCTTAGACGATTACCACAAAGTACTTAAAATCCTGAAATGAGAGAGAGTTTAAGCAGTAAGTGTTAAAGGGATTGCAAATGGTCTGCTAGCGGGGGGAGGGCAGTGGGAAGAGGAATCTTTGTCAGGGTGTAATGACACGATAGGAACAGGGAGAGTTGAAGGTGCTGGAGATGGTGAGAGTGTGAAAGGAAGTGGTCCAGGTCTGAACTGTGTTACAAAGCCATTACGGATTCCAGCACCTGGAGGGATTTGCAGAGGTAGGTAGAGACATATACATTTTTATTTGTTCATTCATGGGATGAGGGTGACACTGATTGGACCAGCCTTCTTTGCCCCACTGCTAATTACCTAGAGGGCAAATTAGAGTCAGCTATATGGTTGTGGGTCTGGATTCACATGTAGGCCAGACCAGGTTGGAATGTCAGATATCCTTCCCTAAAGGAGCTAAGTGAACCTGATGAGTTCTTCCAAGTGATCAATAATGCTTTTACGGAGGCCGCACCAATGTCTTTTACAGCCACAACATGAGATCCCAACTCCTACCCTCACAGCTTTGCCCTATGAAAGTAACCATCCCAAACACCTGATTCACCAGCCTGCCTACCAGTGTCGCCACTTTCAAAGAACTGTGTACCTGTATCCTTGGGTCTCTGATTGACAACACTACCTAGGGCCCGAACACTAACTGTACAAGTCCCATGCTGGTTTGTTTCACCAAAATGGAACACTTCACATTTATGTAATTTGCTATTCTTCAGCCCACTATCCCAGCAGTACCGTTTATAATGTTGTATCATAGATAATCTTCTTCACTGCCCACTTTACCACCAATTTCAGTGTCACCCAACAAACTTACTTACCACAAAACCAATACTCCCATCCAAACCATTTATCCAGATGACAAACAACAGTGGACCCACTACACCGCTGGTCACATGCCTCCAGTCAGAAAAACAACATGTCTCCCATCTCCCTCTGTGTCCTACCATCAAGCCAATTTTGTAACCAGTTCACTGGCTCCTCGTGAATGCCATGTCATTTTACAATGATCTGGGCTTATTACCCAGTGTACCACACGGAACGTAGAACACAGAACAGTACAGTACAAGGCCCTTCGGCCATGTTGCCATGCCAGCCTTTTATCCGTCTGGAAGTTTAAACTAACCTACATACCATTCATTTTACTGCCATCCATGTGCCAATCCAAGAGTCTATTAAATGTCCCTCATGCATCTGACTCTCCGACTACCGCTGGCAGTGCATTCCAACCACGCAACACTCTTTGTAAAGAACCTATCTCTGAAATTCCTCCTTACCCATCCACCAATCACCTTAAAAATATTTTTGCCCACTGACAATAACCATTTATGCTATGGTATAAACAAGTCTATCGCTATTCACTGTGTCTCACATCATCTTGTTCACCTCTACAAGTCCCCCCTCACCCTTCTTCACTTCAATGACCAAGGGCTTACCTCCCTGAACCTTTCTTCATAAGACATGCTCTCCAGCACAGGTAGCATTCTAGTAAATCTCCAATTTACCCCCCCCCCTAAAGCTTCCAATGCTTTCCTGTAATGAGGGGATCAGAATTGAACCCAATATTCCAAGTGGGGTCTAACCATGGCTCTATAGAGCTGCAGCATAACCTTATGGATGGAAAACCGAATCTCCCAGCAATTGAAAGGCAACATAACATATTACTTTTTCACAACCCTATCAGCTTGGGTGGCAACTTTGAGGGATCGACGGACGTGGAACCCAAGATCTCTCTGTTCCACAACACTACCAAGTATTCTGCCTTTAACCCTGTATTCTGCATTCAAGTTCGACCTTCTAAAATGAATCATTTTACCCTTTTCCAGATTAAACTCCATCTGTCACTTCTCAGCCCAGCTCCGCATCCTGTCAATATCCTGCTGCAACCTACAACAGACCTCCACACTATCCACCACTCCACCAACCTCCACGTCATTGGCAAACTTGCGAACCCATTCTTCCACAACCATATCCAAGTAGTTTAGAAAAAAAAACCCCACAAAGATCAGAGTTCCTGCAACCGATCCCTGAAGAACACTACTGGTCACCGAGCTCCATGTTGAATGCATCCCATCTATTACCACCCTCTGTCTTCTATGTGCCAGGAATTCTGTATCCAGACAGACAGGTATACTGTATCCCATGCCTCTGTACTTTCTGAATGAGCCATAAAGGTGTTCTGTCACATTCTTGAAGAGTTCAGTAAGATTTGTGAGGAAGAGACCTGTCCCTTACAAAGCATGCTGACTATCTCTAATCCAACTATGTTTTTCTACGGAGTCATAAATTCGCTCTTTCAGAGTCCTCTCCAATAATCTACACACGACAGACGTAAGAAAGTGAAGTCTGAAATTCCCAAGATTAGCCCTATTCCCTTTCTTAAACAAGGGAGTAACAATTGCTGCCCTCCAATCATCTGGTATGACTCCGGTGGACAGTGAGGGTGCAATGGTCATCGCCAAAGGCGCAGCAATCCATTCCCTCGCTTCCTGTAGTAACTTTGGGCATATCTCGTCTGGTCCTATCGACTTATCTATCTTTATGTTTTACACAATTCACAGCACATACTCCTTCTTAACATCAACCTGTTCACATAAATCAGTCCTTTTCACGCTGTCCTCACAAATAACAAGGCTCCTCTCAGTAGTGAATACTGAAGCACAGTATGCATTAAAGACCTCCCCTACCTCCTGTAGCTCCAGGCACACGATCCCTCCACTATCCCTTATTGGCCCTACCCTCACTCTGACCATCCTCTTGTTCCTCACAAAAGTGGAGAATGCCTTACGGTTTTCCTTAATCCTTCCCAACAAAGCTTTTTCATGTCCCATTCTAGCTGTCCTAAGTCCATTCTTCAGTTCCTTCCTGGCTACCTTCAGTGAATACCCAGAGTGTGGAAACAGGCCATTTGGCTCAACAACTCCATACGAACCGTCTGAATAACATCCCTCCCAAAACAATTCCCCCACCTATTACTCTCCATTTACCATAACTAACGTGTCAATCCTGCACATCCCTGAACACTATGGGTAATTTACCATTTGCAAGGATTGTGAAGGTTTGTAGCTCAGGTTGAGATTTAGGGTTTGCTCGCAGAGCTGTAGTTTTGCTATCCAGACGTTTCCTTACCTAGCTAGGTAACATCATCAGTGGCGACCTCCAAGTGAAGCCAAGCTGTTGCCTCCTGCTTTCTATTTATATTTTTCTCCTGGATGGGGTTCCTGGGGTTTGTGGTGATGTTATTTCCTGTTCGTTTTCTGAGAGTTGATCGATGGCATCGAGATCTATGTGTTTGTTTGTGGCGTTATGGTTGGAGTGCCAGGCCTCTAGGAATTCTCTGGCATGCCTTTGCTTAGCCTGTCCAAGGATAGATGCGGTGTCCCAGTCGAATTGGTGTTTTTTTTCATCTGTGTGTAGGGCTACGAGGGAGAGAGGGTCATGTCTTTTTGTGACTAGCTGGTGTTCGTGTATCCTGGTGGCTAACGTTCTTCCTGTCAGGAAATGAAACGCCTGGATATCAAACCGACAGCTCAGCGAGCAAACCTACACCCCCGTAATTTACCATGGATGATACACCTAATCGGCACATCTTTGGACGGTAGGTGGAAACTGGAGCACCTGGAGGAACCCCACGCAGACATGGGGAGAACGCGTAAACTCCACACAGACTGGGACTGGAATCGAAATCGGGTCCCTGGTGCTTTAAGGCAGCGGTGCTAACCACTGAGCCATCGTGCCGCCACCATGTAACCCTACAGAGGTCGAACTATCCTTGCGTCCTCAACCTTATGTAAGCTTCGTTCTTTCTCTTGACCAGATGTTCTTCATCCCTTGGAACCTTGTCAAATGCTTTGCTGAAGTCCATGTAGACAACATAGACTGCTCTGCCTTCATCTATCTCTTGGCCACCTCCTCGAAGAGTCAATCCGGTTTGTGAAAAACGGTTTTCCACTCACAAAGCCATGCGGACTATTTCTAATCAACCCTTGTCTTTCCAAATAAACGTTGCTCCTTTCTCTTAGAATCTCCTCCAATAACGTCCCCACCACTGGGCTCACTGGGCTGTAATTTCCTGGATGTTCCCTGCAACCCTTAAGTGATGGAACAGCATTAGCCGTCCTCTAGTCTTCCGACACCTCACTGTGTCTGTTGGTCATATAAATATCTCTGTTAGGGACACTGCAATTTCTTCCCTAGCTTCCCCCAAGATTCTTGGATCGACGTAATTAGCTACTGAGAATCGATCTACCTTTATTTGTTTTGAGATTCCAACACTTTCTCTTCTCTGTTTAGGATTCTTTCCAAGACATCGCAAATTATTTCCCAAAGTTCCCGAGCTTCCATATCTTTCTCCAGAGTAAATACTGATAAGACTTTTTTTGTTTAAGATCTGACTCATTTCCTCTGGTTCCACACATAGGCGACCTTATGGATTTTTAAGGGGCCCTATTCTCTACCAAGTTATTCTTTAGCCCTTATTGAAACTTACACAAAGACTTCTGAAAATTCAAATAAACCATATCCTCCGTACCAACACCCCCCCCACCACCACTACCCCCTTATCTATTCTGTAATTTATATTCACACCAACAAATAAAATCCAACAGGCACAAAAACAAATTCGCTTTTATAAAATGCGATTCTAAGGGTTCAGTTTTTTTAACTGATATGTCGTTTTTCACTCATTTCAACATGCTCCTGACTTACTGTCAGGCTAACAGTATTTGTTTTTAGATAGGAAACATAAAGGACTGTGGGAATTCTTGTTTATCATTCTGAAAAAAAGTAGCTTACAGGCTCATCAAGTAATAGAGAAGGCAAATCAAATGCTGCCATTTATTACAGAGGTAATGGAGTCTAAATATAGGAAGTTCTTACTTATACGATGCAAGGTACAAGTCAGACTACACCTAGAATATTATGAACAGTATGTGTGCCCGAAGGTAAGATATTCTTGTATCAGAGGCAGGCCAGAGAAGGTCCACTCGGCTGATGTTGGAAATGGAGGTATTTTATAATAAGAAGAGGTGGAGTAGATTGAGAATGAACCCATTGAAGTTGAGAAAAATGAGAGAGAAACTGAATGAAACATGCAAGATTGTGAAGTTCTTTGATCGGTTAAATGCTGGGAAGTTAGAAAATAGAACAGTGCAGCAATAGGCCCTTCGGCCCACCTTGATATCATTTCCATCTCATCCATCTGTATGTACATGGTCCATGTCCCTCTATTCTCTGCCCGTTCATGTTTCTGTCTAAACGCCACTTCAAAACTTTACTCACATTTCTGTTTCTACGACCTCTCTTGGCAACTTGCACTCTCTGTAAAATAAAACTTGCCTCACACACCTCGTTTAAACTCTCTCTTTCTCACCTTAAATCTCTGCACTTTATTTGAAACTTACACATTAGGAAAGAGATTCTGACTATCCACATTGTCTATCCCTGTCCTAATGTTATATTCCTGTACCTGGTTGCCTGCCAGCCTCTGATACACTCACAAAGCAATCCGACTTTGTTTAATTTCCTCTTAACACTTAACACACCCTTAAAAACATAACACATGTAACATGCTGATAAACCCCTTTTATATCCTCTCCAACGCCTCCCCATCCTCCCGATTGTGTGGAGATGAGAACTGCACACAGTGCTCCAAATTTGGCCAAACAGAGGTTTTATAGAATAACAGCATCAGATGCAACCCACTATACCCAACGTTGTGACCGATGAAGGCCAGTGTTCCCTTTGCTTTATTTCCCATCTGAAACACTTTTGTTGCAATTTTCAGGGAGTTACTGACTTGCACCAAGATCCTTCTGTATATCAATGACCTTCAGTATCCTAACTTTCTTCTTGACTTTGACATCATCTCACATTTGTCCAGATTAAACTCAATTTGCCATTTCTCTGCACATCTTTCTAACTGATCTTTACCCTCCTGCAACTTTGAATGTCTTTGCTCATTAACCCCAACTCCAACAATTTTCATTTCATCTGCAATAATTATATTTGTCACTATCTTTCATTTCAGTTATGTGAGAATCTGTAACCAGGGGCAGAAAATCCCAGCAAGGGACATCCCATTTAAGATGGAGAGAAGGAGGAATGTCTTCACTCAGAGGGTAGTAACTCTGTGGGATTTGCTGACTGCAGGGGGAAGTCGAGGCTGGGTCATTAAGAATATTTACAGCAGAGATGATCAGATTTTAATGAATCAGGGAAACAAGTGTTTTGTGTAATGGGCAGGAAAGTAGAATTGAAGATCATCAGATCAGCCATGATCTGATTGTAGGGAAGAGCATACTCAATGGGCCAAAAGGCCAAAATTCTGCTCCTACATCTCATGGTCTTAACTCAAACACAGTATCTACATTATAACATTATGGTTCTCTGCTCACAAAACTGATTTATAATGGGATCATTAGATATTTATTATTACACAGCGTTTGATCTACAATAGAAAGTTTTGTTGATGGCTCCTTGTCATGATGTTATAGAAAACCATCTCGTATACAATCCAGGATTCCATCCATTACAGCCCAGATACTCATTAGTGATCCAGTCGAGATGGAGACCACTGTCACACACAGTTACTGTACTGCCCTTGCTACAAGTACATTCAGTGTCCTGACTGTAACCATATTGACATTAACATTACTGTCTGGTGCCTAGAAAGGAATTCCTGCTAACGGTTGCTGCTGCTTGCGGTTTCTCAGCTCCACCGAAATAGACTCCAAATTTTGATCTTCAGTTTCACGTGGCTATCTCATTAATGCATTAAACTCGTCGTTTCTTCACAACTTGGTGGATTTTTTTGCCTATTCTGCCGAGATCCCAACAAACTTTCCCAGCGATGTTCATTCTGCAGCTTCCATCATGTCTGTTCACTATCATTCCATGTGCCTTATGGCGAATGCAGGGAGTTATTCCTCAGCAGTGGGGGGTTGAACGGATTGGTACAGGTTACAGAGATAGGGAGGCTTACAGGGGCTCAAGGATATTAGAGTTAAACGGAGTTAACTCTGGTCAAGAATGTCAGTGGGACAAAGGTGTTTGGGCATTGGAAAAATTTACCAAGTCAGAGGGAGCTGGATTTGATTCTGGAGATAGGGAAAGGGATGGATGTAGGGAGAGGCAGGCAGACTGAGAGGAACAAACAGAGGGTGTTTCAGGGGGAAGAGTATTGTGTATACTAACAGAGATATGAAGACGTTCATAGATGTAAGAAGGCTTCTAGGTTCTGGAGGCTACATAATTAGGAAGGCAATGGAGAATGTCGGGTTGTTGGGTTGGAGACAGTTACACAAATGGGGAGGGTTGCCCAAACTGAAAGAGGTTCCTGTGGTCAAGAGTGTTACTTTTTTGGGGGGGGGGACGTTAATTTAAATGCATTAAGTCCTAGGAATTGGAGAAGGATAAGAAGCTTACACATGGGTGTAGAGACTGGATGAGCTGGCAAAGAAAATGTGTCTCTTTGGAACTGGAGAGTCACAAAGATTGGTGTTGGTACTAAGATCAGGAAATCGCTAGGGACATCAAGGGGATTAAGAGCTGAAAATGTGTTGCTGGTAAAGCACAGCAGGACAGTCAGCATCCAAGGAACAGGAGAATCGACGCTTCGGGCATAAGCCCTTCATCAGCCCTTCAACCACATCAAGGGATTACCCAACCAGGGAAGAATAAAGGAGCTCCATAGATTGGGGATGGTATCAGGAAGAGGTTACACAGATCGGCGGGCTTGAGGGGCTGCAGAAGTTTATGGAGATAGTGGAGGGCATGGAGCAGTTTACAGAGACATGAACGTTTTTAGGACAGTAACGAGATGCACAGGTTTTAGTTAAGGCAAGAAAGGGAAGCTTAGAGGGACTGGAGGACCGAAAATACGTACGGACAGTAGTGGTAGCTGCAGAAGTTTATGGATTATCGAGAGATTTGCAGACCAGAGAGAGGGTGAACTTCAGATTCTGACAGGCATTACAGGAACTGGAGTAACTTTGGCAAATGGGAGTTTGCAGTTATAGAAGGTGCTGAAGGGACAGGAAGCGGCAAAAGATAGGGAGTGTTGTGGAGGCAGTTGATGGTTAGAGATATGGAGGGCTGCAGAGTTTGCAGTGGATCATACAGACAGGGAGGGCTCTAAGAGCAGGGGACAATAACAGAAATAGAGAAAGAGCAGTGCCTGAAGAGGGTTCAGCCATCAGGAGGTTCCAAGATGCAGAGCAATGTTATAAAGATAGGGACAGTTGTTGCGATGGGAGGTGCATACAAAGATAAGGAGGGCTTTCAACACTAGGATAGTATGTTGCAGAGTTGGAGAGAGTTTCATAACTAAAGGGAGTTAGAAAGATCAGGAGGATTTCAGGTTATTGGAGCAGCTTTGACTGTAGAGTTTCTGCAGAGATAGGGAGAGACGTGGAGACTGGAACAGGTGACATAGAGAGGGGGGGTTAAGAATAATGAGGACTTTTCAGAGAAACGGAGGGATGTAGGGATGGGACATGGTGATACTCACCGTGAGAATTATGACAGCTGATGAAGGGAACGGAAATAAATAGTGTAGTCATGAAGGTATAAAGATTTGTAGTGATTAAAGGATATTATATGCACAGGGAGATTAGTAGGGACCAGCAGAGTTTACAGAGATTGAGTGTGTTTTCGAGAGGAAGAGATTATCATCATCATTAGGATTGTAGAGACTAAATTCCATGATAGGGATGGTAGAATTCGATGGGATCCACAGCCATAGAGGATGTTAACAGGTGGAGAAGGTTCCTAAGGTCAGGAGGTACTTGGGAGATTACACAAATAGTGAGATTCTCAGGTAGGAGCCTAACATAGTTATAAAGACAGGGAGGTATTTCAGGTCTGGAAGGGATTACACAGATCGGGACAGTTCGATGGACTAAAATAATTTTTTCATGGATAAGGAAGAGTTGGAGGAGCTGAAGGAGTTTGCACAGATAGGGACGGATGTACACTATTATGGCGGCACGGTGGCACAGTGGTTAGCACTGCTGCCTCACAGCGCCAGAGACCCGGGTTCAATTCCCGCCTCAGGCGACTGACTGTGTGGAGCTTGCACGTTCTCCCCGTGTCTGCGTGGGTTTCCTCCGGGTGCTCCAGTTTCCTCCCACAGTCCAAAGATGTGCAGGGCCAGGTGAATTGGCCATACTAAATTGCCCGTAGTGTTAGATAAAGGATAAATGTAGGGGTAGGGGTATGGGTGAGTTTCGCTTCGGCGGGTCGGTGTGGACTTGTTGGGCCGAAGGGCCTGTTTCCACACTGTAATGTAATCTAATCTAATCTCGAGGTTAAAGGCAATTAGATTGACATGGAGGGTAGTATTGGTAGGAAGAGCTTAAAGGGGCTTACAGGGCTGATGGAAGTTAGTATCTACTGGAGAAATGTAATGATTAGGGTGTTAGTGATTGGAGAAGCTGACAGAGACAGAGAGCCTTGTGTGAACTGGAGGAGTTTACAAACAGAGGAAGGATTATCAGGACTGGAGGATATTACAGAGATCACAAACACAGCGTGTGCCAGGAGTGATGCCTGCTATCACCTGTGCTGTCTCAGTTAGGAACAGTACAGCAGAGGGGAAAGCACTATCTTCACAAGATGGTGGGAATGAAGCCTAGAATGTTGTTGTTCCTTTGCCCAGCTCTGTATCTGTGTCCTGTCTTCCAGGTCTTAATACAGAAGGTCACTTTATTCCTCCCTGAACTGTTTACTGTGAGTGAGCTTACAGCCTGCAACATTTACTGAAGGTTCGAGATCTCCCTCTCCATCTCGCTCTGGCTGACCAAGGCTCTTCAATGAGGTGACGGATGAGACAGGAGTTAGGAACATCCTGATTACCTGCCTGAGACAGAGTAAAGGACAGAATGGGAACTTAGAGTTATCCAGTGAGGATAACTCATGTACAGTATCGCTGAGTCCTGCAAAGATCTGGAAAGTCGCAGTCTCCATCCCTGGCCTGTGTTGCCTCGTCTCTCTGGAATGGAGAATGCTGTTGGCTCAGGATCTGGAGTCACTACAAGAGTGAGAGGTCTGACAGAGGCAACAATTAGACACTCACAGTGAGGGATATCACATGGAAAGAGACTGAGTGATATCACCAGAGTGCAGGAAGGCTTCAGAATCACGCAATGGTGTCAGAAGAAGTGGGTCTGATGCAGTGGGCACTGCTGCCAGTACTCAGGGAGGAGCCAGCTATTGTAATGGGATGGTACAGTGCTGGGACTAGTGTGCTGGTCAATCAGATGACCAGGAATATGCAGAGTGCTTTAAACTGACACAAAAGAGTAGGAACAGGGTTCAGCTGAAAGGTAATTCCCAATTCCATAGAGAAAGGTTGAAATATTGAAACATGGGGATGTAGCTGAAGACAAACAGAAAGAAACAGAAAGCGACTGAGTTTAAGTAAAATTGTACATCAGCAGATAGTTTTTTGACAGGAAATTGTGGCAGAAAAATAATTACTGTTTCTTAATCTGAATGCACGAAGCATTTTCCATAAGTGATATGCACGTGATGCTTGTGAATTCTGCCTAATCGCCATCAGGGAGACGTGGGAACGGGGTGGGGCATTAATATTCACAGCTACACAACGCTGTGGAACATCAGACAGAATGGGAAGCAGGATGGGGAAATCTCAGTTAGAGATAACGTTGGGAGTCCCAAGAAAATATGTGGCCTCAGATTATCAATCATTAAGAGACCAAATTCTGGGTAATAAGAACACAGAAGTGGAAGGGCAGTGTTAAAACCCCTTTATAGCATTATATTGTGAGACATGGCATTGGACAGGGAATTATTGGAATTTGTAACAAAGGCACTGGGATAATTGTGAGGAGATTCAATCTCCCTATTTCATCCTCTCATTGGCGGTGAGTCACAGACGAAGCTGACTCTCTCACTCTCAGGGGGAGTCTGTAGGTGGGTGTACAGACAGATGTGGCCTTCCACAGACTCTGTTACACTTGGGGCAGAAGGTGGCCGTGGGAAGGGGGTGGTTGGGGCTCTGGTGTGGCTCTACACCTTCCCAATGCTCCTCCCCCACTTTGGATGGTCTTAGCCCAGTAATTCCCAGGATTTACCAGACCTGATTAAGAGATGCTTGGAAGACAAAAAAAAAGGAACAATTATGAAGACGACAATGCTTCAGAAGTAGGGAAGCATTTGTTAACGGGATCACTCCGTGTCGAATGTTAGGAGGAAACCTGTAGGAAGAGGAACCATTGTCAAGGTTTAATGAAATGATAGGAACAGGGAGAGTTGAAGATTCTGAAGGTAGTGATAGTGTTACAGAGAGGGACAAGGGCCTGAACAATCTTACAAAGCCATTACAAAGTGCTGCAGCTGGAGGAGTTTGCAGCGGTAAGCGACGGAAGTATGTATTTTTATTTATTCATTCATGGGCTGAGGATGTCACTGCCTGGACCAGCATACATGACCCACTGCTACTTGCCCAGAGGCAGCTCAGGGTCAGCCATATTGCTGTGGGTCTGAAGTCACATGTCAGTCAGACTGGGTAACAACGTCAGATGTCCTTCCCTCAAGGACATGACTGAACTAGTGGAACTTTTCCACATAATCAACAATGTTGTTATGGTGGCTTCACTAATGTCCTGTACAGACACAACATTACATCCCCACTCCTACTCTCAATGCTCTGCCCAATGAAGGTAACCTTCCCAAACACCTGCTTCACCAGCCTGTCTATCAGTGACACCACTTTCAAGAACTGCGTACCTGCATCCCTATGTCTCTCTACTTGACAACACTACCCAGGGCCCGAACATAACAAGTGCAGTCCTGGTTTGCCTGAGCAAAATGCAACATCGTGCTTTTCTTCATCTGCTAGTCCTCATCTCACTTGCACAGCAGTACTGTTGATCCAACTGTACTCTTGGATAACCATCTTCACTGTCCACTATCCCACCAATTTCAGTGTCGCTCACCAACTTGCTAACCATGACTCCTGTATTCTCATCCAAACCGTTCATATAAATGATGCAAAACAGTGACCTAGCACTGAACCCCATGGCACACCATTGGTTGCAGGCCTGCAGTTTGCGTAGCAACCCTCTATGAACACGCTCTGTCTCCTACCGTCAATCCTATTTTGTATCCAGTTGGTGAGCGGTCTCTGGTTATGTGTGATCTAAACTTATTAACCAGTCTGCCAGGCAGGACCGTGTCAAAGGCCTTGCTTAAGTCGATGGAGACATCTACTGCTCTGCCTTGATCTATTACTTGTCTACCTCCAAAAGCACACAGTCAGCATTTTCCACACACAAAGCCGTGCTGATTATCTCTAATCATTCCTTACTTTTCCAGATGCATGATGATCCTTTCTCTCAGAATCTCTTCCAACAACTTCCCCACCATTGCCACCAGTCTCATTTGTCTGTAGTGGCTGTCGCTTATACAATTACCTCTGCGAAGAGCCCTGCAATTTCCTCCCTAGCTTCTCACAGAGCGCTGGGATACATCTGGTCATGTCCCAAGGTTTTATCTAACGTTTTGCATTTTAAGAAATCCAGCACCTCCTATTCTCCAATGTGAACTCTGTTCAAGACATCACTATGTATTTTCGCAAGTTCCCGAGATTCCATGTCTTTCTCCACAGTAAATCTTAACGCAAAATATTTGTTTCGGATCTTCCCCATCAACTGTGATTCCACACAGAGAGCCTCACTGACCTTTCAGGGGCCTATTGTATTCTTCGTTATACTTTAGCCCCTGTTGAAACTTGTCAAAATGCTTCTGAAATTTAAAATATCCCCCACCGCCACTAGTCTCCCCCACCGTTATCTCTTCTGCCATTTATGCTCACCCAAAACTATAGAGTCTAACAGATTTTAAAATATTCCCCTTTCATAAGATTATGCGTTTCCCATTGTTTCTAAGCGTCCAGTTATCATTTATTGCCATATCCTTTATAATACCGACCAGCACCTTCCCGACTTACTGTCAGGCTAACACCGATTGGTGTCAGACTGATTGCACGAATGGTTTTTGGGAATCCTTGTGTATCAATCGGAAAAAGGTAGCTTACAGTGTCAGCAGGAATAGAGAAGGCAAATCAAATGCTGCTATGTATTACAAAGGGAATGGAGTCTAAAAATAGGGATGTCTTTCTAAAACTATACAAGGTACCAGGTAGCCCACACCTAGAATATTATGAACAGTGTGAGTCCCCGAAGGAAAGATATTCTTGCATGGAAAGCAGGCCAGAGAAGGGTCACTCGGCTGATCGTGGAAATAGCGTTATTTTCTAATTGGAAGAGATGGAGTAGATTGAGTTTGAACCATTAGCATTTCGAGAAATGGGAGAGAAATTGAATGACCAACTAGGATTCTGAGAGGCTCTGCCATTGTAGATGCCAGGGAGGTTAGAAAATAGAGGTTACAGAGATAAAGAGGATTGGAGTGAATAGAGGAGCTTACAGAGATAGGGAGGGATGGGGTGACTTTGGGAGGTTACAGCGATATGGAGGAATGGAGTGACTGGGGGAGGTTACAGTGATAGGGAGGGCTGGAGTGACTGGGGGAGGTTACAGAGATAATGAGTGTTGGAGTGACGGGGTGAGGTTACGGAGAGATAGAGTGACTGGGTGAGGTTACACAGATAGGGAGGAATGGAGTGACTGGGATATGGAGGGATGGATTGACTGGGGGATTAACGGAGACAGGGAGGGCTGGAGTGACGGGGGAAGTTACAGAGATAGGGCGAGATGGAGTGACTGGAGAAGGTACAGTGATAGGGAGGGATGGAGTGACTGGGGGAAGTTACACAGATATGGAGGGATGGATTGACTGGGGGATTAACGGAGACAGGGAGGGCTGGAGTGACTGGGGGAAGTTACAGAGATAGGGCGAGATGGAGTGACTGGAGAAGGTACAGTGATAGGGAGGGATGGAGTGACTGGGAGTGGTTACAGAGATAGGGAGGCTAGGAAGTCACTGGAGGAGGTTACAGAGATAGGGAGGGAAGGAGTGACTGGGTGAGGTTACAGAGATAGGGACGTTTGGAGTGACTGGGTGATTTTACAGAGATAGGGAGGGATTGGCTGACTGGGGGTGGTTACAGTGATCGGGAGGGATGGAGTGACTGGGGGTGCTTACAGAGATAGGAAGGGAAGGAGTCACTGGAGGAGGCTACAGAAATAGGGAAGAATGGAGTGACTGGGTGACGTTATAGAGGTAGGGAAGAATGGAGTGATTGAGGGAGGATACAGTGGTATGGAGGGATGGAGTAACTAAGAGAGGATACAGAGGTGTGGAGGGATGGAGTGAGTGGGTGAGGTTACAGAGATAGGGAGGGATAAGTGACGGGGTGGTTACAAAGATAGAGAGGGAAGGAGTAACTGGAGGAGGTTACAGAGATAGGGAGGTTTGGAGTGACTGGGTGTTTTTACAGAGATAGGGAAGAATGGAGTGACTGGGGAGGATACAGAGATATGGTGGGATGGAGTGACTGGGGGTGGTTACAGAGATAGGAGGGAAGGAGTCACTGGAGGAGGTTACAGAGATATGGAGAGATGGAGTGATGGGGGTTCAGCAATAGGGAGGGAGGGATTGACTGGGGGAAATTACAGAGATAGGATGGTTTGGAGTGACTATGAGGCGGCAGAGAGATAGGGACGACTTTGGAGTCTGATCGAGATTTAACGAAATAGGGACAGACATTCATCCTGTGGAGGCTGGAGGAGGTGACTGAAGAGGAATGTGTGAAGGGCTTGGAGAAGTTTACTGTGACAGGGAGGAGTATAGGAGGTGGTGTTCATT
>NC_057717.1:6343886-6348173 GCF_004010195.1 Chiloscyllium plagiosum | reverse complement strand
TTAACCATAGTTGAGATACAGGAAGACTAGAGGTTAGCAACTTTTGTGCCCTTATTTAAGAAGGACTAGAAAAAAATGCCTTGTAGCTATGGACCAGTCAGTTTAACATATGTAGTAGGTACGTTACTTGAGAAAATTCTGAAGGATAAGATGTACATTAATTCGAAAAGACAAGGTTTGATCAGGAATATTGAGAATGGCTTTGTGCGTGGGAGATCATGCTTGACAAATTTCTTAAAGTTATTTGATGACATGAGCAGGAAGGTTGACTAAGTTGGGGCTGTAGACGTCAAAAAGTGTGGCGCTGGAAAAGCACAGCAGTTCAGGCAGGAACAGGAGAATCGATGTTTCAGGCATAAGCCATTCAACACGAATGACCAAAACATCGATTCTCCTGTTCCTCGGATGTTGCCTGATCTGCCATGCTTTTGCAGTGCCATAATTGTCAACTCTGATCTCCAGATTTTGCAGTGTTCACTCTTCTCGGGAGGTAGATTTAGTCTATATGGATTTCAGTTACACCAGGACAAAAAAAGGTTTTTCAGCGCCTGGTGTCTGACATACAGTTACAGGAGGCCAATCAACCCCTCGAGCTTATAACACTGGACCCAGAGTAGATGATGCAGCATCAGTATTCTGTTATGCAGCAACAGGATCAGTTTATTCAGCGACTTCAGGTCAGTAACACAGGAAATGGAACAGGTCACAAACTGACTGTTCTCTGGGGTGCACTGGAATAACACGAGGCTATTTAGCTCCTCAAGCCTGCCCTTCCCTTCAGTCCGGTCAGGGACGATCTGCTGTAGGCTGAAATTCCTCTTTCATGCAAATTTTTGTGGCCCTCAACTCTCTCAAAATCCATTGACACCCTCCTCAACCCCTCCCAAACATTTCAGTGATGCAGCTGCCTGGGATAGAGAGGCCACAACAGTCACTATCCTCTCAGAGAAGGAAACATTCCCCACACATATACCTTGGCCTATTGACATGAACAAAAGATATGAACACAGCGTCAGAGTGACTGGTCCTGCCAAGATTCGTATTTAATGGGAATCAGTAGTAATCTCTCCACTGGTTGGATCATTCAGAACACAATGTGGCTGTTGGACATCAATCCTCTCAGTCCCTGGATATCTCTGTGGGTGATCCATAGGGATATACCTCGGCATTAACATTTTCAGCTGATTCATCAATGTCTTACCCTCCGTCATTCGATCAGAAGTGAAGATGTTCAGTGAAGATCATATGAAGCATCAAAACCTGGACAATATTTAAGCTCATGCTGTTAACGTGCAGGTGACATTCGTGTGTTAGCATTGTTGGACACTGCACATTTCCACAGAATAGAAAGAGGAGCTTATTCAGCATCTCAAGCTAGTTTCACTGGAATGTGAGAAAGCCATTCAGCCCATCGAAACTATTCGATAAGACGAGGCATTGTGCCTCATACACAAGAAGAGATTTTAAAATATTACCAGGACAATGTATCACATGATTTAGCTCTCTGTGTCTCTTTGCAACAGAAACGAAAATTCTGCCCATTGTGCCTACAAACTGCCAGTCTCTGGAACATCCTTCATGTCCCATGACCATTCCCACTTCTGTAAACCCATTAGTTTCTACAAACATTCCCATTTGTGGAAAGTTCTCCTTGTCCTATGAAGCTCCCTGCTTCGAAACCCCCTTCCTCCTATGGAGAAGGTCACAGAGAAACGGCGGAGCAAGTTTTTTTGGAAGCAGTTAGAGATTAGTCAGAGACTTTCTGTTTGGAGAACATTGAGATCGAGAGTTTTCAGAAAACAGAAAAAAAGCTTGTATTGGTCCTGCAGGAGATTGATAACAGGAGGGTCTACTGAAAGGGTCAAGTCTGTCCTTGTGGAAATTTACAGACACAGCGCTGGAGAAACTGGAGGAGATTTCAGAGACTAGGAGATTTGTAGGTGTCAATGAACGTTCAAGATACATGGAGTGTTTTTATAGTGATTGGAATGAGGTCAGTCAGGTAAACCTCATTAATACGTGTTCCCTGATTGAGACTGTGAACCTGGTCCAATCAGGGAATTCCGGCTCAGAAATAAACGGGGCATCTGGGGCTCTGTTCACTATAGGAGCCGGCTCTGAGCTAGCGTGGGTCAGTGTCATGGATCATGCATGTAGAAATAAAAGGGGATTTGGTGACGGGATACCGGCCTCTGTGGAGTTATTTTAGTTTTAACATCTGGTAGATATTATAGACAGAGGGAGGGCTTGAGCTGTTTCCACAGATTGGAATGGATTTGGAATCTGGAGGTTGCAGAGACAGTGAGCTGTGTCGGGGCCGAAGGTGGTTACAAAATCGAGAGCATGGTCGGGACTAGAGTATGTTACACAGCTGCTTCGGTACTGGAGTAGGTTACACAATAGGGAAAATTGAAGGGACTGGAGCAAAGAAAAGAGATGGGCAGGGTTGTCAGTGCTAGAGAACGTTGAAGATATAATGAGCACTGTAGTGGCTGGAGTTTATGGAGATACTGCAATCTGTCAGGGTAGAAGGTGGTTAGTAACGCTGATTGTTGTATGGATTGGAGGAGATTGCAAAGATTAGGTTTCTATGGATCAGAGTAGTTGCAGAGAAGGGGAGAGCTGTAAAGACTTGAGAGATATTTTATAGAGAGGAAAGGTTATCGGGGCTGGTGGAGATTCCAGGTAAAGAATGTTTATATGGCCTGTATGAGTTACAGAGATAAGGAGGGCGACATAGACTGATGGAGGTTGCAGAGATTAGAATGTATCATACAGGATCGACAAGGTTACAAAGACGGGATGTTTGTGGATTTGGAGGACTCTCAAGACATCACACTGAATGACACAGACGCCTTATGGCACAGAAGGGTGTTATTTGGCCAATCATTGTTGAACTCTTTGCTGAGTAATGATCTCCTCCTTCACTCACATTCTCACTTTTTTTTTGTATCAAAAATCATTCAATCGCCTCCTTAATGTTTCAGTCAAACATGCAGCTATAACGCATCTAAGTGCATCTTAACTACTTGTGGAGAAATTTTTTCAGGTACAAATCCTCTTTCTAATTTCGATGCAGCCTTACTCCATCTTTTAACACTATCATTATGAAGGGCCCAGAGGAGGATTCTGGGACAGCTCTATGGTGGCTCTCAGTTTTCACATAATTCCCCTCTGCTCCATCATCTCCCTCTGAACCTCCAGCATTTCTCCAGATTACCAATCCGATTCTCCATCTGACACTGATTCTGTTGGTCTTCTCCGCCATCCAGAGTGGGTTGGGTTTGTTTATCCTGCCATTCCTACTTGAGGGACAATTCCTCGACTGGACCCAAGCCATCTCCTCTTTGAAGGGAGCCCATGGTTCAGTTTACCTTTTTCTGAACAAATTGGTGTCCCAGTCAAACCTCTCCAGCTTCATTCTTGCCCCATTGAAGGCTGCTCTCAGCCAACTAATGTTTCTCACTCTCAATTACTGTATATCATTCTCTACCATCCTCCTGAACTTTACAATAAAATGATCACTGTGACCCAAAATCTTCCCCTACTGACACTGGATCCACTTGCCCCACCTTTTCCCAAGGACCCGGTCCAACACTACATGCTCTCTTGGGCTGAACACATACTCCTGCAGTCAGCACTCATCCATGTAATTGTCGTGACCTTGCACCGCCAATAACGCAGTCAATATCTGGATAAATTAGGTTTCTCAATATTACTAATATAGGATTGTCATCGCTCTAAAATGCGGCTCCATATTTATTATCTCCATAGTTTATTTGGTTGCTGGCCGACAGACTGTACCTCACAGTGTAATTGTACACTTTTTTTTCTGTAGCTCCAGCCAAATTCATTCTGTCCTTGGACGGATCATCTTTGTCTTGGTCTCCTTAACTAACACTAATCTAAACCAATACTTCTACTTTCATACTTTCCCTTTCCTTTTATCATTTTGGAATCCTTTATACTCAGCAATATTTAACACCCAGTTCTGCCATTCCTTGAGCCAGCTCTCGGTGATCAGTACATCAGAATTCCACACACCAATCTGCATCTGGAATTCCCCACACTCCGAGTATTCATGTCCATGCAGAGTACCACAGATTAAGCCTTCATTTCTTATTCCATCTTCCACTGTTAAACTTGTTGTTGTATATTAGTTGCAACTGCAGCTCCCATTATTTTGAGAATCCTGGTAGTCTCCTCTACTATTACGTTTTGTATCCTAAGCACACACCAAGTGATTTTCAACCCCTCAAAAACACCCCGTAAGGAATTCAGTCGCAG
>NC_057717.1:6325333-6341580 GCF_004010195.1 Chiloscyllium plagiosum | reverse complement strand
TAATGGTAGGCCTCAAGCCTCAGCTGAGATTTGTAACATCCCACTCTGCACTGCTCTCTTGCAGAATCGCTGTTGTGCCTGGAAGATAGTGGAAAAGAGGGGGATTAGACAGAGCAGAGGGTGTTACAGTGATTGAGCGAGCTGTGTGGGATGGAACAGGTTATCTGGGGAGCTAGGCAGACCTGCAGCAACTAAAGCAGGTTACTGGAAGATACAGGGAGAGTTACAGACACTGAAGAAGACAAAGGTAATAAAGAGATTGTAGCTTGTTCATGAAGGAGCTATGTAGAGTCGAAAGCGCTTTTTTCTGAGCTGCTTACAGAGATGTGTAGACTTCAACAAATGCAAATTGACAGCCAGCAAGTGTTGTGTGGTACTGGAGACTGTTGGATGTTACAGAGTTAGAAGACTTGCAGTAACTGGAGGGAATATAAACTTTTGGGACACTGGTGGTATTCAAGGTCCCTCAGGACATGAGGAAGTACAGAGAATGGGAGCATTCCAAATAGTGGGACTGTGGGGGCTGCAAGACCTGAGATGGATAAGGAGGAAGAAAAGTATCAATTTAGCACACGCAAACATTGTAATTATAGAGATTTAAGGAAGGGAACCTGTGCTGTCATTGATTACAGTTACATGGAGAGTATCAGAAACTGAAGGTGTTGCACATTTAAAAAGGGAAAGATTTTAGATGATCAGAATTTAAACAAGAATAAAGAAATTGTAGTGATCCCTAGCACTGATGGGAATGGAGGTGAAATATTGTGAGGAACTGTATGAGTTATAAGTTGGGAAGGATGTCAGATATAAAAGGGAGAGCTGCATTATCTGTATGCAGTTACAGACGTGAGGAGTATTGTAGCGCCTGCTGGAGGGGACACAGGTAACAACAGTTCCAACGGCTGCTGCATTGGCTCAGGAAGGCAGCTCACAGACACCTTCACAGGGACAACTCCAAATCAACAATAAATGCTGGCTCAGCCAACAAAGATCATGTTCATGAATGAATGAAAGAATAAAAGATCTACAAGTAGCACTGAGGTCACTCAGGAAGACTCTTTCAGCAGCCCATCACAAACACAGAACCACTATAACCTGAAAGGACAGGAGTTCCAAGTGCACGGGAACACCAGCTTTCCAAGGTGCCCTCCAAGGCATGCACCATCCTCCCAGCACTATGTCTGTTCCTCCACCCAAAGGACTGCAATGGGTCAGGAAGGCAGCTCACCATCACCTTCTCCAGGGAATTACAGATGGGGAAGGTAATGGGGAAACTCTGCTGTTTACAGCCAGACAGATAAATAAATCCAGCCAAGTGTGTGAAATGAAATTTTCGTTTCAAAACAACATGCTGAACATGGATAGAGGATTTGTCTGATTGGCACAAGACAGAGAGTGTAAAGAAAGGGGTCTTTTTCACGATGGGAACTGGTGATGGGGAGCTCCGCAGGGGTCAGTGTTGAGACTACATTCTCCACGTTATTCATGCAGAGTCTGGACAAAGAATATGAAGGGGTATGAGAAATGGGATTGCAAGAAAGATCCCAGGGATGAAATTCGTGTCATGTGAAGAGCAGGTGAAGTCTCTGGGTCTGCACTTGATGAAGTTTCAGAGTCAGCAGCAGAATCTCATTCAAACTTACAGAATACTGAGGGGCCTGAATGGAGTGGACGTGGGGAAGATGTTTCCCCGAGCAGGAAAGACTGCCAAAGGCATAGCTACAGAGTGAAGGGACGACCCTTTATAATGGAGATGTGGAGGAATTTATTCAGCCAGAGGGTGATGGATCTGTGAAACTCACTGCCTCGGGGGGGATGTGGAGGTGAGTAATTCAGTGCATTTAACTCCGAGATAGCTAGGCTCTTGGTGAGTAAGGAGATCAAGGGTTACAGGGAGAAGGCGAGAGAATGGGGTTGCTAAACATTTCAGCCAGAATCAAATGGTGTCGCAGACTCGATGGACCGAATGGCCTAACTCCATCCTATATTTGTTGGACTTATGGAAGGTCCTCATTCCATGGGTTTCTAAGTGTGCAGATGTCATTCTGGCTTAGCGTTTACCATACATTCCAGCACTTTCCTGATTATTACTGTCACCTCTTGGTATCAGAACGACTGCAGAAAGCTACACCACAGAGTAACTTGGGAATCCTTGTGTCTAAATTTCATAAAGGTGATACACAGGGTCAGCAGGTCATAGAGAAGGCAAATGGAATGCTGGGATTGACTCCAAAGGGAATGGAAATATAAAAAGGTTTATAACAACTACAAAGGCCTTCAGTAAAGCCACACTGAGAGTACTGTGAATAGATTTCGTCCCCTATCTCGGGGGAGAATATTCTTGCATTGGAGGCTGTCCTGATAAGATTTACCAGACTGATCCTCAGAATTGAGCGATATTGATGAGAAAAGATTGAGAAGGTTGAACTTGATCTCATTAGAATTTAGAAAATGAGGCAAATTTATTGAGAACATAAGATTCCAATGTTCTTGCAGTTCGGTTCTGATATGTTGGTTCCCCTAAGCGAGGATCTGTAACCGGAGATAAAGGGGAATGTATAGTAAACGATAAGCCTGAAATGATAACTGCACGCTTAGAAACCCATGGAATTAGGAAAGCTTAAGAAAAAAGCTGGATTGTAGAGACTGGATGATGTCACAGAGTTCGGTGGTTTGAAATCACTGTTGGTGTTTAGAGATCAGATAGGTTGTCGGGCTGAAAGATGTCATGGAGAGGTACAGGGAAATCAGTCCAGAAGGAGTTACATTGAATGGGAGGAATATAGGTTCTAGAGATTACACAGATAGTGGCAGCTGTTGGAGCTACAGGAGATACAGAAACTGGGAGGGTTGTGGGGACTGGATATTGCACAGATATGAGTGGTAATTGAATCTGTAGGATTTTATAGAGAGAGGGAGGATTGGAGGAACTGGAGATTACACAGATATGGATGTTAGTTGGAGCTACAGGAGTGAGTGAGATAGGGAAGATTGAAGGGGCTGGGTGAGTTCTCACAGCCAGGGAGAATTGTAGCGATTGGAGGGGCCAGAGATGCTGAGGCTTACAGGTCTGCAGGAGTTCAGAGAGCTGGTGAGGACTGTGAAAGCAGATTTGCAGCATTCCCATCAGTTACTCAGAGATGTGGAGTGCTGTTCTGGAGGAGGTTACGGAAATCAACAAGGTTGCAGATACTGGAAGATATTACAAAGACAGTGAGCTATAGTATTTGAGGAGGTTACAACGACAGGATGCATTGAGGAGTTGGGGGCTGCTACAGGTGTTAAACATGCAGCAGGGGATCAAGAGGAGAAAGTGAGGACTGCAGATGCTGGAGACCAGAGTTGAAAAATGGTGCTGGAAAAACACAGCAGGCCAGGCCGCATCTGAGGAGCAGGACAATCGACGTTTCGGCATTAAGCCCTTCTTTGGATGCTGCCTAGCCTGCTGTGTTTTTCCAGCACCACATTTTCCAAATCAGCAGGGGATCAATAACCTTACATTGATTAGGATGATTGGAAGCTGTGGAGATAATAAATGAGAATTGCAGGAACTGAAGAATATCACAGAGATGGGGGGTAATATATGTCGTAGAGGTGTTAGAACATGAGCAGTATTCAATGGAGTCAGATACAGGGTAATCTGAAGTGACTACAGGTGATTAAAAGGGTAGCAAGGCTTCTCAGTGTTGGATGGGGTCAGTTTACACACAGAGGGAATATTTTTTAGAATGGTGTTATTTATAGATTAAAAGAATTGTACAGAATTGAGGGAGAAACAGAGATACTTAAAGGTGCAGTGAAGGAAGACATCTGTTGTTGTCGGATGCTGAGGTTCTGGAAAGTATATGGACTGGAAAGCTGGACAGTCTGCCAGAGCTTACAGAGACAGCACAAGCATTGGAGTGGGTTCTACAGCTCGGGAGTGCTACAGGGACCTGAGAGGATTACGCAGATAGGGGTGATTGTAAGATCTCCAGATTTTCAGAAGCTTTCAGGACTGGAAGAAGTTGCAAAGATAAGGAGAGTTATTGGAGCTGCGGAAGTTCACAGAGACTCGAAGGTTTGGGGGGTTTGGGACTGTTTATGGATAAAGGGATTATTTTTAGCGAGAGTAATATGGAACACAGAGGGAGAGTTTAGATTAGATGCCCCACAGCATGGAAATAGGCACTGCGGCTGAACAAGTCGACACGAACCCTCCGAAGAATAACCTATCCAGAACAATCTCCCTCTGATTAATGCAACTAACTCTTTGAGAAACTTAGAATAGCCAATTCACCTGACCTGCACATCTTTGGACTGTGGGAGGAAACCGGAGCACCCGGAGGAAACCCACGCAGACACGAGGAGAATATGCAAATTCCACACAGTCATCCAACCTCAGGCGATTGACTGTGTGGAGTTTGCACGTTCTCCCCGTGTCTGCATGGGCTTCCCCCGGGTGCTTCCGTTTCCTCCCACAGTCCAAAGATGTGCAGGTCAGGTGAATTGGCCATGCTAAATTGCCCGTAGTGTTAGGTAAGGGGTACATGTAGGGGTATGGGTGGGTTGCGCTTCGGCGGGGCGGTGTGGACTTGTTGGGCCGAAGGGCCTGTTTCCACACTGTAAGTAACCTAATCTAATCTAGTAATTAAATCTAAACATTAGAATCGAACCTGGGCCCCTGGCGATGTGAGGCACATTGCTCACCACTGATCCACCGTGCTGCCCCAAATTGCAGAATTGCACAAAGAGAGAGTGTTTGAGGTGCTGGGAGGGCTCAAGAGAGTGGAGGAGCAAACAGAGATGTGGAGTGCTGTTGCGGGTGGGAAAGGGTCAGGAGGTGTTTATCTAGATAAGGAGCTCGGTAGGGATGGGAGAAGTTTCCTGAGGTCGTGTGGTGCTATAGTCCAGGATGCAGGAGTGTGACCGGGCTTGCAGAATGTTACAGTCATATCATGTTGTCTTGGGACTTGAGGAAGTTATACAGATGGGTATTTTGGTCCAGACTGCAGGATTTTATAGAGACAGGGTGGACTGTAGTTATTGTACAAAACTACAGAATTAGGGGTCATTGTACTGAGTGTGGGATAAGATTATTGAGATTGGACATGTTAACGAGACAGGAGCAACTTACAAATAGGGAGAGACGTCAACATTGGAGTACGTTTCAAATATACAGCAGGATTATGGGAGGGGTGGAGGTTACAGAAATAGTAAATTTTCTGGGAATTACAAGCATTCAAGACGCTGCTGTAGATGAGGTGGGCCGAAAGGTATGTTTCCTTGCTGTATAACACTATCACACGACAAGCGACAGTGAGAGAGGGGTAGCAGAGAACAGAAAGATCCCAGGTTTTAATTACTAACCCCTTGAGGGAGGCCTGCTTTCCCATCTGTTTCCTGATGCTCACTAAGACAGTACATACGTGGATGAATTACTGTGAACTCCCGATGCTGTCTCAGGAAGGCTCAGGACAGTAGAGCTGAAAGTAACCTCTCATAAGAGGGTGGGGATTGAGCCTGAGACCACCGTGCTCTGTGTTTACCCTTCAATACTGTATCTATGTCATGTTAGCTGGACCAAAATTCCATCCCTTAAATACACTCTGCTCTGGTCACTGTGAGTGATCTTACCTCGCTGCAGGATTTACTGAAGACTCCAGATCTCACTCTCCATCGTTTTGGCTGACCAACCGTCTTCAGTGTGATGATATATGAGACAGGAGTTGGGAATTCTGCTGAGTCAGGAATATACTCAGTACCTACATGAGACAGAGAAATAGACAGAATGGCAAATCAGACTGATGCAGTGAGGGTTACACATGGAGAATGATACTGAGTCGGACAGAAATCTGGAAAATCCAAGTCTCCATCCCTGGCCTGTGCTGCTGCTTCTCTCTGGAATGGAGAATTCTGTTGGCTCAGGATCTGGAGTAACTGCAAGAGCGAAAGGTGCTGACAGAGGCAGTAATTAGACCCTCACAGTGAGGGATACCACATGGAGAGATATTGAGTGATATCACCAGAGTGTAGGAAGGTATCAGGATCAAACCACAGTCAGGACGAAGGGTATTGATTCAAGGTGCACTGGGATCAGTACTCAGGGATGAGGGAGGAATCAGTGGGCCAGGCAATGGCCCAGTGTTTCTCTCGCTAGACTGTTCATCCAGAATTTAATGCCGACGTCAGGGATAACCATCTGACTACTTAATATCCTTTAAAGAAGGAAATCTGTTATCGGCTGCCAGTCTGGCCTACGTATGAATCCTGACCTAGAGTAATGGGATTGGCTCTCAACTGCCCTCTGAAATTTAATGGCAAGCTTTAGGGCAGCTGGAGGTTGGCATGAATGGTTGAACAGCCAGAGACAGCAACATCCCATGAATGCATTAAAAAGAACACTGCTGGGACCAGTGTCCTGGTTAATCATGTAAGTAGGTTTATGCACAGGGCTTTAAACTGACAGAGAGGATGCAAGGAAAGGATTCACGTGAAAGGAACTTTCCAAATCCAAAGAGCAAACGTGAAGCCTCGGAACAGCATGGAGATGTGGCTGAAGACAAGCAGAAAGGAACAGGAAGGGACAGAGTTGAACTAAAAATATACATCACTGAATAGGATTGTGATAGGAAATTGTAGGAAAACGTAAATTATATTTTTTTTCTGGAATTGCCAAAGTAAGGTAATAGACTTGTGACACAGAAATAAATGAGTTTCAGTCAGCAGAGAGATGTGATTACAGAGTGAACAAAGGTTGAATATAAATATTCAACGGGAAACAACCTTACAGGATCTCAGGCAGGATGGAAAAGCAAGATGGGAACCCTGACAGTAATAGATAACAAAGGTATAACAGAGAAAGTATTTGGCCTCAGATTATGCAGCTGAGTCATCCTGAATGCAAATTCTGGGTGCAACGTGTCAAAAACACAAGCAGGAGAACAGTTTTTATGCTGCCTAGCAGTATTTCATTGCTCATCCCTGCATTAAACAGGAATTCATTAGAATTTGTAGCAAAGGGGGTGTGATAATTTTGGGAGACTTCAATCTTTGTATAAATTGGGGCAGACACATTGGCAAGTGTGATAGTATCCGAGATCCTCCTTGAATGTTTTTGTCAGTGTTTCTTTGAATAACACGTTGTGCAAATTGCTAGGGATGTACCTATCTCAGATCGACCGTCGGGTGATGAAGCTGAATGAATGAGTAATATCACACCGAGATCCTCCAAGAAATTATACCGGAATTCAAAGGGATTATGACAATTTAGAGTGACCATAAAGCACACCCAATCATCAGTAACAAATCCACTTACATGATTTTGAGAGAGAACTGACCAAGGTAAACAGGGGACACAGACTGAAATGTCAGTCTGTAAATGAACAGTGGTAACCATTTAGAGCCAGAGAATCCGAGAGACGTACAGCATATAAACGGACCCTTCAGTCCAACTCGTCCACGTCGACCAGATATTCTTTCCTAATTTCATCCCATCTACCAGCACTTGTCCCATATCCCACTAAACCATTTTTTAAATTCATATACCAATCCAGATGCCTTTTGAATGCTGCAATTGTACCAGCCTCCACCACTTCCTCTGGCAGTACATTTCATACATACACCACACTCTGCGTGAAAAGATTTCCTCTTAGGTCCCTGTTAAATTTTTCATCTCTCACCCTAAACCTATGCCCTCTAGTTCAGGACTCCCCCACCTCAGGGAAAAGACTTTGTCTGTTTATCCTATCCATGCCCCTCATGATTTTATGAACCTCAAGAATGTCACCCCTCAGCCTCTGACGCTCCAGGGAAAACAGTCACAGTCTTTTCAGCCGCTCCCTATAGCTCAAATCGTCTAACCCTGGCAACATGCTTGTAAATCTTCTTTGAACACTTGCAAGTTTCACAACGTCCTTTCAAGAGGAAAAAGACCAGAAATGCATGCAAGATTCCAAAAGTGTCCTAACCAGCGTGCTGTACAGCTGCAACCTGTCCTCCAAACTCTTAGAATCAATACTCTGACTAATAAAGGAAAACATACCAAACACCTTCTTCACTATCCGCTTACTTGGGTAATATTACGGGGGCACGGGCGTGGACATGGATTGGACGGTGGGAGTGAAGGGCAGGGGGCGGTTTTGGACGGGTTTGGGGACGGGCTGAGGGTGATGTCGAACGTGTTTGGGAAGTGGAGGCAGGCGGCGGGTGGAGGGTGTCGGACGGTTTTGGGGCAGGGGTCGCTGTTGGGTGGATTTGGGGCAGGTGGGGGGGCAACGTTGAGGGACGGGTGGGGGCAGTATTGGATGGGTTTTGAGGCGAGCGGGGATGTTCTTGTGGCTGGCAGGGCTTGGGGGCTCGCTCATGGCTTGCCGCTGCCGAGTCACTTGAACATGGAGCAGACTGGGCTGAAAACTCCGAGCCCCAGAGGAAAAGCATTGAATTGATTAATTGAATAATCAATTATCCGAACGAAATAGTGCCCGCCCATCTCGTTCAGATAATCGAGGTTCCTCTGTAAACCATCTGGACTATAGCCTGGTATTGTGTGATTTTTACCTTCACCCAATCAACCCCTGCAGAATGGCCCCAATATTGGCCCAGTTCCAGTTTAAGACCTAAATCTGTGGTCCTTACTGATTGTTTTCCATAACTATGTTAAAACTAAGACAGTTGTGGTCACTGGACGCAACGTGCTCTTCGACTGATACTTTAGTCACTTGCCTGACTTCGGTTTCTGAGGGGAAGTCCAGTGTTGTATCCGCCTGAGTAGCGTCGAACCCTCTACGTCTTGGTTTAGGAAACTGTCTTCGACATATTTGAAAAATTCCGCTCAGTAAGGGTCTTTTACACTCTGGGTGACCGAGTCAATCCAGGGGAAGTTAAAATCTCCAACCAATATTACTCTATTATTTTTACAGGTACCTGCAAACGCACGACACTTTTGCTCCTCTCGTCCCTGCTGACTACCTGAGGGTCTAGAACACCATCCCAGCAGACTGACCATCCCGTTTTTGTTTCTAACTTTTAAATATATGGCCTCATTTGATGACTGTTTAACAGTATTGTCTCTAAGCACTGTTGGTATGTCCTTCCTAATCAAAAGGACAACTCCCCTCCTCACTGACTTTCCTTCTGTCACGCCTGTAGTTTCTGTATCATGGAACACTGAGCTGCCAGTCCCGCTCTTCTCTCGGCCATGTTCCTGCTCTTCTCTCAGCCATGTTTCTGTTATGGCTGTAATATCCCAGTCCCTAGAGGCAATCCATGGTCTGAGTTCATCTGCCTTACCAGTCAGTCCTCGTGTGTTGAAATAAATGCTCTTTAAACCAGATGTCTTTTCCCTCCGTCGACTGTGCCCCTCGATATCCTGAATAGGAAACTTGCTCTTGATGGCTGATGTATTTCCCCTGACGTTTTGATAGTCCCTCTCTTACTCAGAGTCACAATTCCCTGCCAAACTAGTTTAAATCCTCCTGGGTAACATGAGCAAATCTCCTTCTGGGATAATGGTGCCCCTCTGCTTCAAGTGCAAACAATCCCCTTTGTACAGGTCATCTCTACCCCAGAAGAGATCCCGATGACCCAAGAAGTGAAAACCCTGCCCACTATACCAGCTCCTCAGCCACACATCCATCAAAACCTATCTTTCTATTTCTATCCTCACTGGTACATGGCACTGGGAGTAATCTGGAGATCATTAATGTCAGTATCCTGCGTTTTTAACTTCCTACCTAACTCCCTCTACTCATTTGACAGGTGCCTATCCCTTTGTCTACCACTATTATGTGGATTGATGTGCAGAATGACCTCTGGCTGTTCACCCCCCACCTTCGGTAACCGCTCAGAGACATCCTTGACCCTGGGACCGGGAAGCAGCACACCATTCTGGGGTCACTGCTGCAGACACACAGTCTCCTTTTTTTCCCCCCTCACAACTGAGTCTCCTGTCAATATTGCGATCATTAGAGATGATCTGGCAAACAGAGACAGGGAGGAACTCCCTGCAGTTGGGTGCATATTAGGAAAGTGGAGTATTTTAAAGTGATGCAGTGAGAACGCAGGGCCAGTGTGCTCCTTGAAGAGTGAATAGCAAAGACAGCAAGTCCAGCAAATACTGATCAAGTAATAACGCGAGTTTGATAAAGAAAATGCAGTGCAATAAAATCAGGTGAAGCCCTTCACAAGTATAGAGAGTGCAAGGGGATTTTGGAAAATGAGGGACAAACAATGGTCATGAAATATATTTGGCAGATACGATTGTGGAAAAGCCACAGGTATTGTATCAGCATCGTGAGAGCAGGGGGATTCCCAGCGAAAGAGGGAGGCCTGTGAGAAACCAAAGGGACAATCTGTGCATGGAGCCAGAGGAAGCGGGTGAGGTCTTCAACGAATACTTCCCATCTTTTTTTTTAGATTACATTACAGTGTGGAAACAGGCCCGTTTGGCCCAACAAGTCCATACCGACCCGCCGAAGCGCAACCAATCCATACCCCTACATTTACCCCAATACCTAACACCGCGGGCAATTTAGCATGGCCAATTCACCTGACCTGCACATCTTTGGACTGTGGGAGGAAACCAGAGCACCCGGAAAAAACCCACGCAGACACGCAGAGAACGTGCAAACTCCACACAGTCAGTCGCCTGAGGCAGGAATTGAACCCAGGTCTCTGGCGCTGTGAGGCAGCAGTGCTAACCACTGTGCCACCGTGCCGCCCAATGTCAGACTATCTGCTCTGGCTCCATGCACAGATTGTCCCTTTGGTTTCTCACAGGCCTCCCTCTTTCGCTGGGAATCCTCTTGCTCTCACGATGCTGATAAAATACCTGTGGCTTTTCCACAATCGTATCTGTATTCACACAGCAGAAAGGCATTGTAGCCGGAGATTTCAGTTGTGATGCTAAGGTTCCAGAACATGCTAAGATCAATAAAGAGGAGGTATTAAATATTTTCACAGGCATGAAGGCGGAGAAATCGCCAGTACCCAATGAAATATATCCCAGACTGCTTTGGGAGGTAAGGGAGGAGATTGGTCGGGCGCTGGTGGATGTATGTAATACTTTGCTGGCCACAGGTGAAGTGCCGAAAGACTGGAGGATAGCTAATGTGGTTCCTTTATTCAAGAAGGGCAGCAGCGATAGGCCAGGAAATTGCAGAGCAGATAGTCTGACATTAGTGGGAGGGAAATTGGGAACAATTCTGAGGAACCGGATGGATCAATAACTGGAAAGGCAGGGACCAATTAGTGATAGATTTGGAAGAGGAAGATAATGTCTGATGAAATTAGCTGAGATTTTTTTGAAGTTACGATTGAAGATATTAATGATGGCAGTGCAGATGTTGTGGTTTACATGCAGTTCATTAAGGCCTTTGACAAGGTCGCACGTTGAAGGCTGTTTCAGAAGGGAAGAGCCCATGGGATCCAAGGCAAGTTGGAAAATTGGATCCACAATTGGTGGAGGGTTGGTTTTGTGATTGAAAGCCTTTGCCCAGCGGGTGTACCACAGGGATCTGTGCAGGAACCATTAATGTTCCTTATGGACATTAATCACTCGGATGTGAAGCAGAAGGTATCATTAGTAGGTTTGCAGATGACATGAAAAGTGAGGCTGTTGTTTACAGTGAGGGGGATGGTCTCAGGTTACAGTCTGAACATTGAGGCTGGGACAGAATCTCAAGAGAGTCATTTCATTCGACAAGGCAGGCAAGAGCACAGCAGGCAATGAGGGAAAGTGCATCAATTAAGCTGTATTTACTTTAATTTAAAAGGCCTAACAGGTTATTCAGATGAACGCACGGCATGGATGGGAGCATGGGACAGGGATATCGCAGGATTTACAGAAACAAAACTGAGGGAGGGACAGAACAGGCAGCTCAATGTTTCCGGGACAGATGCTACAGGAAGGATATAAGGTGAGGCAAGAGAGGAGGGGGATTAGAGTTTTTGATCAGTGAAATCATCACTGCAGCACTGAGAGAGGATATTCCTGCGGATCGCCTAGTGAAGCTGTATTAGTGGAACTGAGAAATTATACTGGATGATCAGTTTGATATGACTGTACTACAGTCAGCGAGAAATTGAGCAGCAAATACGTCAGAGATCTCAGATATCTGAAAGAATGATAGCGCTGTAATGATCGGGGATTTTAACTTTCTAAACCAAGACTGGTATTGCCAGAGTGTTCACAGCTTGGATGGAAAAAATTTGTTCAGTGTGTTCAAGAAAACTGTCTCAGTCAGTATGTAACTGGTCCGGCTGGAGGAAGAGATGAAACCTCACCTCCCTTCGGGAAACAAGGGAGAAAAAGGGGCTGAAGTGTGTTTGTGGGGGAGCACATTGGCAAAGTCACCACAATTCTATTAGTTTGAAAATAGTGATGGAAAAGGACAGGCCTGGTCCACAGGTGAACGATCAAAACTGGCCTTGCCCCAGTCCAGAAGCTATTAGGCAAGACCGTCCAAAAGTTGATTCGTGGAGGCTATTTCAAAGTAAAGGGACGTCGGGCAAGTGGGATTCTTTCAAAAGAGAGATAAATTAAGATTTCAGGGCCAGCATATTCCTGTAACTGTAAAGCACAATGCTGACACAAGTGGGAAACAGTGGATCGCTTGGGATATTGAGGTGCTGGTCAAGACAAAAGGGGACACATGGTCTATATATCCAGCTGGATTACGTCAATCCATTGAAGAACATTGTGGGTGCAGTAATATCCTTAAGAGGGAAATCATGAGGGCGTAAAAGGGATCTGACAGAACTTTGGCCGATAAGGTTCAGGACCAACCAAAGATATTCTGCAAATATATCAACAATAGAAGATTAACTCGAAATGGAATGTGACCCCTCAAAGATCAATGAAGCCAACTGTGAGTGAACCCACAGGAAATGGCGAGATCCGAAACAAAAATTTCACGTCAGAACTTACTGTTGATAAAACACTGGGGAAGCAGGGAAATAAACAGTGAGGTTTTCAACAGAGTACACATTGGAGAACAGGAGGTGCTGAAGGTTTTCAAACTCATTTAAATTAGACAACTGTCTGGGAACTAATCAAGTACATCCCAAGATATTGGGATAAGTTAGGGAAGAAACTTATAAAGGTATTTGTATCACTGACAGCCACAAGTGGTGAGCTGGGAGCCTGGAGGGTGGCTAATGTTGTGCCAGTATTTGGGAAAGGCTGCGAGAGAAAGCCTGGGGGGACATAAACACCGATTATCTTCATGTCAGTGGTGCGAATGTTGTTGGAAGCGATTCTACGGGACAGGAGTTACATGCATTTGAAAAGGCAATGATTGATTAGAGATAGTCAGCACAGCTTTGTGCGTAGAAAGGGGTGTCTCCCAAATTTGATAGATTTTTTTGAAGAGGTGACCAAGAAGATGGAAGAAGGCAGAGCAGTAGACGTTATCTATCCTGACTTCAGCAAGGCCTTTGACAGGGTTTAGCGTGGTGCACTGGTTAGTAAGGTTAGATCACATGGGATCAGGGAGAGCAAGCCAAACAAACACAAAATGCGCTTGACAGTAAGAGACAGAGGATGATGGGAGATGGTTGTTGTGCAGACTGGAGCACTCTGACCAGCAGTGTACAATGACGACCGGTGCAGGATCCACACGTGTGTATTATTGACATAAACGAGAATATATGAATTATTGTGGATAGCAAAATGCGGGTTATAGTGGGCAGTGAATACAGTTTTTAAAGGTGATCTTAACCAACCGAGCCAGTGGGTCGAGAAATTAAAGATGGAGTTGAATTCAGGTGTTGGATTTAGTTAAGATAAACCAGAGAGGACTAACACAGTTAATGGCAGAGCTCTGCGCAGTGTTGTCGAACAGAGAGAGACCAAGGCGTGCAGTTACATTGTTCCTTGGATGTGGCTTCACACGTGGAGAGGGTGGGGAAAGCAGCATTAGGCAGATTGCCCTCATGGGTCAGAGCATTGAGTACCCGACTTGGTTCATCATGATACGGCTGTACAAGACATTGCTGGGTCTCCAGTTGGAGTACTGTGTAGAACTCTGATCCTCCTGCTTCAGGAAGATCAGAATTTCCCGAAACTGCAAACGGAGCAAAGATTGACGAAGATGTTACTGATACTGGAGGGTTTGACAGAAACAGAGAGGCTGGAGAAGCTGGAAAGCAAAACAGGGCGATGAGATAGCTTTGGCAGATAAGGTTAAGGAGAATCCAAAGAGATTCTACAGCATACAAGTACAAAAAAGCAAGTAGAGAGACAATAGGATCCCTCAAAGATCAAGAAGGCCAAACATGCCTGGAACCACAGGAGGTGGGCGCATCCTGAAATGAATATTTCATGTCAGAACATACTGTGGACAAGGAAACAAAGGGAGAGAAACAATGATGTCTTGAAAAGGGTCCCCATTATAGAAGAGGTGGTGCCGGAGATCTTAGAACACAAAGGTAGAGAACGCCCGAGGTCCTGAACAAGTGTATCCCACAACATTGTGGCAAAGTCGCAGCGGGGACGGTGGCAGAGATATTTGTATCATTGTCTTCCGTATTTCCATTGGGCGGAGGTGGATGAGGGGTGACCTTATAAAGGTTTATAAAAACATGAGGGTTATATGTAATGTGAATAGTAAAGGTCTCTACTTCACGGTAGGGAATCCATAACTCGAGGACAGAAATATGAGGTGAGAGTGGAAATACTTAAAAGCGACCAGAGGAGAACATTTCGCCACAGAGAATGGTGCATGTATGGAATGGGCGTCTGGGGAAAGGGTAGAGAAAAGTAAAATTACAACATGGAAAAGACATTTGGGCAAATACATGGAGAAGTGACGGTTTGAAGGGATATGGACCAAACACATGCAAATGCGATTCGTTCATGAACAGTGGTCAGCATGGACTAGTTGGATGCCTCTGTCTCTAGTTATTGGAGGAGGAGTCTATATAGGTAAGGCATGGTGTAGCCACTGAAGAAAGTTACAGAGATAGGGATAATAGTTTGAAATGCAGTACATTTCAAATATGGGGAGGGACTATATGGAAGGTGGAGGTGACAGGGACAGGAACTGTTATAGGAGTTACAAATTATTAAAGACACTGGTCCACGAGACATGGTATATGTACAGTGTTGGAGGGGGAACACAGAACAAAAAGATTCCAGACAGTATTCCCACTCACTCATGAGAAGCCTGCTTTCCCCTCTGTTGTCCTTGTGCTCACTAAGACATCACAGGCCTGGATTGATAACTGTGACACTCCCGATACTGTGTCAAAACAACAAAACTTACAGTCGACGTGGTGATTGAGCCTGGGGTTTGTCTGCACACGGCTCCCCTTCCAGTACTGTTTGTCGATGTTTGGAGCCCTCTCGCTGCTCTCTGCTCTGTGCACTCAGTGATCTTACCTCAGTGCAGGATTTATTGAAGGCTCCAGATCTCCCTGCCCTTTGAAGATGGATCGTCAGCCAGAGAAACAATGTGGTGATGGATGGGACACCCAGCAGCTGGGAAATCTATTGAATCAGGAACTTCCTGAGTAGCTACAGAAGACAGAAAAATAGAAAGAATGGGAACTTAGACTGATGCCGTGAGGGTTACACATGGAGAATAGTACTGTGTCCCACGGAGATCTGGAAAATCCCAGTCTCCATCCCATCCCTGCGTCTCTCTGGAGTGCAGAATTCTGCTGGCTCGGGATCTGGAGTAGCTACAAGAGCGAGAGATGCTGACAGAGGCAGCAATTAGACACACACAGTGAGGGATACTACATGGAGAGAGACTGAGTGATATCACCAGAGTGCAGGAAGGTAACAGGATCAAACAATCATGAAGGAAAAACAGGTTTAGCTTCATGATACACGGGTATCGGTGTTCATGGATAAATAGCCTGTGAACAGACAAATTAATGGCCTTGTGATATTGTTTCGAGAGCATGTATCCCAAACCTCAGCTAATGTTCAGGAGAGGCAGGTTTGAACCACATCATCTGAAATGGTGGAATTTGAAATTAATTATGTTAAAATAGTAATTGACAATGTATAACTACCATTACTGATGTACAATAAATCCAAACACTTGTCATTCAGAGAAGGACGTCTGCCCATCCTCACCTGGTCTGCACGAAATACCCACAGCAAAGTGTTTGCCTCTCAATTACCCTCTGAAATGGCCGAGCAAGTTACTCAACGTAAGGGCAGCTGGGGCTGGGCAAGAAAGGCTGCTCGGACAGAGACACCCACATCCCTGACCTGATTTTTAAAAAAAATCCATAAGGATGAGGGCCAACTAGAA
>NC_057717.1:6322750-6324833 GCF_004010195.1 Chiloscyllium plagiosum | reverse complement strand
GAACGTTCAAAATGGGGGAGGGTGCTGAGTTGGAACATTGGACTGGGATAAGGTGGAGTTGTGGAAATGGGGAAACTGGTGAAATCTACATTAATCCCCTATGGTTGGAGGGTCCGAAGGCAGAAGAGGAGCCTTTCTTCACCTATTCTTCGGGTGTTTAGAGTTTGTCGATGGAGGAGGCCCAGGACTCTCACGTCCTTGGCAGAGTGGAAAGGGGAGTTAAAGTGTTCAGCCACAAGGCGGTGGAGTTGGTCAATGTGGCTGTCCCAGATATGCTCTCTGAAATGTCCCATCTGTCTCGCCAATGTAGAGAAGACCACACTGGGTTTAATGGATGCAGTAGATGAGGTGTTCTGTCTCCCTTCATCACCAATCATTTTCAACCCCATCTTCATCTCTCTACCGTATTCCTAGCTACCTCCTCCTGCCACACCCCCTTCTCAGTTATCTCTCAGCTCCCTTGACCCATAAGCCTCATTCCTGATGAAGGGCTTATACATGAAACGTCAATTCTCCTGCTCCTAGAATGCTGTCTGACTGTGCTTTTCCAGCACCACACGCTTCGACTATGAGCTCCAGCATCTGTAGTCCCCAATTTGTCCTCAAACCTTTATGGCTTGCATGATTCAGATTTATAACGGTTACTTCAAATAAAACAAAAAAACTATCGTGTACGTAAACAACATAAAAGATAACCAATGCATTGTGGTCACTGTTCCCAAAAGGTCCTTTACAGCAACGTTTTCAATTAGCTCTTCTGCTCACCAAATACTATTTCCTAAATAACCTTGTCTCTATCTCAGTGCTCGACAAAATGTTAATGCAAGCCATCTAACACATGCTCATGAAATCCATTTTTCCCAGTAAAAGCATTCAGTTGGGTTAACACAGTTTACATATAATGTAAGCAGTACATTATTACTACGGTACACACAAATGTGCATATCTCATTTTCCTGTTTTATAACATGCCCAACATTTGTATTGCAGATTTCACTTTGACGCATCACTCCCATCAACGTTTCCTTCTCCTTGCTGTTTATACACTCCACCATACAAGATTCTGTAGAATTTGAGCGACGTGGGCTTTGGGGAAAGTAATGGTAGAAATCATCTCGCCACATCATTTGTGATCTTCTTAAGCATCATTGCGACATTTTATCCAGATCTCCCGTTATGCTAGTGGAGTAAAGAAGGACAATGATCGTTCAACAATGCTCTGTATTTCCCCCAGAGAACTGAGACTGCTCTAACCTGGGTGGGAACCTTACAGCAGGGTCGTAAAGCATTGCTGCTGCTGTAAAGGATCTTAGTGAGATAACATCTGGAGTAGTGTGTACAGACTGAGTCTCTTCAATGAAGAAAGGATGTTGTTATATTGGAAGCAGCTCAGAGATGGTCTCCTCAAGTGATTCCTGCAATGAAAGTGCTAGCTTATAACGAAAGGATGATCAGGTTGATTCAACAGCCATTGGAGTTGACAAAAATGAAAGAAGATCTTATTTCAATATAGATGACAGGAAGGAGTCAACAACTGAAGCGAATAACACAGATAATGGACGAATCCATTCCGTTCTCCAGCCTGTTACACTGGAACAACAGAAGAATATTCAGACCTTTGACCCTGTTACACCAGAATATGACGAGGCTGTTTAGCCCCTGGAGCCTGGTGTATATTGACATAAGGAGGCCAACCAGCACCTCGAATCTATAACATTGTACCCAGAGTAGGCCATACGGCACCAGTATCCTGTTACACAGCAACAGGATCAGTCCATTCAGGTTCCTCATTTCTGTAACATAGGAACTGGAAGTGGTCACACAGTGAGTGGAGACTTGTTGCACTGTGATAACAGGAGGCCATTCAGACCCACCGAGCCTGTTGCAAGGGAATTGGATAAGGATAAAAACTATCTGGGACTTATTTCATGAGAAAGGAGGAGGTAATTCGGACACTTGTCTGTTGTACGGGAACAAGAGAAGACCCTTGGTCCCATCTCTGGGATACATGAGGTGACCGTTCAGTATCTCCATCTATTATGGATGAATATGAGAAGACCCATCAGCCCCTCAAAATGTTACAC
>NC_057717.1:6308222-6322399 GCF_004010195.1 Chiloscyllium plagiosum | reverse complement strand
CTTCAGCCCATCGAGTTTGTACACCAGCAGGATGACTCAGCCACACACACCTCTTATGCAGCAATTGTAGCAGATCTCTTAAAGCCTTTTGCCCATTGAACAGGAATTCAAAGAAAACGTAAAGGTTTTCGAAAGGGAATAACTTATAATAACTGCATACATTAAGGAGTAAAATGTAACAATAAACTATCGTAATTTAAGGCAAATTATTAGAATCCATTGTTGAGGACATTTGCAAACTTAAACCACAATCCATTGGAGTCAACATGGTTTTACAAAAGGAAAATCAAGTTTGAAGTGTTTGCTTAAGTTATTTAAAGATTTGACCAACAATGTGGATAGTGGGAATCCTGGAGATGGAATATATCTGGTCTTTATGAAGGATTCGGATATGTCGCTTCTCCAAAGAGTAAGTGGTAAGATCAGAAAGCATCATTTTTGAAGTAATTTATTCGTTTGGATGGAGAATTGGTTAACTAACAAAATGCAGTCAGATGGAATGAATGTATCATTTTCTTCTGGAAAATGCAATTTGTGGGATGCCATAGATTTCAGTTTTCATGCCTCAACCATTTGTGATCGATATTATTACTTGGTTGACGGGATAGAAAATACTATAGCTACATTTTCAGATGACACTAACGTTGGTGGGAAATTACATCGGAATGATGGTGCAAGAGATTTAAAAACTATATGGATAGGTTGGGTCAAAGTTTAAGTGGATAAATATGGGGTTATTCAAGTTGGCCGGCCTACTACAAAGGCAAATTATTATCTAAATGGAGATAAACTTCAAAGTGCTTAAGTGCAGCGGGATCCGGGCGCCTGCTTGCATATCTCAGAAAACCTGCATGCGGGTATTTCAAGTAATAAGAAATGTAAGCATAACGTCAGCGTTTATTTGTAAAAGAATACTGTAGTAAGGTAGGGAATATTGTTGTAGTTATGCAAGGCATTAGTGAGGCTGCAACTGGAATACAGTTTGGGTGTCCTGCAGAATGAGATATTTGCATTGGGCGCAATTCAGAAGAGTTTCATTAGATTGATTCCACATCTGAAGTGTTTGTCTTATGAAAAGAAATTGAGCACTTTAGGCCTATACTCTCGAGTTTATAAGAATGAAACAAGAGCTCTTTGAGATCTGTAAAATGATAAACGTAATTGAAAGTGTAGCTGTGGAGTGAATATTTTTTCATGAGCCGCAATCGACAACAAGAGATTAGAGTTTGAGGATCGAGGGATTGCAGGAAAGTGGAACAGAGGCCGTCATGACATCAGCCATGATTGTATTCAATGGCAGAACAGGTTCGAGGGGTTCGATTCCTGACTGCTGTTCTTCGTTCATATTGAGCTTTTTGACTGTGTTACTCGGTAATAGGGGAGGACTGTGTATCAAACAGGAAGCAGGCACTCCGGATAAATCTGTCTAAATCAGTTTGACAGAACGTCAACCATGGAGGCACACAGTGATCAGTGCGAGGACCTCAACAGTTTACAATCTGTATCAATGATCAGGAGGATGGAACAGATATGCGGATACTGAGTTTGGTGATGTAGCTGTGATAAGCAAGAGATTAAACTATCAACAGAGGGTGGAGGGTCTACAGATAGATACAGAGAGATAAAGGCAACGGATAATCATTTGGCAAGTGCAATATAACATGAAATAACCTGTCATTTCATTTACAGGAATAAGGGAAGGCAGTACGTTACTGAAATGAATATGGATGACAGGACCTAATGATACTGTGTACTGGGGGTTCACTCAGACCCGTTCAGACATGGGAGGTTTTGCTCCATCTCTGATCGTCTGCTCCCAGACACTCCAAGTGACCTCGTTGCCGTCCATACACATGGAATATTTTGATGTGGTTGGTTGGTGATGGGGATGCTGTTTTCAAACATGTATCAAGGGGACGGCCTTTATCCATGATACATTCATTCCTTTCTACATGGAGACATGATGACGATGGGAATGGCTGCCTGCTTCTGAATGAAGAGGTTGTGGCTGCTGTCTGGACAGGGATATTCACCAACATGATGTACTGTTATGGGCACGCTGTAACATTAATAGAGAGAAAGCTCCTTCAGTTCCTCTACCTCTCCCCATTGACATGGCTACTCCGGAGAAGCCATGTACATCACCAGGAATCTCATTATACTGGACACACCTGGCAGCTTCCTGCTGAGGGAGAAACAATGTATTTACCTCATCCACCATATATATCCTCCAACACTGAATGCTTACGTTGATGGCAACATACTGGGAGATGATGTATATGCCACCCAGTCCTGTTTGGAAAGTTCTAGAACAGAGAAGCTGAATGAAACAGTGATCCTAACAGCCACTGGCAGCACTGTCCTCCCCGTGGTGTGAAGCTGCATGGCATGTTAAAGGAGGTGGCAACGCTCTGTAACCAGCCTCTTGTTCAATCATCTCCCCTCACACTCTGCTCCTGGGTTAAGTGTGGCTTGCGGAGCTGTTGCTGGAAAATCCTGGGTGTGTCCTGCAGATCCCTTTCACCACACACACTAACTCCGTGTTTCAGAGCTTTCCCTCTCTGCAGCCTCTGCTGCATTTGTTGTTCACGTTACAGGCCAAGATGTTGTAACTACAGTCCCCAGGCTCCATCCAAAGTTGGGTCACCAAATCCTCAGGTCTCCCTGAATGTCTGAGGCAACTCACAGCACAACCTCCATCAAACCATCCCCAGCCACTGCACCAACTTTTCAATAACAGAAGTCAGTCAGAAATCCCTCGGCTACAAGTGTTGTGGACCAGACCAGATTCCCGCAAAATATTTTAAGAAAGCCGCTTAGACCCAAATCTTTTCTTATTTTAAAAATATATGTGAAGTGTGGGTTCCAGATATGTTGTGACTGGTCAAACCACTCGACATTAAGCAAAATATAATCTATTCAAATGTTTTAGTTAAAATACAATCAAAGAAAAGAACATTTCAGGATGGCTTAGATGTTGGAACACTTACACAAACAATAGATACCGTACCTTCTTGGTATATACTTCTTGGCTCAAAGTTAATTCAAATACGGATCCTTACATGCAATTTTCCAATCCAGAGGAAAACAAGATAGGTGATAGTGGGATAGTGGAGATAGGTGATGGTGGGATAGTGGTGAGCATAGCTGCCTTCCAAACAGTTGACCCAGGTTCAATTCCTGGTTATGGTTTAGTGGGCGGCACGGTGGCACAGTGATTGGCACTGTTGCCTCACAGCACCAGAGACCCAGGTTCAATTCCCGCCTCAGGCGACTGACTGTGTGGAGTTTGCACGTTCTCTCCGTGTCTGCGTGCGTTTTCTCCGGGTGCTCCGGTTTCCTCCCACAGTCCAAAGATGTGCAGGTGAATTGAACATGCTAAATTGCCCATAGTGTTAGGTAAGGGCTACATGTAGGGGTATGGGTAGGTTGCGCTTCGGCGGGGTGGTGTGGACTTGTTGGGCCGAAGGTCCTGTTTCCACACTGTAAGTAATCTATTCTAATCTAATAAAAAAAAGCATCGACAGAGATCTCAGAGAGGAAGGCAGCTAGGGATCATGTATTGACACATCTACCCATTCTGGGATCTCCAGCAGCTTCTGAATGCTGCAGCTAAAGGCAATACGAGATAACCTGGTCTGGGAGAGCTCGCCACTGCCCTTCCGTTGTTATCACGGTTTTAATACAACCTAAAGGCTTTCTCAATCATTTACTTAAACTGTTTTCAGACAGCAGTTCTGCACCTCTGCCTTGAAAACCTCTCTTCAAAAAAGAACACAAGAGTAAATAACCTCTCTACAGTGATAGCATCCTCACGGCTCCACCTTTAATAAAATAATCCATCAATATACAAAGGTGGATTCATTTTAGACATCCTAATCTTCCTCAATTAGTAGACTGAAATGCACATATATATTACATTTACTCTATGCATAGGAATGCTCACAACTATTTTCAGTCATTTTACTCCTGCCACCGAATGCCTTTGTCTTTCTTCATCCAAGTCTCCACAACGTGTCAAATCTTAGGTTTTGTCACCCTGTCACCTGTAGAGTTTCAAATTGAATGGCAGCAATAATAAGCTCAATCGACACTGACTGATATTTTTATTCCTAAACTTCTCCAAAAACTTTAAGGGGTCGTGATCAGTGATAAAGATTTGTCTCAGGCACGTTATTCGCAATTTAAATGGCGTTACACCGAAATGTTGTAACGCCAACACCAATTTCAAGTCCTCCTTCCCTATTATGGAATAAATATGTTGGTGCTTCCACCAGACACTCCAACCACACGTCACAGAATGGAGGATTTCTCATCTCTCCAATACTCCCTCTGAATGACATAGCTCCTCATAAAAGAATGACATGATTCTTAGAAAACTTACAGAGTGGAACCAGGCCCTTCAGCCCAACAAGTCCACACCCAGACCCATTGCCATACATTAAACAATTCACTATGGAAATTTAGCATGGTCAATTCACCTAACCTGCACATTTTCCTTTGGACTGTGGGAGGAAACCAAAGTACCCGCAGGAAACCCGCGCAGACACTGGGATAATGTGCAAACTCCACACAGAGAGGAGTTTGCACATTTTCTTTTATTTCTACTTTTCATCATAATTCAAACTGTTTCAATTGCGTCTCATGTTCAAGGTGCCTCATTTGAAATTGAATTCGGGCCATTTCCAGAGATTCTGATGGCGTTTACACCAAATTTAATTGCCGAGCTACAGCTGTAATTATCTCTCATTTTCTCACAGACAGACACAACCCCAACTCCAGCTTGTCTGGCAATTCCTACAGTTTTGCCTTCATTACCTTTTGTAAAATCCCCAACTTTACTTCTTCCACACCCAGAGAACTCTTAATGACTGAAAGAATCTTCATACACAAAACACTGTGTAAACCAAACAAATTCAACATCCGAACAAAAGACACGAACAGCTACCATACACGACATTTGAACCCAATAGTCTCCCGGTACATACTCACTAGTGTCTTCATGAGCTTATCCTGGATGGTCTGGTTTCCTCCCACAATCCAAAGATGTGCATGTCAGGTGAATTGGCCATGTTTAGTTGTTCATAGCTTTCAGGGATATTTGGGTTAGGTGCCTTAGTCAGGGTAAATGTTTAATAATAGGGCAAAGAAATTGATCTGGGTAGGTTACTCCTCGGTGGGTCTGTGTGGACTTGTTGGATCGAATGGCCTGTTCGCACACTGTAGAGATTGTAATTCTAAACCCAGTTTGGTATTATAGATTTAGAACCAGACAAGAGCCCCCAGTTTGCTATAGACCAACCAGACTGCCTCAAACTATTTTAAGAATGTAGCTTGGATGCCAACCTTTCCTTAATTTAAAGGTAGATGGGAAGTGGGTGTTTAAACACTCTAATGAAGATCCATACAAAATGAAGAGGAATTTAGAATAAGTTAACTATTGGAAACCTTACCTGAATGATGGATACAGTACCTTCTACAAATGAACTGTTCCAATATACTAACATCACCTAAACAAGGGACAGAACCGTGTGTGGCACGGTGGCACAGTGGTTAGCACTGATGACTCACAGCGACAGAGGCCCACGTTCAATTCTGACCTCAAGCGATTGACTGTGTGGAATTTGCACATTCTCCCCGTGTCTGCGTGGATTTCCTCCGGGTGCTCTGGTTTCCTCCCACAGTCCAAAAATATGCAGGTTAGGTGCATTGGCCATACTAAATTGCCCCTAGTGTTAGATAAGGGGTAAATGTAGGGGTATGGGTGGGTTGTTCGTCGGTGTGGACTTGTTGAGCTGAAGGGCCTGTTTCCACACTGTAAGTAATCTAATCTAATCTCCCCTTGGCCAAAATACTCATTCAGATATGCATTCTCGCATACAGTTCTCCAATCCAGGTGGAAACAGTATCAAGTGAGGTTTCAGACAGAATAGCATCGAGGGATAATTTACTAAATCTTCCAACCCTTCTGGGACAGTTACATTTACAAGAGAAAATCGAGAAAGCCTGCCTGTGCGAAATGGCCATTGTTACTACTATTTATTAAAACCCCTGAAAACCTCATATGTTATTTACTTGAGCCGTTTTCAGTAGGCAGTTTGGCCTTTAAGACCTCTTACAAAAGAAAAAGGAGAAAATAGCATAAAAAATACGTGACAGCATTGTCACATAATTTACCCAAGGGCTTCCTCGTGTTACTGATAGCAAGGTCACCTGAGTGGGGCAAGCCCAGGCACAGACCGAACTACAACTTCTGAAACGCGTCTGTTCATGGACCCTCACATGGGATATACCGGGAAGTGAACAACAGCTTGATACATCCCATTTCATTATTTCTGAGCTACACAATGCCAGCACTCGATGCACTAGGGAGCCAAAGCCCAAGGCCAGGGAAAGATGCAGAGGGACAGAGAGAGATTCACAGTAAAGACAGAAGCAGACAGTTAATTAACTGAAAAGATGTTGTGGAAATATGGAGAATCAGACAGGGCAGTGGGACTAACTGGAGAAGTGAGATGTTCGTGAGTAAAATGACAAGAATGAGAACATTGAAAAAAGGCATTGTCAGATCAGCTGGAATGGTTTGTTACATCAAATTCTCAATCTGTTTCACAGAACACCACAAACAACATAAACTGCGACAAGATGACAGCCCAGACTGGAGTACTGTGCAGACCATGCCCGTGTGTTGCCCAGTAAACTGCACTATCTGCCCAGCATGGAGAGTATTGCAAACTTTATTATCATATGCTAACTAAACTCACATCAGATTACTGCCTACAATGGAAAGGTTCGCTCTCTCTGCGTGTGTGTGCGTGTTCATCAGAGACTGAGAGAGAGGGTGTGTGTGTGCGCGATAGACGTGGTTGAATGCGAAACTAATTGTTTAAGAAGGAATGCATATGGAGGAAACTATTTTAAATACGAAAAACTGGCAGGCATTTTGTTAATCAACAGAGAGAACGAGAGAAGTTTCATGGACAGATGAGATAAAGTGTTTGAGAATGTAAAAATAAAATCATTGCCGACATAACAGCAATATACATCGGCGTGCACATGAATGAAAGATGGATGGGAGTTTGGTGTGAGTTCGAAACAGATTTGCTTCAGCAGGTTTGAAGCCGGGAGTGTCAGCAGCAGATTACTGGCTTCATTAAGACTGTATTTCATAGCTCAATGTTCAAACAGCAGATAGAATAAACCAGTGCAATATATTCTGGAGTGGTGAATATTTCAAGTTAGAAAAAAACCAGGGAATGGTGTCAAGAATGAGCTCATGGTCAAAGGGATTTCCCACAGTTGTGAATTGCCTGCTTCAGCCGCGAATATTGGTCAGGGATGTGATGGAAACAATGGAAGGAAGTGGAATTTGTAACCAGAACAGTAGAGAGTGACCTCCCTGCTCTTAATATTTAAATAACAAAGGCAATGATGCAATGCATTGTGGTTCTCCGCTGAAACTGAGTAGGTCAACGTAGAGACCCGTGAGTAACAATGTCAGCTCAGAGATGGAGACAGTAATTCAACACATTAATTGATGCAGTTAGTAGTGGTCTATAGAGTGAATATCTGGATTCAGAGTTTCAACAGGAATAATAATAGTAACAAGAAGTGTCGACTATATGTGATAACAATAATACAGTCATTTATAGAGAAAAGAATCTGGACAGCGACACTTACCAGGAACACCAACGATAGCCAGGAAAGGATAATAAAAATATTGAATAATGAGAAGAGCGGTAATAGATCCGCAATGATAACGGCCACCAATGAAATGCAGAAAGATACCAAACATAATCGGATAAACTCCTGTCTCTTGTTGGAACATGCCAGTCTAATGTTCTCAGATTCTGATACATTTTTGGAACATTCCAGTCTAATGTTCCCAGATTCTGATACATGTTTGGAACATTCCAGTCTAATGTTCTCAGATTCTGATCTCTATTCCCCCTCTCTCTAAATCTGCTGATCCCTGTCGGTGCTGTCAGTGATGCTCCTGCTCATGTTATGGGATAACAGATTGAACGGAGCCCTATTATATTTATTAAAAGATGGAAACCCTCCACTGGGATAATGAGAATCCATGGCGATAGGCATTAATCACAGACACTGAACAAACACTGGGAAACTGAGCAAAGGCTACGACAACGGATGAATGGGCACCACACAACAATCAACAGACAGACGCGTTCTCTCCCAGTTGGGGAACACTTCTGTGGTCCCGGAAATTCAACCTCAGTCCTTCGGGTGACAATCCACCAAGGCGGACTTCAGGACAAGCAGCAGCAAAACGTGGCCGAGCAGAGGCTGATAACTAATTTCGGTACCCATAGGGAGGACTCAACTGGGACCTTGGATTCATGCCAATTTACAGGTGGCCACCATTGCACTATACTCACACAGAGACACCACTACACACACACACACACACACACAGGCACTCCTATACATACACATACACATGGACACAAATGTACACAGGCACGCATACAGACACTCACACACAACCTTACAGACACACAAACTCCCACAATCACATGGGCATCAGAGACTTAGACCACTCTACACTCATGCACACACATATACACTCTCTCACTGACACTCAAAATCCCCCACCCCAGACAAGTACACACACTCCCACAATCACACATGCACCCTCTCATCGACTTAAGACACTCTACGTCAGTACACAATTCTCTCTCACACTCACCCCAACCCAGACCGACACACACACACACACAAAGACCCACATGCACAAATATAATTTGTGGGGTTAATTTGTACTTGCAGAGTTTTATTGTACTACGCTCAAAAACTGCATGAATTCATGTAAACCTCTGTTATTTCACTTTTTAGATTTGAATCAATCTAAACATAATGGCAAAGACAGAGAACACAGCGGGCTAACAACTTCAACATGTTGTTTGGCTAACACTCATTGTTACAGCTAACTTGAGAATGCAACTTTCTTTTTTAAAAATGGTTTTGTGATTTACTCATGAAAGAAGTGAAACTATCATGGTATTGGAACAGATGAAAGACTCAACAGACAGTCAAGGTATTTTTCAAGATATAATTTCAGTTACATCACACTGTAAAATTTTGCTATAAATTCTGTGCCTTAGAAGTGCGTCCTCCACTATCACCTGATGAAGGACCAGCGCTCCAAAAGCTAGTGTGCTTCTAATTAAACCTGTTGGACTATAAACGGGTGTTGTGTGATTTTTAACTTTGTACACCCCAGTCCAACACCGTCATCTCCAACTCATGACTGAGCAAACAGGCTCAATTAACCAGTTCCACACATCACTTTTCATATCACTATAAAAGGGAACATTTACTGGGTTTGGATGGAATGGATGAGGGTTGCTGAGGGATGGACCATAAATCTTTAAATCTTTTTAATCTTTTTTTTTAGTTGTATATGAGTGTAGTAACAGAACACTGCAAGGGTCTATATATGTTCCACTCTGTTTATGAAAGGAGGCAGTTATAAAATAACAGATCAGCTGCATAAAAAAATAAAGTCGGGTGGGCTAGTTTCTAGATATCTGAACCCAAAGTATAATACGTATTGAGAAGTGTGAGGCTTATCCTGGTTTTAAGTGCCCTGCTATCAAATCCTTTCATAACCTCGAGACAGAGAATGTAAACCTCCTCTGCACCCGTTCCAGTGCCTCCACATCCTTCCTATAGTATGGCGACCAAAACTGCACACAATATTCCCGATGCGGCCGCACCAGAGTCTTATACGACTGCATCATGACCTCAGGGCTCCGGAACTCAATTCCTCTACCAATAAAAGCCAGTACGCCATATGCCTTCCTCACCGCACTATTTACCTGGGTGGCAACTTTCAGAGATCTGTGTACATGGACACCAAGATCCCTCTGCTCATCCACACTACCAAGTATCCGACCATTAGCCCAGTACCCCATCTTTTTGTTATTCTTCCCAAAGTGAATCACCTCACACTTAGCTACATTGCATTCCATTTGCCACCTTTCTGCCCAGCTCTGCAGCTTCTCTATGTCCTGCTGTAACCTGCCACATCCTTCCTCACTGTCAACAACTCCTTCGACTTTCGTATCATCCGCAAACTTGCTCACCCAACCTTCTAACCCCTCTTCTAGGTCATTTATAAAAATGACAAACAGCAATGGTCCCAAAACAGATCCTTGCGGAACACCGCTAGTGACGGCACTCCATGAAGAAACTTTGCCATCAACTACTACCCTCTGTTTTCTTCCATCCAGCCAATTCCTAATCCAAACCTCCAACTCACCCTCAATGCCATATCTCTGTATTTTCTGCAGTAGCCTACCATGGGGAACCTTATCAAACGCCTTACTAAAATCCATGTATACCACATCTACCGCTTTCCCCTCATCAACCTCCTTCGTCACCTTTTCAAAGAATTCAATAAGGTTTGTGAGGCACGACTTGCCCTTCACAAAACCATGCTGACTATCCTTGATCACATTATTCCTATCCAGATGTGCATAACTCCTATCCCTTACAATTCTCTCTAAGACTTTGCCCACAACAGAAGTGAGACTCACCGGCCTATAGTTACTCGGGTTATCCCTACTCCCCTTTTTGAACAAGGGAACCACATTTGCTATCTTCCAGTCTTCTGGCACTACTCCTGTAGCCAAAGAGGACATAAAGATCAAGGCCAATGGCTCTGCAATCTTCTCCCTTGCTTCCCAGAGAATCCTAGGATAAATGCCATCAGGCCCAGGGGACTTATCTATTTTCACCTTTTCCAGGATTTCCAACACCTCTTCTCTACATACCTCAAAGCCATCCATTCTACTTATTTGTGCCTCAGTATTCTCATCGACAACAATGCCCTGTTCCTGAGTGAATACTGAAGAAAAGTATTCATTCAGTGTCTCCCCAATCTCTTCCGCCTCCACACGCAACTTCCCCCTACTATCCTTGACTGGACCTATTCCTACCCTAGTCATTCTTTTATTCCTAACATACCTATAGAAAGCCTTAGGGTTTTCCCTAATCCTATCTACTAAGGACCTTTCATGTCCCCTCCTTGCTGCTTTTAGCTCTCTCTTCAGGTCCTTCCTGGCTACCCTATAACTCTCAATCGCCCCAATTGAACCTTCACGTCTCATCTTGAGATAGGCCGCCCTCTTCCATTTAACAAGGGATTGCTTTGGCTTGTTGCTGAGCAACAATCTCAATGCTCTGCCTCAATTTTTGTAAATTTTTTGTAAATTTTTGCTATAAATTCTGTGCCTTAGAAGTGTGTCCTCCAATATCACCTGATGAAGGAGCGGCGCTCCGAAAGCTAGTGTTGCTTCCAATTAAACCTGTTGACCTATAACCTGGTATTGTGTTATTTTTAACTTTGTTCACCCCCAGTCCAACACCGGCATCTCCAAATCATGACTGAACCAAACAGGCTCAGTTAACCAGTTCCGCACATCACTTATCATATCAGTATAAAGAGGAACATTTACTGGATTTGGATGGAATGGGTGAGGGTTGCTGAGGGATTGACAATAAATCTTTAAATCTTTTAGGTCTTTTTTAAAGCTTGCATATGAGAGTATTAACAGAGCACTGCAGGGGTCTGTACGTGTTCCACTCTGTTTATGAAAGGAGGCAGTTATAAAATAACAGAGCGGCTGCATAAAACAAAAAGTCGGGTGGGCAAGTTTCTAGATAAATTAACCCAAAGTGTGATACTTATTGACTAGTGTGAGAGTACTCCTGGTTTTAAGTGCCCTGTTATCAAATCCTTTCATAACCTTGAGGCAGAGCATTGAGATTGTTGCTCAGCAACAAGCCAAAGCAATTCTGTCCCTGTGGGCCTCTCACAGAGGGATAAGAGAAGGCCATTTAGCCCATATTAGCCTGTTGCTGAGCAGCATTCTCAATACTCTGTCTCAAGGTTATGAAAGGATTTAATAACAGGGCATTTAAAACCAGGAGTACCCTCAATAAGTATCATATTTTGGCAACAGGCCAAAACAATTCTGTCCCTATGTGCCTCTCATGGAGGGATTAAGAGAAGGCCATTTAGCCCACATTAGCCTGTTGCTACTTGAAAAGGTGGAAATCTAGACGATTGGCACATTTTGCCAAAAGAATCATTCAAAACAAAGAGATATGTCGCTGAAGCTGTATGAGGTGTTACTGAGAGGGCACCTGGAGTACATTGTGTTGTTTGTGTTTCTGTAACTGAGAAGGGATGGACACCCATCAGATGCAGATTACCAGCTGCTCGTATTCCACGCGTTGCTGTGTCATTTAATGTCTGGGTTTGTTACACAGGGAGGCCATTTAGCCTTTCCAGTCTATTACAGACGGCCACGAGGAGCCCATTCAGCCTCTAGAGCCTGTTACAGAGTGGCAGGAAGTGTTTATTTAACTTTCAAGTCTGTTACGCATAAATATTAGTTTTAAATTAGTTTTGAAATCGGAAAGACCTGATGTAAATATTAATGTTCTAAAGTTGAACAAGGGCAATTTTGAAAGTGTTAGGCAAGCCCTGTGAAAGGCTAGTTGGACAACCTTATTCACTGGTAAAGGGATGGTGTGAAAATGCAAGGCCATCAAAACTTGGTTTCATAGTCCAGAGCCAACGTGTTTCTATTAATGAGGGGAGCAAGGCTGCTGGTGCAGGGAGAGTTGAATGGCTAGATATATTGATGCTCTGGTCAAGATAAGGAAGGAGGCATATGTCAGGTAAACAGACTTGTTATCAAGTGAATCCCGAGAGGTGGATAAGGGCAGTAAATGTATAGTCAATGGGGAATTCGGGCCATAAAAATGTGGACAAGAGATGGCTTTAGAAATAGTGTTAACGAGGCATTGAAGAAATTCTACAAATCCTTTAATGGCAAAATATTAACTAGGGAGAGAATAGGGCCCCTTAAAGATCAGTAAGGCTACCTATGTGTGGAACCACAGGAGATGGGAGGGATACGAAACAAGAATTTCTCCTCAGTATTTTATGTGGAGGAGGTTACAAGGGCGAGATAATGAAGAAATAGATACGGATATTTTGAAAGGTGTCTATATTACAAGGAGTTGTTGGACATTTGGAAACACATAAAGGTGAACAAATGCCTGGGACCTGATCAGATGTATCCCAGGCTTTTGTGGGAAGCTAGGAAAGAGATTGCTTAGCTTTTGCTGATATACTTGCATCATTGATTTCCGCAGGTGAGGTATCAAAAGACTGGAGGGCTGCTAAAGTAGTGTCATTATTTAAGAATGTCAGGAAAATCAGGTAACTATAAATCGTCATGGTGACTCAATTATTGGAGGAGAGTTTGAGGGAAAGAATGGAAATGCAATTGGAAAGACAAGGACTGAAGAGGGCTTTGTACATTGGAGATCACGTCTCACTGACTCGGTAGAATTTTTTGAGGAGGTGATGATGATGATTGATGAATGCAGGACAGTAGATGTTGTCTTTATGGAATTCAGTAAGAAAACCAAAATGTTCTACATGGTAGATTGGTTAGCAAGGTTAGACTGCCTGTAATCCAGGGAGATCTCGCCATTTAGATCCAATACTTTCTTGAATATTGGAGACAGGGCGTGACAGTGGACATTTGTTCATTAAACGTGGCGACCAGTGGTATGCCGCAAAATCAATAGTGTGTCCACTGCATTTTGTCAGTTATACAAATCATTTGCCTTTGTGTATATGATATATGGTCATTAAGTTGTAGATAATTCCAAATTTGGCGGTGTACTCGACAGTGAAGAATGATCTCTCAGACTATAATGTGCCCATGCTTAGGTGAACCGAGTGGCAGATGGATTTTATTCCAGTTAAATGTGAAGTTTTGGCAAGACAAATCAAGGTAAGACATATAGGTAGGGTCCTGTCGAAAGCTGCCAATCAAGGAGGACTCCATAGAAGTTGTAGAATCCCTACAGGGAGGAAACAGGCTATTCGTCCCATCGAGGCCACATCGACCTTCTAAACTGAAGGTATCCCACTGAACAAACCCCTACCCTATCCCTCTGAGTCTGCATTTCCCATGGCTAATCCACTTCGCCTACACATCACTGGGTACAATACACAGTTTAGCATGGCCAATCTACCCTTATCTGTATATCTTTATACAGTCGAAGGAAAACATAACATCCGGAGGAAATTCATGCAGACACGGGGAGAATGTGCAAACACCACA
>NC_057717.1:6301833-6308109 GCF_004010195.1 Chiloscyllium plagiosum | reverse complement strand
TGACATGTTGCATCTGTACAGGACATTGGCTTGGCCACTTTTGTAATATTGTCTTTAATTTTGGTCTCCCTGCTGTCGGAAAGATGTTGTCAAACTTGAAAGGGTGCAGAAGAGATTTAAAAGAATGTTGCAGGTGATGGATGGTGAGAGTTACAGGGAGAGTTTGAATAGGCTGGGACTATTTTGCAAGTGTTGAGGCTGAAGGGTGACCTCAAAGACGTTTATAAAATTATGAGCGGCATAGATAAGGTAAACAGTCAATGTCTTTTCCCCAGGATAAGCGAGTCCAAAATTAGAAGACAAAGACTCAAGGTGAGAGGGGAAAGATTTAAATAGGGACATGAGGTACAACATTTTCACACAGACCCTGCTGTATGTATGGATTGAACAACAAAAAGAGGTGGTGGAGGCAGGTACAGTTACACCATTTAAAAGTTAGTTGGCTGGATACATGCATGGGAGGTATTTAGAGGTTGATGGGCCAAGTGCTGGCAAAGGGGACGAAATTTATTTAGGATATTTGGTCGGCATGGACGGCCGGACTGAAGGGTCTTTTTCCATGCTGTACATCTCTGAGACTCTATTGCCTCTTGAGTGTATAACACAGGAACAGGAGGAGGCTATTCAGCTTCTGTATTCTTCCAGTCGTTCAAATTTTTATGTTGTTTTACAGATGCAGGAGAAAGGTTTTTAATCAAGAAAAGCCGTAAAGCACGTGGAGAGGCCATTCCGGCCCTCACCTCCATTCTACATGAGCAGCAGGTGAGCACAGAGCTACTGGAGCCTGTTACACAGGAACAGGAGGCGGATATGTATTTTCTCAAACTTGGTATCAGGAGGGAGTCATTCAACTGCTTGAGACTGGGACACAGGGAGAGGAGGCAGCCATTCAACTGCTCGAGATTGAGACACAGGAACAGGAAGCAGTCATTCAACTGCTTGAGACTGGGACACAGGAACAGGAGGGAGTCATTCAACTGCTCGAGACTGGGACACAGGGACAGGAGGCAGTCGTTCAACTGCTCGATACTGGGACACATGAATAGGAGTCAGTCATTCAACTGCTCGAGACTGGGGCATAGCAACAGGAGGCAGTCACTCAACTGTTCGAAACTGGGCCACAGGGAAATCTGTAGGAGAGTGAGGCCATAGGATACTGTTACACAGGAGCAGGAGGAGGTGACTCACTCCCCAACAGTATGGGACACTGGGAGAAAAGGGGAGTTTGCTTGGAACAAACATAAATATATGAATAAGTTGCATTCGTGGTCCATTCAATCCTGCCCCATCATTCACTAAACCCACGGCTGATCTGATTGTGATTCCCTCATTCCATTTTACGGAGACTGTCCTCTCTGCAGCCTCTGCTCCATTTGCTGGTTATGTTGCAGACCCAGATGCTGCAACAACAGTCACCATGACTCATCCAGAGGGTCGGGCCTAAGGATTAATCAGGAACTGAAGGGTCCAATTACAAGAAGGAAAACACAAAATAAATATATTGTCAGATGTTTAGTTCTCTCACATTCGCAATCAAACTCACATAAACAGCTCATCCATTATAAATTCAGAATGGAGCACGGTGTAGATCCGATCCAGAGTGGAACTCTGTGCAGCCCACAACAATGATTGATCTCTAATCCTGGGATACATGACCAGCGTTGGGAGTTGTGCAGACCGCACTGGTTTATTCATATATAAATCCAGGCTGTCGCATTGTTCGATAACACTGTATTAGATCACTGCCCAGTGTGGAGAAATTTTCAGCTAATGCTGGAAGTGACAGGATTTGCAGCTCCCATCCATTTACAGCTCCATATCTCCACTGTGCCTTGACAAAGGTGCTGCGGATGTGAAAATCATTGCCATGGAGAGATGTAAATTGAAACAGTTCAAATACCAGTAGTTCTGATTAAGGCAAATATCACTGAGATAATAACTGAGATAATATCCGATGGGGTTTTGTGAATTGTGCAAGGAAGTAAGAGGGGTACGGTGATGTTATAGTGGATGCACTCTTAGCCTCCAAATCGTCAATGGGAATTGGAGGAACAAAAATGCATGGAGACTTGTGAGAATTGCAGGAGCAATCCGATTGCCATAATAGGTGATTTAAATTTTGCTAACATAGATTGGGACATCCAGATGGTTAAGAACTTCGATAGAACACAATTTCTTAATATGTTCAGGAAAGTTTACAAAAGCAGTATAGAGAGGGTGCTACTTGGGAAGGGACAAACTCTACCTACAATTGTGAAATAAGGATGGATAGGTGACGGAGGTAAAGTGGGGGAGGATTTTGGGAAAAGTGACTAGCGTTGTATTAATTTTTAAATAGTTACAGCATGAACAAAATTGATCCACCGACTCAAATTCTAAATTGTGGCAAGGTGTATTTTGTTGGAATTAGACAGGGACTTGCAGGGGTAGATTGGAGTAATTTGTTTCCAGGTAACAGGATCCCAGGCAAGTGGGAGGGCTTCAAAATTGAGATAGCTCGAGTTAAAGGTTTATATGTTCCTGTGCGGGGGAAGGGAAAGTGAGTCTGGAAGAAAAAACTCTGGATGACAAGAGCTATTGAGGCTCTGACCAGAAAAAAGGAAGCATGGCTCAGGTACAGGCAGCTGGAATCAAGGAGGTACACCGAGATACAGAGGTTTACTGAAATCAGGAAGGCGAAAAGGGAGTATGCGATAGTTTTGGCTGAGAAGATTAGGGTGAATCCAAGTTCAATATAGTAAAGAAAAAGAACAACTAGAGAGAGAATAGGACGCCTAAAAATCCAAAATGGGCATATATGTGTAAACTCTCAAGAGATGGGTGAGGTCCTCAATTTCCCCTCTGGGTTTATCATGAAGGAAGACATTAATACCTGTGACCTTTGGGAGGTTAGTTGTGATATCCTGGTACAGTCTATATCACAGTTGAGGTATTGTTGGACATATTAGAATGCACAGTCAGATAAATCTCTTGGTCCTGATTAGATATATCCAAGAGCACTGCAAGAGGCGAGAGAAGACAGTTCAGGGACCAAGGTCCCGAAAGACTGGGCGGTAGCAAATGTAATGCCCTTCTTCAAGAAGGGCTGCAAATAAATGCCTGGGAAATATAGACCAGTAAGATTCACATCTGTTTCCGGAAACCACTTGAGAAGGCTCTGAAATATAAGATATGTATGCATTTGGAAAGACAGTTTCACTTGGAGCAGTTAGCACAGCTTTGTGTGTGGCAGATCATGCCTTACAAATTTTGTTGAGTATTTTGAGGAAGTGTCCAGGAGAGTTGTCGAGGGCAGGGTGGTGGACATAGTCTATATGGATTTCAGTAAGGCCTTTGATAAGATTCCATATGGAAGGCCGCTCTAGAAGGTTAGATCGCATGGTCTCCAAGGTAAACTGGCAAATTGGCGACACAATTGGCTTGATCTTATGAAGCAAATGGCTATGGTGGAGGTATGCTTTTCGAACTGGAGGCGTGTGACCAGTGGACTGCCTCAGGGGTCGGGACTGGGCTCATTGCTGTTTTTGTCTATATCAATGATTTGGACGAGAGTGCACACACAAGGTTAGTAAGTTTGCAGATGACACTAAAACAGGAGGCATCGTTCACAGTGAGTAACGTTATCAAAAATTGCAGCAGTACCTTGACCAGCTGGGAAAGTGGGCTGAGAAATAGCAAATGGAGTTAAATATAGATAAGTGTGACGTCTTGCATTTTGGAACGTCAAATTCAGGTGGGAGTTTAATGATAAATAAGAGGGCCTTAAGGAGTGGAATGGAACAAAAGGATGTTGGAAATCAGGTGCACAGTTGTCTGAAATTTGAGTCAGAGATAAACAGGATAGTGAAGAAGGCTGTTGGCACACTGGACTACATCCGGGCATTGAGGGTAGAAGTTGGGACGTTATGTTGCAGTTGTACAGGATGTTGGTAAGGCTGCAGTTGGTGTATTGTGCTCAGTTTTGTTCACCTTTCTTTGGAAAGGACATTTTTGAACGAGAAAGAATGTCGAATAAATTTACAAAGATGTTTCCTGGGCTAAAGGTCTGAGTTATAGGCGAAGATGGACAAGTTAGAACATATTTCTTGACAGCATAGGAAACTGAGGGGGTTCTTATAGCAGTGTAGCTCTTATCAAATCATGAGAGCCATGCATAGGGGTGAAAATTTCAAATTTTCTTTTTGCAAGGTTGGGGAATCAAGGACAAGGGGACATCTGTTACTGCTTGGAGAGGAAAAAAAATAAAAGGGAACCTGAGGAACAACTTTTTTACACAGAGTGTGGTACGCATATGGACTGAGCTGCCAGTGGAAGTGGTTGAGGTGGGTACAATAACAACATTGAAAAGGCATTTGTACAAATACATGGATCGGAAAGGATTAGAGGGATACAGAGCAAGGGCAGAGAAATAGGGTGAGTGTGGATGCACATTTTGGTCGGCATGAACCAGCTGGCCTAAAGGGCATGTTTCCTTGCAGTAGATCAGTACGACTGTAAAGATAACGTGTTTTGGAATTGAGACAGAGAGGGAGAGACTGAGAAAAATGTCATGGAAGGACATGCTCACAGGTTTCAGAATGCTGAAATGAAGACATTTCGATAGTGTCATGCAACATGGGTCAGTATTATGAAGAATTATGAGTGAATGGGATATTGCTGTGAGTTCAGGTGATGGAGAGTTGTAAATGAGCATTTGTTCTGCAGCTTTGTAACTAGGAGTGAGGATAGCAGAGTCTTCGCCTCATTAAGCTGTATAAAACAGTAATTTGTCTCAGTGTCATTTTCATTGAGTGTGACAGAGGGATTGTCTGTACGAAGCTGAGCTCGTTTCTTGACGATATCTTATTGAACTAACCACATTAACCACCTACTCACCCCACCCACCTCTCATTGAACGTCATCCCGATTCTCCCATCCATCATGATTGGTGGTTCTCGCAGTCGGCCAGATGTCCCTAGATATTCAGTGTTCCCTGGCACTGGTGCTATCTTAAAAAAGCCAAGGGGTACACGGCTGAGGTTTCTCTGTTCGGAGCTGCCCTGTACAGTTTACCCCAAGTATGTCAGATAAGGGGCAATTACACGACAGTTTGTTGACGGAGCATGCTGTGCATAGTGGATGTGCTAGTACAGAGGGGGACATTTCCCTTTCCAGAGGGGGCCATACCACCAGACCCACCGAGCATGGTCCGAGCTCACCACCCAGCTCAGTGCAGTATCTGTGGTCTGAAGAAATGTCCAGCAATACAGGACAAGCATCAATAACCTTCCCCGCTCTGTTACGGTAAGGGTCACCGTATTTCTCTGCTCCCTCACACTCATGGTATATCTGTTATAGCACATACCCGTAAACAAGGCTCATGCTCCACCACTCTCACTGCCGCATGCAGCAGCTTCGCTCTCTCTCTCTCTCTCTCTCTCTGTCTCTCTCACCCTCTCACCTTTGCAATACACCCCACACAGAGAATATTCTGGAGTATATCGATTATGGAATGTTCCAGATAATGTTCCAAAAAATGCCCAGTTTCAGGAAAATGGTAGTGCCCCAGTGTGCAACACATAAGAAGGAGTAGAGATGCACGTTTTCCAAATCATACACATTTCAAACCATGTTGAGGCCATTCAGCCGTTCAAACGTGCTCTAGCATTTAATAAGGTCCCCGCTGATCTGATGGTTTTCTCAGTTCCATGTTACAGGAACTTTCAGTTATTCAACCCTCTGGGTTCCTGTCACTGTCCAGACGGCACTCAGGCACTTTTACCCCAGTTTTCTTCCAGCGCCTGTTTGAGGGCATTTCCCATGGAACACACACTCCTAACAGTATTTTCAAAAAACTATATACTTTCATGCAACATTCAGCATGCTTTACACAGACCAAACAAAAATCTATGCTTATTTGATGGTTATCGATATCCAGTCACACTTAGTAATTCTGGTTATTTCACTTGACTCCCCTTAATGATATTAAATTGAAGACAGCTTCTAAACACGTCTTGTTATAAAATACAATTTCGAGCAGAGAACGTTTTTACCCTCAGCTGTTATCCTGACTTTCTCTGTTATGGGTTTTTCTCTTGCCCTTTGTCTGTTACTGTTTCTGTCTGTAACAGTCACACAGTCTCCCACTCAGTGGGCTAGACTGCTGGTTTGTGATGCAAACGGTTGCCAGCAGGGGAGGTTCAGTTCCTCACACTGACAGAGGTTACCATGAAGGGGACGCTCACTCAACCTCACCCCAACACCCGAGATGTGGTGATCCTCAGGATAAACCACAAT
>NC_057717.1:6288637-6301333 GCF_004010195.1 Chiloscyllium plagiosum | reverse complement strand
ATAAATTGATATTTTTATTTAAACAGTTGAATTTGGGAGTTCTCTGTCACCCAGATTTTAACAGTTTACGAATTGAGTTGAGCATCTTCTTATGTTTAGTTTAAATTACCAGATGAGCTTCACGCAGTGCCCTAGCAAAAGCCGTGAGTGTATCTGTGTGTAACTGTGTGGGGCAGGTCTGGCAGTCTCTGTGGTGCTTAAAGTGTTGCAATGCCAACCTCTGCTGGCCTCCACACGCCACTGCACAGGCATTGTCAGAGGGTGAAAACCAATAGGGATTATTCAGAGAGGGGGACGGAGAGGGCAGCTGCTCACAGCACCATCAAACTGATGCCTTATCTATGTACTGATCTAAATGTCCTTTAAACGTTACAACTGTCCCTGCTTCCACCACTTCCTCTGGGAGTTCTTTCCATAAAAATGCCAGCTTCTGTCTAAAATAATTACCTCTCATGACTTTTGTAAATATTTTTCGACGCACCTTAAAATATCCCTGAGTTTTGAATCCCCAATTCCAGGGAAATGACATCAGCCTTCAGCTTATCTGTACCCCTCATTATTTTAAAAACCTCTGTAAAGTTACCCCTTAATCCCATACGCTCCAATGAAAAACGTCCCAGCCTATCCAGTCTCTCCTTATAGTTCAATCACTCGTTTCCCAGCAACATCGAGGTTAATCTCTTCTCAATCCTCTCCAGCTTAATAATATCAAGGTCAGTGATATCAAAGTATTTTCTAAGAGTAGGGGAGTCCAAAACTAGAGGACATAGGCGTAATGTGAGAGGGAAAACATTAAAAAGTGACCTAAGGGGCAGTGTTTTCATCCAGAGGGTCGTGTGCCTATGGAATGAGCGGGCAGGGGGACCAGACTGGACACAGTATTCCAGAAGAGTTCCCAACAATGTCCTGTACCACCTCAACATGACGTCCTAATTCTGATACTCAAAGTTCTGACCTCTGAAGACAAGTGTGTTAAACACCTTCTTAACCACACTATCTGTATGAGATGTAAATTTTAAGGAGTTATACCCGACGGTCTAGTTCTCTGTTTTTAATTGTATAGGTCCTGCTCTTGTTTGACTCATCAAATCCAATACTTCGCATTAATCCATTCCAAATTCCACCTGCCACTCCTCATCCCAGTGAGTATTATTACCACTATCCCACCGTCCCGATTCAATTTAAAATTCCCGCCCCCTCTCCAGGAGGCCTGCACACTCCGGCCTTGATTTTCACAAAGACCCTGAGCTTGGTTTCCTTGTGTGGTTAGGGGGAAGAGGGACAGATTGCGGACACAGTCAATGGGGAGGAGAGGCTGGACAGTAATAATTTAATGGTTTCAGGAAGAGGAAAGTGACACATGAAAGTTGAGTAATGCCGATTGGTGTTTTTGGGACCAGACATTATGGTCTCTCTCCCTCTCTGGTGTTCAGTAATGATTATCTATTTGAGACCCTTCATTGGGCAGAGTGTGTTTGCAGGATTTCCTTACCTAATATTGTAAATTGCAGATAATAGCAATTAAAGATGTTCATAGTTAATTTCGATGACACAGCACGGGCAGTTAATATCCTACAGTTGAGACAAATATTTTGCATTTGTTTAACAATACAAAGTGTGATGTGCAATCCAGTAATGGTAACCTGATTATAATAAATCCACACCGAGCTCAAGCTGACACTTGAATTATGACGTAAAGTCTGGATATGGTCGTGTAGTGGGTAGTGTCTCTGTCTCTGAGCTAGAGCTCTGGATTTGATTACAATTCCTGAACTTGTGTGGTAGTGTTCAAAGCTCTGATCTAAAAGTTCTGAATTCAAGTGCTGCCTGTTACAGAGGTCTGTCACAGCATGTCATAACAGGCTGATGAGCAAACACACAGCTGAATAATTTTATGGATATTGCCAAGTGGTGCTAGTGTCCCTACCTCCGGGTACAGAGGTCTAGGTGTAATTCCCACAGAAGTGTCTCATAATACATCTGAACAAAGTGATTAAAATGGATTTAGAATTGTGACTTGATGGAGAAGGAAGAGCTGTCACTATTAAGTTTCAGCTTTTAGGCCCAGGATGACTGAAAGTGCAGCTAGTAGTGTTGATTGGAGTCACATTTCACAGCAGTAGAGGTTTATATAATCAGAATGGTCATGGTTAGGGTGAGTATGCAGAGATTTTCCCCAGGTTGGGGCGTCCAATACCAGAGGGCATTGGATGAAAGTGAGAGGGGAAAGTTTTTGAAGAGGACTAAGGGGCACCTTTTCACACAGAGGGTGGTGTGCGTATGGAATGAGCTGCTAGAGGAAGTGGTGGAGGCTGGTACAACTACAACACTTAAAAGGCATCTGGATGCTGACAGACCTGCTGAGCTTTTCCAGCAATTTCTGTATTTGTTACAAAATGCATTCATTTTAACACAGGTATTCTGTATACATTAAACATTTTATTTTTTTAATGACGCAGGGACAAATAAACATATCTTCAAATCGACCGAGACCATTTTCTGCTAATTGTATGGCTCTGTGCATGACAGCAGCAATGATGCACCTACATGGAACAGGGAATGTGATGGAGACATAGTTCAGACAATGTACAAGGAGACATCACATGATTGCGAGAGGATGACATTATTGTGTGATTCAGCTCAGAGATGGAGAAAGAGTTATCTGCCCGAGAAGGAACGGCCTATTGCACTCTCTCTCCCTCATTGTTCCTCATCACAGCAATGTGTGCGAGCTAAAACAAAAATGCTCTACAGTCATCAATACCGTTCTTATTTTTATAGAATTCCTACAGTGTGGTAACAGGCCATTCGGCTTAACAAGTCCATACCAACCTTCCAAAGAGTAACCTTCCCAGGCCCATTCCCCTACATTTACATCTGGCTAATGCACATAATCTAGAAATCCCCGCACACTCCGAACAATTTAGCATGACCAGTCCACAGTTTGATCTGTGGTAGGAAACTGGAGCACCCATTAGAAGCTCACACAGACAAGAGGAGAATGTGCAAACTCCACACAGACAGTCACCCAAGGTTGGAATCGACCCAATGCCCCTGGTGCTGAAAGGCAGCACTGCTAACCACTGAGCCACGGTTCTAACTATTGGCGGGTTCATGACAAGAATTGATTGGAATCTCATCACTGCCTAATGCGAAGGGAATTCAGCCAAGTCCAACTGTTCCAGGATGAAATCTCATTGCTAGCAGCTTGTATGAGTAGAATATTTTCAGAAGCAGTGGCCTCTCTCTAATGACAGAGCAGCCCCATGGTCCTTTGATACTTTATTCTATCATTGTTGCATTATAAATTTTTATCTATTTTATTTCGTTTTACATTAGTTTCCTGGATGTTCTGGAACAGTGTAATTTGTACCACTGTCAGAATTTCCAACACACTGCACATCCCTGTCCATTCCTCAATAATCCTTGACGTCGTTGTTATATCAACCTTCTGTCTGCACTCAAAAATGTTGAATATCTCTGCCCCCAATGCTCGGCGGGGAAGAGTGTTACAGAGACTCACAACACTGAGAAAACAAAAATTTAGCTAATCTGTGTGTAAGATTTTATTGTCTCCTTACCTGAGAAAGGATATAAGTACATTGGAAGCAGTAGAGAGATGTTTCACTTCACGTATTCCAGGAATGAAGGGCTTATATTATGGCGGCTTTAACAGGTCAGACATGGAATGAGAGCTGATCCTATAGAAACATACAAAACCTTGAGGAGAGTGGATCAGGTAGATACCCACTGTGTGTTTGTATAATCCAAACTTGTTATCATTGTCATAGAACCACTACAGTGAGGAAGCAGGACATCCTGCCCATTGAATCCACACCTACCCACTGAACAGCATCCAACCCAGACCTGCCCCGGATTTAACCCTATATTTCCCATTACTAACCCACCTAACCGACACATCTCTGGGCACTATAGCATGCCCAAACCACTCTAAGCTGCTCACCTTCGGACTGTGAGACGAAACTGGACCATTGGGAGGAAACCCCCACAGACACAGGGAGAATGTTAAAACTCCACATAGAGTGTTGCCCAGGTTGGAATTGAACCCAACTCCTTGGTGATATGAGGCAGCAGTGCTAAACACAGATTTACCATGCTCCTCTGTTAGTTATATTAGTTACATACATCTATATTATATTATATTGAGGATGGCTTCGGCTAATTGTCCATAGGCAGGTGAATCAGGGATAATGGCGCATGGAGAGAAAAGTGCAGCTGGGACCACAATGAGATGAGCCACGACCATATTTACTGATAGATTAGTGTCAAAGGGCCGAATGGCCCACTCGTGTCTCTCAGCCCTGCGTTCTGATGTTCTATTCAGCCCTTCGGACCTGCTGCACAGGAGCAGATCGACGTCACTCCAATGGTTAGATGTAGTTTTGAAATGTACTTGGAAAATCCAGGCTGGGTCTGGAAGTGACCCCTACCTCAAAGCCCTGTTTGCAGGCTTCCCCTCTCTGTAACTTCTGCTCCAGATGGGAGTAATGTTACAGACCCAGATTCGCTGTGAATACAGCCCCCATACCCCACCCAGGGTTAACTCAAACAAATCCTCTGCTCTCCCTGAATGAACATTGTACAGCACGACTTCCAGGAAAATAATAAGTTACTTTCCAAAAGCATAACATTTGAAATTAATAAATAGGAACAGGAGTCGGCCATTCGGCCCCTCAAGCCAGTCCTGTCATTTAATAAGAACATGGCTGATCTACTCCAGGGCTCAACTCCACTTTCTTGCCGACTCCTTGCATTCCCCCACACCTCTCTGGGTTAGGGAATTCCAGACATTCACTACCTTCGGAGAGAAGACATTACTCTGCATCTCAGATTGACATCGATGTTCTCCATATTTGGTAACTATGTCTTCGAGTTCGAGATTCCCCTCAGGAGAGGAAACAACTTCTCAAAATTTACCTCCTCAAGCCCCTTCTGTGTCTTGTTATTTTTCAGCAATATCACTCCTCATTCATTTAAACCACAATGAATGATCGCCTCACCATTTTAGAGGTTGTCAATAATTCAAACCTTTCATCCCAGGAAGCTGCCTAATGAACCAACCTAGTTACTTGCTGCATCAGCATGCTGATTTTATGTTTCATACACAGGAAAACTCCAATCTCTTTGTACTGCTCCTTTTCTGGAAGTCCTCTCCATTAAATAACAGCCTGTCTTTTGATTCTCAGTGTCATCCACAAACTCAGATGTATATTGCACTCAGCTCCCGCCATCAGGCTATCAGTACAGATTGTGAATAACTGATATAATTGGACGATATTTGTGTACTCCAGCAGATATACCTTTATCAGGAAGATCCATTAATCCTGAATCCCCGATTTCTATGTGTTAATCAATCATCATCCCATGTTAATACATTATCCATCATCCTACGAGCTTCTGTTTTGTGTAAGAATTCTTATTTTGTAATACCTTGTGGAAAAACTCTGGAAAGCCTGGTGTCTACCAGATCCCCTTTATCAAGTCCGCTTATTACATTCTCAGGCATCTCCAGAAATACTTTGCATGATTTTACAGGGCAAAGTATAATTTCCCTTTCACAAAACCACACTGACCCTGCGTGAAGTTTTTCTTAATGTCCATGTTAGCCAGGTTTTCCAAATTAAGCTCGTCCCACCTGCTTTCATTTGGCTCCATATGCCTCTAAATGTTTCCTCTTCATATGTTTGTCCAAATGAGTTTTAAATGTTGTAGCTGTATATGCATTTACCACTCTTCCTCTGGCAGCTCATTCCATACCCACACCACACTTTGTGTAAAATCGTTGCCCCTGCGTCCCTTGTAAATTTTCCCTCTTTCACCTTAAACGTAATCCTTCTATGGCTGAACTCCCCCATCCCGTGGAAAAGACTTGGCTATTCACCCTATCCATACCCCTCATGATTTTCGAAACTTCTATTACGTCACCCCTCAACCTTCTACACTCCAGTTTCCTGAAGAAGGGCTTATGCCCGAAACGTCGATTCTCCTGCTCCTTGGATGCTGCCTGACCTGCTGCGCTTTTCCAGCAACTCATTTTCAGCTCTGATCACCAGCATCTGCAGCCCTCACTTTCTCCTTCTACACTGCATCCAATACTAACTTCAAGAACAAGCATAAAACAAAATCTCTGCAAATTTGAAGCAATATTAAAAAGACAGTTGTACAATACCCAGCCCAAACTTCATACTGTTATTTGCTTTTCTCCACATTACAATACTAAGACAGCATGAAACGCTTACCCGTGCCAATAAGAAGTCAAGCATCTGAATTCCTTTGTCGAAAGGGCGTGGTGATCTCGACAGAGAAAACGTATTTGTGGCCAGATCTTGAAAATACCGAATAGTCAACATTCTCCTTCCTCGATTCCCGATGACCTTGTATGGTTGTGTCTTCTTTATCTTGTACTGAGTAGAGAGATCCCCTTTCCCCCATTCACATCTTAATGTAAACCCGTTTTACATCACTTAATCGTTCACCACTGCTAAAAGCCCATTTATCTTTGCCTCACCCTCTTTCCTCTGTCATCCATCCCTCGCCTCTGCCAAGGGATTAGTCAGCCCATTTCCAATCGTTTTAAGTTCTGAAGAAGTGTCACATTAGACTTGAAACGCTAATTCTGATTCTCTGCCCCTGCAGATGCTGCCAGACCTGCTGAGCTTCTCCAGAAATGAATAGGTGCAGCACAAATTTTCAATTAAACAAATAACTATGGACACTGGAAATAAAATACAAAAAATGCTGGACAAACTCGGAGCTTTGTAGAGGCTCACTGGACTGAAAGTGTAACTCTGCATTCACTCCAGTAGATGCTGCAACATGTTCTGCAATTTCTGTTTTCGAACAATTTCCAAAGAAGTATGTGAAAGATGCTCAAACATCCAGTCCAACATGGAGCGTCATACATATTGAACTGAATATTAACACATGGTGACAAGTTCCTTGACTCTGAAACTGCTTAAGACTGGCATCACTGACACTACAGAGCTCTTAATCATGGTCAGGGAGAAAATCAGAAGGAAACACATTCACTTCAAACACAGAAGATGGCATCTGTGATTCTTTGGGCATCATGATGAGGGTGAGGTGGATTATCAACTCAACACATCTGGCTGAGGGTAGCGCAGGCTTGACCTTTTCACTGACGTACAGAGTTGTTCCGAAATTTAGGATGAGATATCTGTGGAGTCCTCTCCTCCCGTAAATTGTTTAATAGTCCATTGATTTTTATGCTTGGATTTGTGAGGAAGACAGAGCTTAGATCTGATCTGTTAGTCTTGGGATCATTTCCCCCTCTCCATCAGACGTTAATTCTGCTGTTTGGAATTTAACCAATCAAATGAGGTAGCTTTAATGTGTTGTCATCAGGATTAGGTGCACATGATTCCAACGCTGGCATGTTCACCCACACTCGTCACTGAACCATGGATCGACTTGATGGTAATTGTGGACTGACGGATTATCGTGAGTAAAATGTTACAGATTGTCCTTCAATACAATTCTGTTTCTGCTGCTGCTGTGGTCTACAGCATCAGATAATAACCAAGGTTAGGCTGCAAAATCTACAATTCAACTCTACTGACTGTCCCCCAGTTCACAACCTGGTTTCTGATGCGGTAACACTTCCATTTTCATACTCGCATTCCGCTGAAAGTCTCTCATTGTTGTCACGCCTCCAATTTGTTCCTTTAACTCAATACATTTCAGGTATTAATCTGTATCTTTCCCTTTCAGCCTTCAACCAATTTGTTTCGCTGCACGTGACATGAAGAAACAGCTGAACACAATAGTTACGACAAAGGCAATAGGCCCTGACCCAATTCCTTCAATAGGAATGAAGACTTGTGCTTCACAACAAGCCGTGTTCCTGAGGAAGCTGTTTCATTCCAGCTCCAACTCTGACAACTCCCTTGCAATGTGGAAAAGTAGTCAGCTTTATCCAGTCCGTTAAGAGGGAAATAACTGTAATCTGAGCATTTACCACCCCTTCAGTCCCATCACGACAGTCAAATTGGTGGGAATTCTTTTTTGACAGAGCTGTCAAGCAGCACAGAAATAACCAGCTCAGTGTGATGTCTGATAAGGCCCGATATGGAGATGGTGCTATTGTGGAAATGTCACTGGATTACTAATCTAGATCATTCTAATGCTCTGGCAGCTGGTGAAAGTTAAAAACAATTAATAAAATATCGTGGTTTAAACTCTGGTGTCAGTAATAGTGATTTAGTGTCCAATGTTGATTGTCAACATCAATCTCCTCCCCAATGTACTTTTCAGGAAGTGAATCTGCCGTGCTTTCCTGGTCTGCCTTAAAAGTAACTCCAGACACAGAGACATGTGATAAACTCTTCAACGGTCTCTGAAACGGCCAAGCAAGGCACTAAATTGTGTCAATCTGCCCCATTTTCTATAAAGTCGATTCCCATTCACTGTTACGCGATTCCTTGCTGGGCACCATTTGAACAGCAAAATGCATCAACAGGATCCTCTGTCTGCAAAATACACAATCAATGTGTTCAGCTAAACCAGGAATTCAGTCCTCTCTGCAAACCTTGAAACTGAGCCTGAAACTGGGAATTATAGTCTACATTTATGAGGAACTTTATTTCAAACCGGGGGGCAGTGGTGGGAGATTCTTCAGGAGAACTGGAATTCTGCATCACGTGGTCAGTCAGCTTGCGCACTTTCTGATGAAGAATCTGGTGAAAAGTACACTGCTGTGGTTAGTGTCTGTTGTGTGAAAGTGTTACATTTACAACACGGTTTCATTGCAAGATGTGATTTAAAGATTTATTTAAACAGTGCTAATGGGTGTGTAAGACTAAAATTAATTTTTGTTTTATACTGATAATTTGGGAGGTTCGCCCCTTACGCTCTTTTTTGCGTAGATCCCAGTATTAATACTGCACGATTTTCTGCAACACAGTGTTGCACAGGAACACAGCTACCGCTTTATTGGAGAACAATCTGGAATGATAGCTGATCTTCTATCTTCACACCACATTCGTGTTCTCTCCTTCTTCCTTTAGTTTCCAAAAATCCTTAGCGCCTTGGCTTCCACAGCCTGATGTGGGAGAGAATTCCCCAGGGTACCAGTCTCTGAGTGCAGACATTTATTCTCACCTCAACGCAGAGTGGCCTGCGTGAAGCCAATACTGTGGTCCCTTGTTTTAGACATCCAAGCCTGGGGAAATATCATCTCTGTTTCCAATCTGTATCACACTGTCAGGGTTTTATATATTTCAATGAGATCTCCACTCATTTTCCAAAATCCCATGGGCTACAGACCCAGTTGCACCAAACTCTGCACCCACAACAAGCCGGTCATCCCAGGGATCGGTCTGGTCATCCTTCACTGCTCTCCCTCAATGTCAGGTTTGTCTTTTATTAGGTAAGGAGACCAAAACTGCACACAATACTGCACAATGTTCGAGATGGGGTCCCACTAAGGCCCTGTACACCTGCAATCAATGACCCTACTCCTGTATTCAAATCCCCCTGAAACGAAGGTGAAGATGACATTTATCTGCCGAACCGCTTTCTGCTCCTGCACGATTGCTATCAGTGACTGGTGTACAGGGAGATCCAGATTCTTTTCCATGTTACAGCTCCCCATTGCTGGGTCTATATACACTGGTAAGCGTGCCAATGCCATTCCCAGTATTGACTTCTGGTTTTAGAACTCACTGCCCACATGGACACGGGGTGGCACAGAAATAAACAAAAATGCAGCTTAAGTTCCTTTATAGAGCAAGATTTCAACCAATCATTTTTGAAATGATAGGCTGCCATTCCATTGCTCCCAACAAAGTACACAACATCACATCTCTCCCATTGCTCTCCATCTGCCAGTATTTGCCCAGTCATTCCACTTGTCTCAATCACCTTGGAGCTTTTTTACATCTTCCTCACCCACTCACAAGCTGACATAGTTTAGTGCTGTTTGCAGACTTCGTAATATTGCATTTGAGCCCTGTAACTAAACATATGATGTGTATTGGAAATAGCTGGAACCCAAATCCAGATCCGTCCTATATCCTCCAAGCCTTCCATTTTTTAAAAAAAAGGTTTATACCTCCTCTGCCAGCTCTTCCCTTCGAAAACGATGACCATATATTAGCCCCAGTACCATAGAATTCAAATTTGCAAAATAGGTTTGGGGCTTTATCAAAATTCTTTCTGAGATTTCAATCGTATTGCATTGATACATTCTCCCTAATTTTGCTAAAAGCCACTTTCTCAAATATTATTCCCATTTCATAAATCTCTGTTGACTTTGTCTATACCCATTAATTTCAGTCCAATACTTTCTCTAATATTTAGTTGTTGCTAATTTCATTTGATTCCCTTTTTCCCACCAGACTGAAGTTCCCTAGTATTGCTGGGAAGTTTTATTTTTTGTTTTTTTTTTCTTCTTCTGTGAAGACATAACGGAAGTATTTGCTCCATATTTCTGTTGTTTCCCTATCTTCAATTATCTGATATCAGACTGTAAGAAAGCTGCACCTTATTCTCTTAATTTTGTCATTGACATATTTTCAGAAGATATTACAAGTTCACTCATGTAAACTTTGATGAGATATTCTTCAGAAATCTATCAATTCCTATCTTAAGCTACTCAGTGAGTGGCCTTCCACACCCATACAATTATAGAGCACAGACTATTTACCATCAGTAATACAGCACAGTCTACATTAGTCCCTCTTTCCAACACAAGACCCGTAGCCATGATTCTTATGGAATTTCAAGTGCACAACCATGTATTTTCCAAGGGTTTCGAGGTTACCATGACAACTCCCCTCTCAAGAATCGCATTCCAGACCCCAACACACTCTGGATGAAAAACAGTCCTCAAATCCTCACTAAACCTCAAACCCTTCACTTTAAAAGTGAGGCCTTTTGACTAAAAGGAACAGCTGCTGTCTATCCACCGTGTCCATCTCCCTCGTCATCCTATCATTTTGAATCACGGACCACTCAACCTTCTCTCCTTTAAGCTAAACAACCCGTGCTTATCCAGCCTCTGTCCATAGATGATACGCTCCATCCCAGGGAACATCCTAGAGAATCTGCTCTGCACCCCACCAGTGCAATCACATCCTTCCTGTAATGTGGTTCCTAGAACTACACACAGTATTCCATCTTGGCCTCATCAAAGTTCCGCATAGCTCTTATAATCTATGCCACGATGTATTAAGGCTGTGTTTACGCTCCCCTATGCCATCTCAAATTGTGTATTAACCGGTGCAGTCACATTCAGGGATGTGTGGAGAAGCACCCTCTGAGCTTCCTAGTGTGCTGTCATTCATTGAGTACTCCCCTGTCTAGTTCCTTCTTCCAAAGTGCATCACCACATATTTAACAGGGTTACATTCCATCTGCCATTGATCCACCCATCTGACCAATCCATATGTATCTTCCTGTAATATAAGGCCTTCCTCCTCACTGCTAATCACTCAGCCAATCTGCGTATCATACACAAATTTACTTATCACACTCCCCACCCCTCGTCCATATTCACAGCTGATTCATTTATGAATACCACAAATGATAAGCTTTAAAATCACAAGATATCAGGTTATAGTCCAAAAGGTTTATTCGGAGGCACGAGCTTTCGAAGCGCTGCTTCTTCATCAGTGGTCGTGCTCTTTGATGAAGAAGCAGCACTTCAAAAGCTAGTGCTGCTGAATAAACCTGTTGGACTTTAACCTGGTGTTCTGTGATGTTTAGCTTTGTCCTCCCCAGACCAACACCAGCACCTCCGAATCACAAATAATAAGGGACACGGCACTAATCCCCGGAGTTCACCATTAGACACTCGCCTACAGTCATACAAACAGCCTACTACCACCCCTCTCTGTCTCCTACCACTAATGTTGATTTGGATGCAACTTGGCAAGTCACTAAGGAGTCCTACCTGTTCCCTGATTATTCTGTTCCGCTGGACAGTCTTGTAGAATATCTGGGAATTCTCCCTAATCTTGCCTTGCCAACAGGTTTCCATGCCCCTGTGTTAGTTATTCCGCTACGCGTGCAGAGGTTCCTCCTTATTGCAGTCTTAAATGGCCTGTCCCTTATGTTGTCACTATTTGCCTTGAATGTGGATTAGACAGCCGGAGAAACACCCTGTTGACTTCCAACTTGTCATTTGTTTTATGAATTTTCTAAATTTCACTGTGATCCATCTCTCATTCTTTGAAACTCTAGAGAACACAGGCCGAGTTTCCTCATCACGCAATCTCGCTATCTGAGGGATTTTGTGTTTCTGTATGTTTGCATGCATGTTCGCCTTTTTATTTCCTTATCAGCTTCATGGCCCTCCTTTTCTGGATCGTAAATTTCTGAGAATACTCAGGATTCCACAATGTCTGGAATTCTTCTGAAGTCACTTCCTGTGATCATGCCTCACAAATTTGTTAGAGTGCTTTGATGAAGTGACCAGTAACTTTGACAAGGGCATGGTGGCATATGTAGTCGATATGGTATCAGGAAGGCTCTCAATAAAGTTCCACATGATACGCTGCTCTGGACGTTTAGGTCACATGGAATTGAGGGGGAGCTGGCAAATTAGATTCAATACTGGCTTGATGGTAGGAAACAGAGAGTAATAGTGCTAGGACTCTTGGCAGACTGGAGGCCTGTGACGAGTGGAATGCCTCAGGCGTCGCTTCTGGGGCC
>NC_057717.1:6252210-6288572 GCF_004010195.1 Chiloscyllium plagiosum | reverse complement strand
TTCTTGCATTTTAGAAAGTCAAATCAAGGGCAGGAATTTCATGGTGAATGGCAGGGTATTAAGGAGTGTATTGAGACAAAGAGACCTTGGAATACAGGTGCAAGGTTCTCTGAAAGTGGAGTCGCAGGTAGACAGGGCAGTGTAAAAGGCATTTGGCATACGGGCCTTCATCAGTCAGAGCAATGAGTATCGAAAATAGGGAGTTATGTTGCAGTTATACAGGATGCTGGTGACGCAATACTGGTAGTGTTATGTTCAGTGTTGTTCATTTTGCTGTAGGAAGGATGTTAATAAACTGGAAATAGTGCAGAACAATTTACAAGGATGTTGCCCGGACTCAATGGTCTGAGTTATAGGGAGCGGTTGGGCAAGCTGGGGTTTGTTACTTTAGATTATATGAGACTGAGGGGAATCAGATAGAAGTGTATAAGATCATGAATAGAGTGAACTCGGTCTTTTTTTTCCCCAAGATTGGGTAACCACGGACTTGAGGGCATCAATTTAAGATCCGAGGGGAAAGAGTAAAAGGGAACCTGAGGAGCAATTTCTTTTACACACAGAGTGGTATGCACATGGAATCAGCTGCCAGCAGAAGTGGCTGAGGCGGATACATTCACAAAATTTAAAATGCATTTGGACAACTACACGGATAGGAAATGATAAGAAGTATACGGGGCAAGGGCAGGGAAATGGGGTTAGTATGAATGGACATTGTGTTCAGGATGGACCAGTTTGGGCTGAAGGGCTTTTTTCCGTGCTGTAGGACTCCATGACTCTCACAATTATTGCTTCTCCCATCGAATGTTATATTATACTTCCCCAATTCATTGGAGCGTACTTGACCCTCCAGCCTCCGGGCTTCCATGATGTTTGACCAGAATGTTCAAACATTCGATCTTATATTCAGACACCTTGTAAAATTGCAACGTATTGATGTCACTATTCCTCCAAAGCTGCTTCAGAGCAAGGTTATTAATTAGTCCTCCTGACAACGCAACACCAAATCTGAAATAATCTGCTCTCTAGTTTGGTTCACAACATACTCTTCAACCTATCTGATATACACTTTTGGAACTTATTCTTCACAGCATTAGTAGTCACTTAGTTAAACTTGAGACCATCCATTACAACTGCAGCACCCACGATTATTTGTTACTCATTCACAGGATGACGGCGTCACTGGATAACCAGCATGAATTGCCCACGCCAGAGGACAGTTAAGAGTCAACAACGTTGTCTTGGATTTGGAGTCACATGCAGGCCAGATCAGGTAAAGAGAGCAGTATCCTTCCCTCAAGGACATCAGTGAACCAGATGAGTTTTTCCAACAATCGACAATAGATTCCTGGTCATCGTAAGTCCTTGATTCCAAATACTTATTGAATTCAAACGCCACTATCTGCCTTGGCAGGATTTGAATTCCTGTCCCCAGAATATTACCTGGGTCTCTAGGTTAAGAGCCCAGCGATAATATCAATATGCCATAGCTTCCCCTTGCATATACTTGCATACCTAATTTCTAGAGCATATGATGCAAAATATTTGCGCGACAGTTTTGTTTTTCATATATAGCACACCAATGTTTGCTTCGCCTTGCTATTTCTAAGATTCACCCAAACTGATTCTGTTGGATGTGTGGGACAGGGTATGTGGCGTTATTAGCGATAGACTTGGAAAAGACATTCAGGGAGGCTCACCTCATCGCTGAGGTGATCTGAAGAATTGGTCAGCAATATTGGACAAGCATCAATATTCTTTCCCCCCACTTTGCCAGACTAAGTGTCACCATATTATTCTGCTCCCTCACACTCACTGTATGTCTGTAATAACACCTAACCCTTAACAAGGCTCACACTATATTTCCAAATAAGGCTCAAGCACGACTTCACTCACTGTTGAATTCAGCACCTTCTCTCCCCCACTTTTTCTGTCACTGACACAATAGCCCTGCACACTAGTAACACTGCATGAATACAACACTGTGGTCAGACTCCCTCCGGACACCTCACCCTTTCCCTTCACCTACACCAACATTAACTGCAGGGGCATCCACTCCCAGCCTCACTCCATCTCTCCTCTTCTCCCATTCCAGGAGAAACAGCCTTGATAGGACATAAAGGGCCAAGCCAGGTATTAGAATTCCAGATATCCGTTCCCTCAATCTCTACCTGGACATATGTGGAGGATCCTAGAAAGAGATGGAGAGGACCAGGATGCCCTGTGTGGAGATTCTGAAACATCCACGTTCCACCAACCAATGTTCAGTAAAGAGCAATTCTCAATTTAAACTCACTGGCAGTTCCAATTCCATCTCTCTCACTCGAAAACGAACAGATAGCCCATTGCACAGAGATGCAAGCATTAAATTACACGGAAGTATAGATAAACACCCCAATATACTAACATGCATAATGCATACAAGGGGACAGACATACACACACATAGAAGCAAACAAAGACATACACAGTGACACAAAATAGACACAAACACAGATAGAAACACAGATAGGAAGTCTGATACACAGACAGAAAGACATAGTCACACAAATAACAGATAACAAGCACATGGACACACACACATATACCTACACACAGGGACACAGACACTACTGACAATAAGGCACATATAAATAAGTTTTTGATTTATAAGGAGATCAAAGATTATAGGGAGAAGGTAGGAGAATGATGTTGAGGAACATATACGGAATTACAGAATGGCATATCAGACTCGATGGGCCGAATGGCCTAATTCTACTTTGTTTTAATGCTCGTGTAGTGCTATGCTATCAGGTATTCTCTTCCTGAGACAGCAGCAGATGCTGGGCTTGATACATACTTGATTGGAAAGGATGAGTGGGATTGTGGGACAGAGTTGGAGGGAGGAATGGTTTATGTCTATCCCCAGTTATTTTTTCTTTATATCTAAAAGGGGGCAGTGATTTGATGTGAAATTAACACAATTTTAAAATAATGGATCACATAATGAAATAAGGATGTCCTTTTCCCTTTAGTGTTGCGCCATCTGTGGTGTCCTCATCCTCAGGGAGCAGTGAAGACTCGTTTATTGAAGATATTCAAGGCTGAGCTCGACTGATCTTTGCTGGCCAGGAGAGTCAATGTTTATTGTGAACAGACCGGAGACGGATGGTCAGACACAATCGGATAAGTCATGGTTTATTGGGAACAGGCACCCTTCAATGCGATTATACAGTAGAGGTCCATCTCATTCAGCCAGACTGGATCGTTACAATGAGATGGGAGGAGATCATTCTGGCCCTCGAAGGAGTTACACAGGAATATAGAAGGAAGTAATTCAGCTCGTTGAGAACATGACACAGCCCAGGAGGAGGCCAGTTAAACTGCCTGAACTGCTGCACAGCAACAGGGATGCTGTCTCTAACAGGAAATAGATAGTAGAGATAAACTAATATTTTACAAAACTGCAACTAGTCTTGCCTCAGAGATTACTGTGGGGTCATCAATGATCAAAAGCTATGTCAAATATCTGGATGAAGGGACTGAATGGATCAAAACTGATTACTTTGTACACCAATATGATCATTCAATATATCTTCAAATGGAGGTATGAATCTGCATTGTGATATAGACAGGGAAGATTAATGAGCAAACCTTCAGCAGAAAAAATATAACGTGAGTTGTCTATTGTGGTAGGAAGAATAGAACAGCAGGAAACAATTTAAATGGAGAGAGACCGCAGAACTCTGTGATGCAGATGTTTTTCCTATTCCTGGTACATGAATCATATGATGTCTGTCTGCAGATGCAGCAAGTGATTTGGAAGGTAAGTGGAATGATGCTGTTCGTGGCAACGGGTATTGACTTTAATCAGGAATGTTTTACTGCATCGGTACGGACATTGCTGAGACCACATCTGATACACTGAGTGCAGTTTTGATCTTCTAAATTTAAAAAAAAGATGTAACTCCTTTCGAAGATTTTCAAATATACTTCCTTTTACTCATTCCTGAAATGAAGGCCTTTTCTTATTGGAGGTATCTGTTTAGGTCTTAGAAGAGAAATCTCATTGAACCACGATTTTCAGAAAAGTGTATCAGCTGGATGCATGTTTTCTCTTGTTAAGGAGACTAAAGCGAGAGAATATTTTTTTGTGAATGAGATGTATTGATATTAACACAAATATTATGAAGATATCAACTCATTTTTAAAAAAAAGATTACGCAGACACATATAAACATGTCATCAAAATGTAAAGTGGGCACTTTTTTTTGCTCATGAAAGGCACTGTGCACAACAACAGCAATTATGCACCTGCATATAGTTCATTATCATCCATTCCAGAAAATGGTCATGGAGATCGCACATGGTCCAGTTTGGTGTTCAGTTGACATTATTGTTTTTTTCCACACAGAGAGGGAGAAAAATATTACTTGCCTCAGAAGCTGCAGCCAATTGGTCTCTCTCTCTTACTTTGTTTTGCCTGAAAACAAGGTGTAAATGCAGAAAATCTCTGAGTCAGCTTTACCGCTCATGGAGGATTCCTGGGGTGGGACCATTCGGCGCAGCCATTTTGGTGCATGCGATTTGGTGCGGCCTGTTTGGTGCAGCCCATTTTGCCACAAACCCATTTAGGCGCAGAACTATTTCGGTGCAGCTCATATTTATTTCTATTTCGGCTTAGTTAAAAGCATTAATGAAAGTAATAAAAATAAAAATAATGTTTATTCTCTTCAGTAAAACGTTAAAAAGAAAAAAGAAAATAAATAAGTTAATTACAAAAAATCTAAAATATAACGTTTCTTCAAAATTATGGGCAATCCCTCCTAAATACTAGGCATCATTTCTCTCACTAAATCTTCTTACGAGTGTTTGTATTCTAGCGTCTGCTTCTTTAATTTCAACGGAATATCGTGCCTGCTATCAAATGCTCATAGTAAGTGTCCCTTCCTCTCTGAACTTTTCGTAAACTGTCAATATATTTCCAAATAACTGGATGTTCCACTCCAAGTTCGCATTGTCAGCCCCTGTGGGCAGCTTTTGCATTATTGTTTGTTTTGTCCTCATTGTTTAAGGGTCTTTCATATAAATTCCACATTCCAACAGGAAAAAGCGGTGGACGCCGACCATTTCCTCTGCGGAATCTTCTACCTACATAGTTATCCACGAACCAGTCCAGCAGCGGATGCAGTTTATCTGGAAGCGCATCAGACAAATGTTCAATAGCTTCATGAATGTTTTCAATCGGAATAAATGCAAGGCCAATTATCATTTTTGCTCTGAAAGAAAACTCTGAGTCAATGTTATACTTACTCAAGTGTCTTTGTAACATTTTTACTGAAGGGAAAATACATCATTTTTATATTTATTGCTTTGATTAATGCTTTTATCCAAGCCTGAAAAGGAATAAATATGAGCTGCGCTGAAATAGTTTTGCGCCTAAATGGGTCTGCGGCAACATGGGCTGCACCAAACAGGCCGCACCAAACAGAATGAAGTATTCAGTAAATTACACAGCACAGGCACAGGGAGACGCTATATAACCATCCCAGGCTGTTATGCAGAAGCAGGGGCGCCCTGGGTAGCTGTCAGGAAATGCAGAGTAGAGATCATTACTCATTTTGTGTTTGCAAAGCTGTAACGAGTGGAATTCTTCAGGGATCTGTATGAGGTCATCAGCAAATTACAATATATTCTAAAGAACCGGATGAAGGAGATGGAGCTCAGTTTGCTCATGTACCAGGATGTCAAATGGAGGCAGAGCGTCTGCAATGGGGTACAGACGGGGGTAGGGCAGAGTGTCTGCAATAAGAGACAGACGGGGAAGGGCAGAGACTCTGCAATGGAACACAGACTGGGAGAGGACAGATCATCTGCAATGGGATATAGACGGGGGAGGGCAGAGCGTCTGCAATGGGATGCAGACGGGGGAGGGCAGAGCGTCTGCAATGGGATGCAGACGGGGAAGGGCACAGCGTCTGCAATAGGAGACAGGCCTGGGGGATAGATATTCTGCAATGGGACACAGACTGGGAGAGGACAGAGCATCTGCAATGGTTACAGACGGGGTAGGGAAGAGTGTCTGCAATGGGATACAGACGGGGGGAGGGCAGAGCATCTGCAATGGGATACAGACTTGGGGAGGGCAGAGAGTCTGCAATGGGACAGGGTGAGGGCAGAGAGGCTGCAGTGGGATACAGACAGGGGGAGGGCAGAGAGCCTGCAATGAGATACAGACAGGGGGAGGACAGAGCGTCTGCAATGGGATACAGCCGGGGAGGGCAGAATATCTGCAATGGGATACTGACAGGGGGAGGGCAGAGAGCCTGCAATGAGATACAGACAGGTGGAGGACAGAGCGTCTGCAATAGGATACAGACGAAGGAGGGCAGTGCGTCTGCAATGGGATACAGTCGGGGGGAGGGCAGAGCGTCTGCAATGTGATACAGACAGGGGAGTGGAGACTGTCTGCAATGGGATAAGGACAGGGTGAGGGAAGAGCGTTTGAAATGGGATGCAGACAGGGGGAGGACAGAGCATCTGCGGTGGCATACAGACAGGAAGAGGACAGAGCATCTGCAATGGGAAACAGATGGGCAAGGGCAGAGAATCTGAAATAGGAGACAGGCAGGGGGCGGGCAGAGGGTCTGCAATGGGACACAGACTGGGAGAGAACAGATTATCTGCAATGGGATACAGACGAAGGAGGGCAGAGCGTCTGCAATGGGATACAGACAGTAGAGGGAAGACTGTCTGCAGTGGGATTGAGACAGAGGAGGGCAGACCGAGGGCAGTGCGTCTATAATGGGATACAGCCGGGAAAGGGCAGAGCGTTTGCAATGGGATACAGAGAGGGGAGGTCAGAGCGTCTGCAATGTGATACAGACAGGGGAGGGCAGAGACGGGGTAGTGGGTCTACAATGGGAAACAGACAGGGAAGGTCAGAACGTCTGCAATGGGATACTAATGGGTGAGGGCAGTGCGTTTGCTATTGGATTCAGACGAGGAGGTAGTGCTTCTGCAATGGGATACAGACAGGGGAGACAGAGCGTCTGCAATGTGATACATACAGTGGGAGTGCAGAACGTCTGAAATGGGACACAGACTGGGGGATGGCGCAGCAACAAGCAATGCCATACAGACAGAGGATGGCTGTGAGCAAAGCTTCAGCAGAAAAAAAAAGTGCAATATATATGTGATGGAATGTTTCTGTTTTGGGGAAAAGACGAAACAGCAGAAATATATTTCAATGCAAGGAGAATTCAGACCTCTGTGTTACAGAGGGATTTGTGTGTCTTAGTACATGAATCAAATCAAATTAACCTGAAGATGTAGCAAGTGATTTGGAAGGTAAATGTCGTGATCCTGTTTCGTGCAAGGGATGTTGGGTATGATCTTAGCGATGTTTTCTGCATCAGTACAGGGCATTGCTGAGATTACATCTGTTGTATTATGTGTAGTTATAACAGTCTAAACCGAAAAAAAAATATTTTCGAAACATTTCAAGGATGTTTCTCTTTACTCATTCTTGAGATGAAGGCATGACGTTATGAAGAATTAACAGTTCGGCCGGAGAATGAGGCATGTTTTATTGACCATATAAGATCTTGAGAAGAGTGTAGTTGGTGAATACCGGATGGTTATTTCTTCTTGTGTGGGAGAATAAAACTGGGGAAATACTTTAAGAAGAAGTCAGTTTCAAAGGAAAGGTCATTGGACAGAAAAATTGAACTGTGAATTCTCTTCTTACGTGCTGACAGACAGGCGGAGCTTTTCCAGCAATTACTGTATATGTTTAAGAATATTCATTTTAACACAGATATTGTGAAGACATGAAACGCTTATTTTTTACATTATGCAAGCACATATTAACACATCTTCAAAACAAGTAGGGCAATTTATTGTTAATGAATTTATTCTGCAACAACGCACTGATCTGGAGTCGAGAATGTGATGGATTCATATCGTTCAGACAATGTTCAAGAAGAGCTCACAGAGTCCAGTATGGACTGATAACGGTACTGATTTAACTTAAGATGGAAAATGTAGCCTATCTGTGGAGAAACATTCTATTGCTCCCTTTCTGTTTCTCTGTTGCTCATCACAGCAATGTGTGGGAGTGAAAAAAAAGCCCAGTCGTCTTTCCCACGAATGGAGGATTCCTGATGAGGATTCATTGGAATCTCCCCATTGACTGAAGCAAAACAATTCAGCCAAATTCAACTGTTTCATGAAGAAGTCCCATTGTCAGAAGGCTGTGCAAGCAGAATAACTACAGAAGTAATTATCCGACTAGATAGTGAGGGGAACAGACAGTAGATTCTGTGGCTGCAAATGGGAATCTGGAATGGTGTGTAGCGTCCCACGATGTCTCAGAGCGGCTGCAGAACGTTCTCACCGGAGTGGGGGTGGAGGGTGGGGAAGCAGCCAGAAGTCATTGTGCACATTGGTACAAAGGACAGAGTGACACAGGTAGAAATAGTGATGACATCCTGCAGAGTGATTGTAGAGAGCTAGGGAAAAGACAGGACCATGACAGTGGTAATATCCAGTTTACTTCCAGTTCTCCGTGCTGGTGAGGGTAAGAATAAGAGGATATGGCAGATGAACGGGTGGCTAAAGAATTGGTGCAGAGATTTTTGGATCACTGGGATCTTTTGTGGGGCAAGGTGACGTGTTCAGGAAGGATGCGTTGTACCTGAACTGGAAGGGGACCAATATCCTGGCAGGAAGGTTTGCAACTGCTGCAAGGGAGGGTTTCAACGAGATTGGCTGCGGTTGGGGAGGGGTGGGATCCTCAACAACAGGGAGGCAAGTGCGAGGCTGGAAGGAGATACAGTAATCAGAAACAGCAAAATGAAGAGACAGTCAGGCATGACAACGATCGGGAGCAAGGAATGCCTGTTGGATTAAATTGCAACTGTTTCAATGCAAGATGGCTGACAGGTAAGGTCGATGAACTCAGGGCATGGATCGGTGCGTGGGACTGGGATATTATAGCCATTACTGAAGCATGGGAGGGACTGCGCGAGCAGCTTAATGTACGGGTGATTTATGTGGGACAGAGATAGTGGAAAGAGGGGACGTGGAGTTTCATTTTTGATTAAGGCCAGTATCACAGCAGTAAACAGAGATAAAATAACTGATGGATCATCCTGTGAGGATTTGTCTGGGGAGCTAATAAATAAGAATGGAATGGTGATAGGATTTGGATTGTACTATAGGCCCCCAAATAGTAAACGAGAAATTAGGGGAACAAAAATACGTAGACGGACTGGGGAGACTTGCAGGGCCGTAGGATTGCATTAATAGGAGATTTTAATTTTCCTAACATAGACTGGGAATGACATAAAAGTAAGGACTGAGATAGGGTGTATTTATTAAGTGTGTTCAGAATAGTTTCCTCAACAGTAAGTAGAGGGTGCAACTCGGGAAGGGACGAAGCTTGACCTACTCTAAGATCTAGGGCAGGGCAGGTGACTGAGGTGACAGTGGGGGAAGCACTCTGGGACCTGTGACCATAGTTCTAATAATTTTTAAATAATTACGCAGACGGACAAAACTGCTCCACATGTTCAAGTTCAAACTTGGGGCGAGGCGAATTTTGATGGAATTAGACAGGAGCTTGTAGGGGTTGGTTGGAGGAGGTTGTTTGCAGGCGAATGGACCTCCTGCAAGTGGGAGGCCTTTAAAAGTGAAATGTCTACAATTCCAGGTCTATATGTTACTGTGAGGGTAAAAGGCAAGGTTGGCAGGAAGATGGAACCTCAGATGTCAGGAGAGATTGAGGCTTTGACCAGCAAAAAGGAGGCGTGGCTCAGGTCCAGGCAGCTGGGACCGAGGGAATTCCTGGAGGTGTGCAGGGGATACAGTAGTTTACTGAAGAAGGAAAACAAGAGGGCGAAATGGGGCACAAAATAGCTTTGGACGAGAAGATTAGGGTGAATCCAAAGAGATTATTTAAGTATATTAAAGGAAAAAGCATAGCTAATTGAGAATATGACTCCTCAAGGTCCAAAATGGGGATGCATGTCTAGAAACAATAGAGATTTGTGAGATTCTCAATGAATACTACTCCTCTGTCTTAACTGTGGAGAAATACATGAAACTTGGGAGGTTAACAAAAGTCGTAGTGTTATCTTGGCGTGAGTCAATATCACAGGAGAGGACGTATTGGATACATTAGAATGTATGAAGGTGGATAAATCTCCTGGTCCTAAACAGATACATCCAAGAATACTGCAAGAGACTACAGAAGAAACTACGGGGATCCTGGTAGATATTTTTGCATCATCGTTAGCTACAGTTTAGGTTCCAGAATATTGGAGATTAGCAAATGTTGTGCCATTATTCAAGAAGGGAAGCAAAGGAAAATCTGGGATCGATAGACCAGGAAGTCTAACATCTGTGGTAGGTACGTTACTTGAGAAGACTCTGAGGCGATGAGATATACATGCATTTGGAAAGATAAGGTTTGTTTAGAAATAGTTTTTTTGACAGATTCCCTACAGTACGGAAACAGGCCATTTGGCCCAGCGACCGTCCAAACAGTAACCCACCCAGTCTCATTCCCCGACCCTATATTTACCCCTGACGAATGCACGTAACACTATGAGTAACCTAGCACGGCCAATTCACCTGGTCTTTCCATCTTTGGATTGTGGGAGGAAAATGGATCACCCAGAGGAAACACACACAAACACAGTGAGAATGTGCAAACGCTACACAGAGAGTCACCCGAAGCTGAAACCAAACCCGGATCCATGGCACTATGAGGCAGCAGTGCTAACCACTGAGCCACCATGCCACCCTTGCTTTTTTCAACACAGTTCAATGACACAGGGACAAAATCTATTCTGCCCTTCACCCATAATGCACGTTCCAATATCACATACCATGGATAATTTATTCTCCACTGAAAGTGTCATCTTATTATTATTTATTAGTTTGTTATTATTAATTTTAATAATTATTATTAATAGTTGTATTTCGACTGGAAATATTGCATGGGGTTGTGAGTGGGAGATCATGCCTCTCAAATTTTCTTTGAGCTCATGACCAGGAATGTTGATGAAGTAGTCGGTATGGTTTTTAGTATGGCCTTTGACAAGGTTACCATTGATAGGCTGTTCTGGAAGATTAGAATCGCATGGAATCCAGAGGGAGCTGGAAAATTGTACACACAATTGGCTTCATGGTAGTAAGTAGAGGGTAATAGTGGAAGGATGCTCGGACTGGAGACCTGTGACACATGAGATGCCTCAGGGGTCGCTGCTGGGCCCGTTGCAGTTTGTTATCTGTATCAATGATATTCTTGCGAATGTACAAGGCATGATTAGGAAACTTGAAGATGACACTAAAATAGGTGGTATCGTGGACAGTGAGGAAGTATATCAGAAATTGCAGCAGGACCTTGATCAAACTGGAGAAGTAGGCCGACGAATATTTTGGCAACGTAAGATCAAGGTAGGAGTTTCTTGGTGATTGGTAGGACCTTAAGGAGTGTAGTTGAGCAGAGGGACCATGGAGTTTAGGTCCACCTTTCTCAAATTAGGGTCATAGTTAGACATGGTAGTGAAGTAGGCTTTTGCCACACGAGCATGCATCGGTCAGGACATGGAGGAGAGCAGTTGGGAAGTTATGTTGCAGTTATACAGGATGTAAGTGAGGCTGCATTGTAGTGCTGTTCAGTTTTAGTCACATTTTAGATCAGGAGGATATTTTTAATTTGGAATGTGTGCAGACGGAATTTACAAAAATGTTGCCAGGATCCAACAGTATGAAGTATAGGGAGAGTTTGGACAAGCGAGGACATTTTTTCTTTAGAGCACAGGAGAGGGGTCTTATAGAAGTTTACATGGATAGGGTGAATGGACCCAGCCTTTTTGTTCCTAGAGTTGGGGAGTCAAGGAGGGGAGAGCATCATTTAAAGGTCAGAGGGGAATAATAAAAGGGATACTGATGGAAACTGTTTTACACAGAGAGTGGTACACAAAGGGAATGAACTGCCAACGGAAGTGGTTGACGCATTTTTATTAACGTTATTTAAATGGCATTTGGGCAAGTACATGGACTGGAAAGGTCGAGAATGCTATGGGCCAAGTGCTGGGAAAAGAGTTTAGTGTGGTTTGATGTTTGGGTCAGCATGGACGAGTTTGGGCCAAAGGGCCTCTCTGCCTCTCTCCATGCTGTAGGACTTGATGAATCTACAAATAGAACAGCATTTGGGTCAAATTCTCATTTTCGCTTTGGTCATAGGTTCGAAGCATATTTGGACAATGTTCTTTCAAGTTAACTTTGCAGATATTTTGCTTTTCAGTTTGTTATCGACAATACGTATGTGTGTGTGCGTGTGTGTGTGTCTGTGTGTGTCTGTCTGTCTGTGTGTGTGCGTTTCTCAGTATTTTTCAAAGGGAAATATCACTGTACATATTTGCAACATCCTCTCGTCATTCCTCTTTCCATCATTGGTCATTGACGTGTTGTTTTATCAGATTAAAGAAATCTGCCGAACTTGTTCCTTACACTGACCCTGCCACACTCTGAGAACTATATAATTGGCCATATCACCAACCCAGTTATAATTATTTTTTGTGGCCAGTGGAGGAGTGGGGCTAGAAAAGGGAGCAGTAAGCCAAAACAACACAAGGAATTATCGACTCAATCAGCCAACGTCAGTGACGATGAGTTCCTTGGAGGGGATTCTGACGGATAAAATTTACATTTATTTGGAAAGACAATGAATGATTAGGGATAATCTGTATGGACTTGTGTGATGGAAATCATGTCTATTAATGTGATTGAGTATTATGAAGAGGTGAGAAAGAAGATTGAAGAAGACACTGTGGTGTACAATTTTTACACAGACTTCAGCAAGGCATTTAATAAGGTTCCCCATCGTAGACAGATTACTAAAGTTAGGTTATATGTAATCTAGGGAAAGCAAACCAACTGGATACAAAATTGGATTGAAGATAATGGATTGTTTTCCAGACTGAAGACCTGTGGCCAGCGATGTGCTGAAAGAATCAGTGCCGAGCTCACTGCTTTTCATCACGGATATAAACAACTTTGATGTGATTATCGGAGGCATGGTTAATAAGTTTACAGATAACATCACCAAATTGGTGCAGTGGACAGTGAAGAAGATTATCTCAGAATATAACGGGATCCTTGACCATCAATGAGCCAAGGACTGGCAGATGGAGTTTAGTTTAGATGTTTGTGAGGTTTTGCATTTTGGTAAGTTAAAGCGAGGTAGTGCCCTGGGGAATGTTGCTGAACAAAGAGAATTACGGATGAAGATTCATAGTTCCTTGAAAGTGGAATTTAGGTCGGTAGAGTGGTGAGGAACGTGGTTCATATAGAACATAGAACATAGAAGAATACAGCGCAGTACAGGCCCTTCAGCCCACGATGTTGCGCCGATCCAAGCCCACCTAACCTACACTAGCCCACTATCCTCCATATGCCTATCCAATGCCCGCTTAAATGCCCATAATGAGGGAGAGTCCACCACTGCTACTGCAGGGCATTCCATGAACTCACGACACGCTGAGTAAAGAACCTACCCCTAACATTATAGTATGGCGACCAAAACTGCACACAATTCTCCAGATGTGGCCGCACCAGAGTCTTATACAACCGCAACATGACCTCAGTACTCCGGAACGCAATTACTCTACCAATAAAAGCCAGTACGCCATATGCCTTCTTCACCGCACTATTTACCTGGGTGGCAACTTTCAAAGATCTGTGTACACGATCATGCTGTAGACCCCGATTCACTGTGAATACAGCCCCCAAATCTCACCCAGCGATGACTCACAATATCCGCTGGTCTCCCTGATTGCAACATTCCATAAAAGAGCTTCCAGGAAAATAACATCAACTAACTTTCCAATAACAGAATGGGAGAACATCAGAAACAGGGGCAGGTCATTCACATCCCAAGCCTGCCTTGCCCTTCACTAAGATCATGGCTGCCCTGCGTCAAGTCTCAAATCTTCCTTAATGTCCAAGTCTTCTTGAGCACTTCCATAGAACACATGTACAAAGATTTGGAGATGTCGGTGTTCGAGTGGGGTGTACAAAGTTTGAAATCACATAACACCAGGTTATAGTCCAACAGGTTTAATTGAAAGCACACTAGCTTTCAGAGCGTTGCTCCTACATCAGGTGATAGTGGAGGGCTCGATCGTAACACAGAATTTACAGCAAAAATTTACAGTGTGATGTAACTGAAATTATACGTGGAAAAATTGATTGTCTGTTAAGCCTTTCATCTGTTAGAATACCATGATAGTTTCACTTCTTTCATGACTAAATCACAAAACATTTTTTTTTATAGGTTGCGTTCTCAGGTGAGCTGTGAACAATGGTGATAGCTGGACAATATGTTGAAGGCGTTGCCCCCCTGTGTTCTCTGACTATGCCATGATGTTTAGATTGATTCTCATCTAAAAAGTGAGAGAATGGGATTTTACATGAATTCATGCAGATTTTGAGCTCAGAGTTCTACATGAATGCATGCAGTTCGGACCGTCAGCCCTCGACGTTGTGTTGTTTGTCCTACTCTAACCGACATGCTTTTGTTCACTTTGTTCCATGTGCCTATCCAGGAGTCTTCAGTTTCCCTCCCGTATTTGACTCTACTACCACCGCTGGTAGTACATTCGACACACCCACAATTCTCTGTGTAAAGAACCTACCTCTGATATCTCCCGTAAAACTTCCTCCAATTACCTTAAAATTATGCCTCCTCGTGATAGATATTTCTGCCATGGGAAAATGTCTCTGGATATTCACTCTCTCTATGCCTCTCATCACCTTGTATACCTCTATCAAGTCACCTCTCATCTATTTTTCCTACAATGAGAAAGGCCCTCGCTCCCTCACGGTTTCTTCGTAAGACCTGGCCTCCAATCCAGGCAGCATCCTGGTAAATCTCCTCTTTACACTCTCTGAAGCTTCATCATCCTTCCTATAATGAGGAGACCATAACTGAACACAATATTCCCTGTGCAGTCTGAGCAGGGCTCTATCGAGCTGCAGCATAACCTTGCAACTCTTAAACTCAATCCCCCTGCAACTGAAAGCCAACACACCATACGCCTTCTTAACAACCCGATCAATTTGGATGCCAACTTTGAGGGATCTCTGGACACGGACACCAGGATCCCACTGTTCCTCCATACTGCGATGAATCCTGCCTTTAACCATGTATTCCGCATTCACATTCCAGCTTGCAAGGTGAATCACTTCAGTTTGAACTCCATGTGCCACTTCTCAGCCCAGATCTGCATCCTGTCGATGTCCCGTTGCAACCTACAATCGCCCTCCACATTCTGCACCACTTCAACCACCTTTGTGTCATCGGCAAACTTACTAGCCCACTCTTCAACACCCATATCCAAGTCATTTTTGAAAATAACAGAGAGCAGAGGTCACTGAACTGATCCCAGTGGGACACCACTGGTCCCTTTCAATGATCTAGCTCCCCTAACTCTCTGTGTAAGAGAATTCCTGACATTCACTGCCTCTCTGCTTCTGCACCATGACCAATTGATATGAACAAAAGAGGTAACGCAGGGGCTCAGGTGAGAGAGACTGACCCTGAACTCAATGCAATATTTGACTGAGGATGACATCAAGGAGCCTGAACAAAATCACACTTCATGAGAATTAATTATGACGTCTACACTGCTTGGAGTCATTCACGGCACAAGGGAAGATGATTATCATTGGTGGTCATCAATCATCTCAGACGTGGGACACATCTACAGGAGTTCCTCAGCGTAGCTTCCTCAGCCCAGGCATCTCCAGTTTGTCATCATAGAATCCCTACAATGTGGAAGGAGGCTATTCAGCCCATTGAGTCCAAACTGAGCAGATTGGATTCCCCACAATGTGGAAACAGGCACTTCGGCCGAACCAGTCCACAGCGACCCTCCGAAGAGTAACCCACCAAGACACATTTCCCTCTGACTCATGCATCTAACATAATGGATAATTTAATATGGCCAATTCACCTGGCCTGCACATCTTCGGACTGTGGGAGGAAACCAGAGGAAACTCATGCAGACAAGTGGGGAATGTGCAAACTCCACACAAACAGTCCAAGGCTCGAATCGAACCTGGGATCCTGGTGCTGTGAGGCAGCAGTGTTAGCTCCTGTGCCAGCAGAAGAAGGGGCATTCACTGAAGTTTACAAACTTTTTAGGAAAAGTTGTCCCTCTTCAGCTCTTGAAACAGTCTGTGACCATGTACAGCAAGACTTGGACAGCATTCAAGTGCGTGCTGTTAAAGTTTGGGTAACATTTATGTAACAGCACAATACATTTCCACAGTAAATGGAGGAGTTCATTCAGCACCTCAATCTGGTTTCACAAGAATGTGGTGAAGCCATTCATCCAATGAAAACTACTGGGAAAGAAAAAGGATAGACCATTCAGTCCCTCCTGCCTGTTGCAGAGGAAGTCAGGGAGTCTGCTCTCTCCCACATGTAACGTACATGGGAACAGAAAGAACCACTTCACACTCGGAGTCACTGACAAAGGAACAGGAAGAGATTATTCAGCTTGTCAAGACACTAACGCAGGAACAGGAAAACGTCAGAGATACTCCAACATCACAAACAAATGGGCAGGGTCTGCACAGACAGACTGCTCCAAATTGATCCACATGCCTTAATTACTCAAGGTACATATGTATTACTTTAACATGGTTTTCTGGCAGTCGGAATGAAGCCAACATTTTTTAGCCATTCTCCAAGTTATCTTCCATCTCCAAGAAGGCAGGCCCATGGTCTCCGTGGAGGTCAGAAACCTTTGGGGAATAGCTAACTGTTTCAGAATGAAGGTATTTTGGCTCCTGACAGGGTTGTGTACAAAGTGACATTCAATGCAGTGTCACACAGTAACTGTGCATTAAAGTGTTCAGAGTATATTCAGAGCCTGTACCTCGCTTTCAAACGACTTGGGAGCTCTGCAGATGCATGTCAACTGTCGTGAATCAAACATTTAATGAAAAGTATGAACTTTTCACCCAATTCAGCTGTTTGGGACATAATGAGTTTCTGTCCATACCTATCAAACTTCAACTTCTTATTCTCTCACAGCGCTACAGATTAAGCACATCGTTACTGCACTCTCTCCTCATGGAAACATCATGCCAGTGTTTAGTTTGGTCAAACTCCTTTGCACTGTATCGGTAACAAAGAGATCATTGTTTACAAAGCAGACTAAACCTTTTCACAATGCACCAAATACTCTCTCAACAAAACACGATCAATGGGAAAGATATTCTAACTTTTGTACTTAAATCATTTTGCATGAAGAGCCACATATCATTTACTTCCTGCCCCTATATGAATTCTGTCAGTGACTTATGACCAAGGACATCCAGGTCATTTTCAACAAAAGTACTCGCCAATCTCCCTACCATTTAATAACTATAAATGTACATGATGATATTTGTTGTTCACATCTGAATCATTTTTATACCTTGTGAACAGATATTCCCCATCACTGATCCTGCTGCCACCCATCAATCCTTCAGTCCTGAGAAAAACAGTATTCTTCTCGTATCTCCATTCCCCAATGTTTAATCCATGTGGTATATATTCCACCACTACCTACCCATGGACTCTAACATTTCCACTCACTTGTATTCAAACATGTCAAGCGTCTTCTCAAAATACAAATACTTCACTCCCATTGGTTCTCAACTGTCGATGTCACAGTGGGCGATCTCCACAAACAGGTTTATCAAAGATCTTTTCCCTTTCCTGAATATAGGCCGGATATACCAAGTATCATCATTCTCCAAGTGTCTCGTTGTCACGTTCCTTATAAAAGGTTCCAATATTTTTTTCTCACAGCTGACATCAAGTTATTTAGTTTTCTGTTTTCACTCTCCATCCTGTTTTAATTATTAAGGTTTACAATAGTTGTTTTCCAGTCTGCAGCATCCTTTCCAGAATCTAACTAGGTTTGAAGAATAATCAGTAATTCTTTCATTACCTCTGTTCTCATCTGAATCACTCTGAGATGTAGCTCATCAGATGCAGCAACTTATGAAACTTCAATTCAATTAGATTTCCAATAACATACACTTCATTAATTCTGATTTCCTGAAGTTTCCCATTTTTACCAATCACTCTGTTCCCTAATATTTCTGGAAGTTTGTTTCGGTACCTTCCCCTGTGGAGATGGAACCAATGCATTCCTCTCAGCAGGCAGGTGGTTTCTGACCGCTTGTGAATACATTGGAGGACTGCACTTCAGAGATGGTAGATACGTTACCCACTGATGCCTGCAAAGTTCCAGAATCAATCTAGTTTCATTCATCGTGAGCGTCAGCATAGTCCTGTCCCTGGTGTGAGACGACAGGTTATACTGAAGGAGGGGATACAGCTCAATGACCACCTCAAGTTTTAGACAAGATGGTTTTACACTTTACACCGGAATGGGTGCAGCTTAGACAAATCTTCCTGGAAATCCCAGAGGGTATAGTACAATGCCCTGCTCCTCCCAGTTTACACAGCTTCCCTTTTTAGTAGTCTCAGCTCCATTTGTTTACCATGGACCCAGCCATACTGTAAGTGCAGTATTCTCAGTGGGGTCACCAGACTATCGGGGCTCCCTGAATGAACCCAGTAGCTGACATCACAATCCTGAGAACAACATCCACAGAGCCTCCACTGACTTTCTAGATGACAGCAGCAAGTCAATTCCCCACACCCATAGTACATCCATTCAATGTTGAAAATGCCTCGGTCTCCTCAGTTTCTCTTCCTGGCTGACAAAGCTCTTACATCTCCACACTGTCGCACGGTAACAGTTCCTCTCTCCAAAGAAGCAGTTGACAATGGAGCATTACGTTTCTCTATATCTCAGCGACTGCAAGCATTGCTGATGGAGTTGATCACCACACTCAGAGACGAGAGATAGAGGAACATAACTCACGGTAAGCAGGGACCTCCCGTAATAAATATGATATTCAGGAGTACGTGAAAAGGGGAATTGTTAGAATAACTTCCCATTCTGTTTTCCTTCCAGTCCATCATCAGCAATCTTTTTGCTTGCTTTTACTTTCATTCTCTCTCTCTCTCTCTCTCTCTCTGTCTCTCTCTCTCTTGGTGGACATTATCTAATCAACACAAACCTCCCGCTAACCCTTCCAACCATCCGTGATATAATACTATTACTTCCCAGTTGCATTCAGTTTTGATATGTTTACTGAACTCAAAATGCTATTTGTGTTTCTTCCGACAGACTGCCAAACCTGCTGAGATTCTCCAACATTCTTTCAGACGGTGGAGAACTTTATTTCAGATCGCCAGTATCCACATTTCGTTGGTTATTTCACCTTTAATGTTTTTGTTTCGCGGGATGCCAGCATCACTGGCAAGAACAGTATTTGTTGTCCATCCTAACTGCCCTTGACCACGCGGCCATTTGTCAAGGCAATATGGAGGAAACCATATTGTTGTGGATCTGAGGTGACACTTAGTTCAGACAGGGCAAAAATGTTACGATCGTTTACCAAAGGTTATCAATAAAATAAGAAAAGAAATCCTGACGTTTTATGGTTGCCATGAGTGAAATAAAGTTTCATTCTAATTTTTGTTATTGGAATTTAAATTTAGTCATCGACTGTGGTAGGATTTCAAACAATGCTTTTAGAGTCATAACCCGTGCCTCTGAATTACACAGTCAGTGACATTATTACTGTGTTTAGGAGTTCCTGTTGTGAAGTAACTGTAGAGACAAGAACAAGTTTGTGGTCAAACTATTTGTAACTGGAAGAGAGGTCAGAAGAGAACTGGAGCCATGTAATCTGTCGTTAATGAAGGGGTAGATGATGGCGAATTCAGCAACAGAACTCAGGCAGAGCTGGAAATTGGGGATATTATGAAGGTGGCCGTCAGCAGGTTTGATCACAGAGAGAATATGGAGATATAAAACAGTTCACGGTAAAAAGGGACTCAAGGTTCCAAAGAGTCTTGTTCCTTCTCAGATGTTTATCAGTAAGTAGTTTGGAAATGCATGAGAAGGAAGTGGCGTTTGTGACTGAAAGTTTATGTTTTTGTTAAATATAATCAACCAGAATAGCAATAATATTCAGCATCATTTATAGAATTGACAGAGATAGACTTACCAGGAACACCAATAATAGCGAGGATGGGATAGTACCCAGCTTGAATACTCATCAGTACGGCTCATATCCGCAACTCTAACCATGGCCAATCCTGAGAAAGCCAATAAAAACCCCAGGATAAACTCCTGTCCATTGTTGGAACATTCCAGTCTAATGTTCTCAGATTCTGATCCATTGTTGGAAGATTCCAGCCTAATATTCTCAAATTCAAATCCATTGTTGGAATATTCTAATGTTCTCAGATTCTGACTTCTCTCTCTGTCTCTGTAGCTGCTGATCCCAATCATGTTGAGGTTGACTCTACGCCGAATACTACTGCATAACAAGTTGAAAGAAGTCCCTAATTATAGAAGTGGGAAAGCTTCCAGTGACCCAGTTAGGTCCAGGAAGACTGCTATTAATCACAGTCACTGAACAAACAGCTCCAGTTAACCCATTTCATGGCAACTCTGATATATCACAATAATGCTTGGTGTGGGTGAGATTTTGATATCATTGATTATTGGTCTAATGGCATATCTCCAGTTGTAAACATAGAGGTGAGGGAGCGAGATAATTCTTTCTCTTCACAAGCTCGATGATTGTGCTGTGTCTTGGCAGTATAGGAATTGCTGGGCTCCTGAGGCCGTCTGTGTCTGATCACCAGGCCTGCTGCATCTTTTCGTTTTATTTATTTGTGTTTAACTTTGACTTTTGTCTGTCCAGCATTTAACGGCTTAGATGGGTATAGGCATTTTTGAGAGACACCTACAGAGCCATAGACGATGTAGATACAGTCCATTACTTGTGTTCTTGCAGCCGCTGCCTGGTCCTTTGGAGTGTTGGTCAAACGCTCACAGAACCAGGATTCTTAGTTTTACCTTTTGGTAGTTATTGCTGGAGTCTCAGCAGGGTTGGAAGGCAGGAAATCTCTCCTGGGTGCTGCACACTCTGTCTGTGATTTCTCTCGGAACTGTCGTTTGATGTTCTTTCCTCCTGGACTGGAGAACTGCATGTGAGACAATCTGTTTCCTGCATTTGTTTTTTTGACATTTGTGTGCTTCTTGGACGATACCATATTGGAGCAGTTACTGTATAGATGTTGAGTAAACTATTATTCTACTAAGTTTTCCAACAGAATTAAGTTATTGCAAGTTCCTCTTCCTTTGTTATCTTTTGTCGACAATATTCGAATAAATTGTGGTTTGCTTAATGTCGAATATTTTGACCAAGTCAATTCTATCTGAAACACATCACCTCACATTTAACAGCGGAATGGGCCGAGCTGGAGGAGTGATAATCATGTCAGAAATTATATCGTATACTGAATTCACCTATCAGATCCGGCCCAGATACGTATTAGCCCTGATGAGATACCTGCTCAGCATGAAGCACTGCATAGACCAGGCTGGTGTACTGCAGAGCAATCCGTCCAGGATCGAATACTGTTTAGAGCTCACAGGTTCACTACTTATCTGTCCAACAGTGCACTGATCTATAAACTTGGACTAGATAATCTTTTCAGCACAGGGCGCTGTGCAGAACACACAAAGGCATTGTTCTATACACACGGACTGGATATCTGTGCAGCATGGGGAGCTGTGCAGCGAATAGCAGTGGAACAGTTACCTTCCCAGCATACACAGCGATGTACACCAATCACTGCATTGTTGAGTAACACAGTGTTAGATCACTGCCCAGCGTGGGGAAACTTGCAGCTCATGCTGCAAATGACAGGATGTGCAGCTCCCTCCATTTACAGCTCCATATCTACATTGTGGGATGACACGGGGGTTCTGTGGATGTGAAACTCACTGCCAGAGAGAGATGGTGGGGGAATCAGTTTAAATACCAACAAATGGTATTTGTTGGTATTTAAACTGTTTAAAGCTTAGTTAAAAGCGAGGGAGAATGAGAGAGAATTTCACAGAAGGATCTGACGGTAGGTTTAAAAATTGTGAAATGAAAACATTTTGATAGCATTTTGCAATATAGCTCACTGTTTCCAGGAATGATGGGTGAGCAGGATATTGGTGTAAGTTAAGATGATGGAGAGTTTTGGATAAGCATTTGTCATGCAGCTTTTCAACTGGGAGTAGGATCAGCAGAGTCTTCGACTCATTCGGCTAAATCGAACAATAATTTGTCTCAGTGTCATTTTCATTGAGTGTGACAGAAGGAATGTCAGCACGAGGCAGAGCTAATTTCCTGGTGTTATTTTATTGAACTCACTTCATTTACTATCCACCCCACCCCATGATGTCCCTCTCATTCAATACCATCCCGATTTTCCCACCTAGCATGGCTGGAGGTATACACCATCGCCCGGGTACCCCTGGAAATTCAGTGATCCCTAGCACTGCTGCCATCGTTAAAAGGCCAATAGGCACACGGTTGAGCTTTCTCAGTTTGGAGCTGCCCTGCGCAGTTTACCCCGAGCATGGCAGATTAGGGAAATTACACCACAGCTTGTCGATAGGGGCACGGAGGGCCTGGTGAATGGTCTAGTTTAGAGTGGGACCATTCTGTTCCCAGAGGGAGCCGCACCACCAGACCCATAGAGCATGATCTGAGCATACCACCCAGCTCAGTGCAGTATCTGCGGTCCGAAGAAAAGTCCAGCAATACAGGAAAAGCACCAATAATCTTCCCCGCTCGGTCAGGATAAGGGTCACCATATTCTCTCTACTCTCTCACACTCACTGTATATCTGTTAGCGCCTTCCCTAGAATAAGGCTCCAGCACTCTCACCAGTGCAATGCATCTCTCTCACACACACACACACACACACACACCTACGCAATACCCCCACGTGGTTATAAAATGTTCTTATGAGTGCTGTTTCTAGAATTCTCTGGCTGATGTCGTTTGTACAATGTTCCAGATAATTTTCAAAATATTTCAACTTTAGCAAAATGTTCATCTTCCAGAATGTAACGCATCAGAGGAAGGAGCAGAGTTTCATTTTTTTCAAAATCACTCAGGATGAAAGTGCATCATGAGGCCATTAAGCCTCTCAAATATGCTCCATAATTCAGACAAAGGGAGCAACTAAACACTTGAATACTCACTCTCTTCTTGAAGACAGGCGCCACATTGGAGTTTCACCAGTTTCACTGGAACACGCCTGTAATCCCGAGAGTTATGGAAAATTTCACACAGTGCCACCAGTCAATCTCTAACCACTTCTATTAAACAAGCTATGAATTGCTGATGAGTTGTTTACCCTTGGTCTTTTCTGTTTGAGAAAGGCCTTGTTCGTTTTGTTCGAGACAGTGCAAAACTTTCATCTGACTACAATTTTGTTTATAATGTTGAAACTCTTTGTGCCTTCCCTGGGAGGAACGATGTTTTAAATTCTCTGCCTGTTCCCTGAAACCAATTCCCCAGTCACATCCTCCAGGTGTTCCACATATTCTTTCCTGCCTTTCTTCCAAGTGTCATACATATATCATGAACGTTTTTTATTTGATATGGGAAAACTCTTGCGGTTAGTTTCTTTTCATATTTATTACCAGTTTTGGAATATTTTCCTTTGTATTTTGTTTTATACAATCTGCTTCTGGTTCCAAAAGTAAAATTCCCGAATATGGCCGACGCTAGAGCTCCCCAATCTGAATTCTTTAGTTTGTGATTGATTAGCATACTTCACAGCCTTTGTGCATCATGGGTAGTTCATCTTCACATCTTCATATCATCTTCTTTTTGACCAGAGTCAATCATTACTGAGCGTTATTAAGCAGTACTTGCTTAAATGTCGCCCCCCCCGCCCCCCACACAACCTTCACCTGTGTTTGTTTTCACACTTCGCATTTGACCAGAAATATGACATAAATCTACATTTGAAATGCCTGACTCTTTTCAACCATGGAGGGAGATCTCACATATGTAGCTGAACACATAATCAGGTGAGGGTGCCTCCATTCTCCCAGTTTCCCTGCCTCTGTCATTTCTGTTCGATGATGCCACATTCCTTTGGGAAGCTTCCGACATGCCATCCTTTTCTCTCAAACGAGAATCCCCCTCACTCTGATGTACTGAGCCTTCAGCTGTGACTGTCCCGTCTCCCTCACTTCTGCCCTCACTCCGTCCCCTCCTTCCCAGAACAATGATAGATCTCCCCTTGTCCTCACTACCTACTGCACTAGAATCCACATTCACAGAATCATCCTCCGCCACTTCCACCACCTCCAGCAGGACAACACCATCAAAGACATCTTCCCCTCCATAGACTTTCAGTATTTCATAGGCAACATTCCTTCTGCGGCATGCTCCATCACCCCGAACACTTCCCCATACCCCCATGGCACCTTCCCATCTAAATGCAGAAGCTGCAACATTTGCTCATTCACCTCTTCCCTCCTCACTGTCCAAGGCCTTAAACACACCTTCCAGATGAAGTAGCATTTCACTTGTATTCTTTCAATCCAGTCTCCTGTCATTGCTGCTCACAATGCAGTCTCCTTTACATTTGTGAGCCAAACAGAAACTACTTTGAGGAATATCTCCACTTTGTCTGTAGGAATGACACTGGCCTTCTGATTGCTCCCCATTTCAATAACCTACATTGCTCTCAAAGTAATGAGAATTCTTTGAGGAAGTAACGAAGCGTTGGACCAGAGAGAGTTACCTATTGAATTTCCACAAGGTCTCATCTATGATACCGCACAGGATGCTGCAGAGTAAGATAAGGACCCATGGTATCAGAGGCCAGTTAATAGCATGGATAAAAGGTTGGATCTCTGGTAGGAGGCATAGTGAGGAGAAAATTGTCCCTCTCAGGATAGCAGCTGGTGACTAGCAGTGTTCCACAAGAGTCAGTGTTGGGGCCACAACATTTCACTTTATACGTTAATGATCTGAGTGGCGGGACAGAAGGCATTCTGGCTACCTTTGCAGATGATGTAAAGATAGGTGGAGGGGCATGTAGTATTGAGGAGGCAGGGAGCATGCAGAACATTTTCAACAGTTTAGGAGAGTGCAAAAAGAATTAGCAGATGGAATACAATGTGGGGGAGTGTGAGGTCATGCGCTTTGGTATGAAGAATACAGGCATGGACTATTTACTAAATGGGAAAATAAATCAGTAATCTGAGTAACAAAGGGACTTAGGATTCCAAGCGCGGGATGCCCGAAGACAAAATTGAAGGTTGCGTCATTAGCTCAGAAGGCAGATACAACGTTGTCATTCATCTCGAGAGAAGCAGGATATAATGGAGGGAATTCTGAGGCTTTCTAAGGTTCTGGTCAGACAACATTTCCAGTAGTTTTTTGCGTCATACCTCAGGAAGGCTGTATTGGCTTTGGAGCATGTCGAGAGAAGGTTCACCAGAAATGAAAAGCTTAACACATTAGGAACGTTGGAGGACTCTGACTTTATACTCGATGGAGGTTAGAAGGATGTGGGGAGGGGATAGATCCAATTGAATCTCACAGAATACTGAATGACCTGGATTCAGACAAAATTGGGAGGACGTTTGCACTGGCAGGAGGACACAGGCTTAGAACAAAGGGAAAACCCATTAGAACGGATATAAGATGAAACGTCTTTAGCCAGAGAGTGGTGAAATTGTGGAATTCCTTACCACAGAAGGCTGTGGAAACCAAATCATTTGGCACCAACGATATAGCCAGGAAAGTGACCGAGGATCTGAAAAGTGACTACAGAGAGTTAGTTTGGAAGCTGAAGAGCAGGACGAGTAGAGTAGTGATCTCAAGTTTGCTACCAGTGCCACGAGCTAGTGAGATAAGGAACAGTCAGCGAATGCAGCTTTACACGTGCTGCGATGCTGGTGTAGGAGGGAGGGCTTCAGATACCGATACCATCGGGATACCTTCTGGGAAAGGTGGGACCTGCACATGAAGGACGGGTTGCAGCTAAACTGGAGGAGCACAAATGTCCTGTTTGGGGGGTTTGCTCGTGTGATTCGGGCGGGTTTAAACTAGTTTGGCAGGGGGGTAGGAATCAGACCACATGTCTGAGAGCGGGTTAGTTGCAGACGGGACAATGACAGGAGATATTGAATCTCTCAGAATTTCTCACGCGATGAAACAAAGGGATCGGTTAAAGTGTGTCTGCTTTAATGTCCGAAATAAGAGTGATGAACTTAGAGCATGGATCAGTACTTGGGGCTACGATGTCGTCGCCATAACGGAGACGTATGTTTCACAGGGGCAGGGACGATTGTTTGATGTTCCAGGAATTAAAACGTTTTTAAATATTTCGGGGTGGCACAGTGGTTAGCACTGCTGCCTCATAGCGCCATAAACCCGGGTTCAAATCCCACTTCGGGGAATTGGCTGTGTGGAGTTTGCAAATTCTCCAATGGGTTTCCTCCGGATGCTCCGGTCTCCTCCCATAGTCCGAAGATGTGCAGATTAGGTGAATTGGCCGTGCTAAATTGCCTGTAGTGTTAGATGAAGGGGTAAATGTAGGGGAATGGTTCTGGGTGGGTTGCTCTATGGAGGGTTGGTGTGGACTTATTGGCCGAAGGGCCTGTTTCCACACTGTAAATAATCTGATCTAATCTAAAAAAGAACAAGGAGGGTGGAAAGTTTGGAAAATGAGGAGGGGTGCAGCATTGCTAATCAGAGAATGCGTCACAGCTCCAGGTTGTTGAGGAAGGTTTGTCGACAGAGTCAGTTCGAGTGCAAGTTCAGAACAGCAAGGGAACAGTCACTGGATTTGGGGGTTTTCTGCAGACCACCGAATAGCAGTAGAGAGATTGAATATCTCATCGGCGGGCAGATTCTTGAAAAATGCAAAAGTAGCAGGGGTATTGTTATGGGTGATTTCGACTTTCCCAATTGCGATTGGAACCTCCTAGGTATGATGAATCCGTTTTTGTCAGGTGTGTTCAGGAGGGGTTCCTTGCTCAGTATGTAGTCAGACCGACGAGGGGAGAGGCTATTTTGGATTTGGTGCTCGGCAACGAGCCAGGACAGGTGTCAGAACTGACGGTGGGAGAGCACTTTGGGGAAAGTGATCACAAATGCCTCACATGTAGCCTGGGAGAGTGGAAGGAGCAGTTTCCGAGGGAAGACACTTAATTGGGGAAAAGGAAATTATGATGCTGTCAGACAGGAGCTGGGAAGAACAGACTGGGAGCAATTGTTCCACAGAAAGGGCCAGCAGACATGTGGGGACTGTATAAGGAGCAGTTGTTGCGAGTGATACACAAATTTGTTCCTCTGAGACAGGGAAGAAGGGGTAAGATTGAGGAATCTTTGATGACGTGAACAGAGGAACTTCTCGTCAAAAGGAAGCAGGGAGCTTACGTAAGATGGAGGAAGCAAGATTCTGGAACAACTTTAGAGGATTACAGGCTTGCTAGAAAGGAGCTCAGAAATGGAATGAGGGGAGCCTGGAGGGGGCACGAAAAAGGCTCGTCAAGAAAGATTAGAGAGAATCCAAAGGCATTTTCCTCATACGTGAGTAATAAGAGAATAATCAGGGAGAAGGTAGAGCCGATCAGGGATAGCTAAGGGAACGTATGCGTGGAGTCTGAACAGATAGGGGAAACCCTAAATGAGTTTTTTGCTTCGATTTTCACCAAGGAAAGGGAACTTGTTGAAAATGAAATCTAAGAGGAGCTGGGCCAGATCAGTCTTGACCAGATCAAGATTGATGAAGTTGATGTGCTAGCAATTTTGGAAAGCATTAAGATGGATACGTCCCCAGGGTCACCGGATTTATCGTAGACTGCTTTGGGAAGCAAGAAATGAGGTTGCTAAGCCGCTGTCAAGGATATTTGCCTCCTCACTCTCCACAGGAGTCATACCGGAGAATTGGCAGGAGGAAAATGCTGTTCCTTATTTCAAGAAGGATAATAAGGAAATCCCTGGCAATTAGAAACCAGTCAATCTTATGTCTGTGGTCAGCAAAGTTTTAAAAAAGGTCTGAAGGATAGGATTTATGACTATTTGGCAAAGCATAGTGTGATTAAAGTCAGCATGGCTTTGTGAGGGGCAGGTCATGCCTCACAATTCTTATTGATTTCGTTGACGACGGTCGAGCAGTGGATGTGGTGTATATGGATTTCAGCAAGGCATTTCAAAGGGTTCCCAATGGAAGGCTCATTCAAAAAGTCTGGAAGTATGGGCTACAGGGAGATTTTGCTATCTGGATTCAGAATTGGTTGGCTGGCACAAGGCAGACAGTGGTTGTAGGTGGAAAGTATTCTGCTTGCAGGACAGTGTTGAGTGGGATCCCACAGTGCTGTGTTCTTGGGCCTCTGCTCTTTGTAGTTTCTATAAATGACTTGGATGAGGAGGTTGTGGGGTGGATTAGTAAATTTGCTGATGACACAAAGGTTATAGGTGTCGTCGGTAGAATTGAGGGCTTCTGTAGGCTGCAGCGCGACATAGACAGGGCTGGGCTGAGAAATCGCAGATGGAGTTCAACCTGGATAATTGCGAAGTGATCCATTTTGGAAGGTCAAATTGGAATCCTGAATAATACATTAAATACAGGATTCTTGGCAGTATGGAGGAACAGAGGGTGCGCAACTGCATAGATCCCTCAAAGTTGCCACCCAAGTGAATAGGGTGTCAAGATAGCATATGGTGTTTTGACTTTCATTAACAGGGGGATCAAGTTTAAGAGCTGCGAAGTTTTGCTGCAGCTCCACAAGTCCCTAGTGAGACCACGATTGGAATATTGTATCCAGTTGTGGACGTACTACTACAGGAAAGATACAGAGGCTTTGGAGAGGGCGCAAAGAAGGTCTAGTAGGATACTGCCTGTACTGGAGGGCTTGCTTTATGAATATTGGGGACATTTAAGCGACTGCTGGACATGCACATGGATAGCAGTGCGTTGAGAGGTGCATAGGTTAAGTTATTATATTTTAATTTAGGATTAAATCTCGCGACAACATCATGGGCCAAAGGGCCTGTTCTGTGCTATACTTTTCTATGCTTTATGCTCTATTTTGTATATTTAAAACAGAAACAGATACGTTCTTGATTGTCAAGGGGATCAAAGGTTACTGAGAGGAAGCAGGGAAGTGGGGTTGAAAATCTATCAGTCGTGATCGAATGGCAGAGCAGACTTGATGGTCCGAATGGCTTCATTTCTGCTCGTATAGTCTTGTGGCCTTATAATATTTCGGTCTTGCAAGGCACGGTGGCTCAGTAGTTTAAACTGCTGCCTCACAGCATCAGGGAACTGGGTTCAATTTCTTCTGGGTGCTCCAGTTTCCTGCCACAGTTCAAAGTTGTGCAGGTTAGGTGAACTGGCCATGCTGAATTGCCGATTGTGTTAAGGGATGTTGAGGTTAGGTGCAATAGTCAAGGGTCTATGTGTAGTATTGGGGTAGAGAATGGGATTGGTTCGCATACTTTTTGGAGGGTCAGTATAAACCTGTTGGGCTGAAGGGCCTGTTTTAACACTGTGGATTCTAAGAAAATGCAGGCCGCTGCAATGTTCCAATGAAGCACAACCCAAGCTCGAGTAACACCTCACTTTACACTTTGGTACGTTACAGTCAGTTGGAGTTAATATTCAATTCCATAAATTCACAGCCTGAACCCATTATGACTGTTCTCCATTTTCCGTACACTCTCCCTCCTGGGCTCCCTAAGTTCGTGTCTTGTTTATGTTGCATTCAACAGAGAAAATCAATTTCTAATATTTACACATTAATTTGCACCCATTATATATCTGTGTCTCTTTCATCACAATTTAAAGCCCATTTATCTTTCACACTGGGCTTCCAAGCACTCTTTCCCACCTCTGCCAAGTTACTAAAACGCTCACTTTCCAATCCGTTTCACTTCTGAAGAAGACTTACACTGGACTTGAAATATTAACATTGTTTCTCTGTCTCTGCAGATGTTGCCAGACCCACTGAGTTCCTTCAAAAATGAAACGTTCCAGAACACATTTTCAATATAGCAAAGATCATTGGATACAGGAAATCTGAAACAAAAAACAAAAAAAAATTGGACTTACTGGGTGCTTTGAGGAACAATCACAGAACTCGAAAAATTAATTCTGCTCTCACTCCAAAGATGCTGTCAGACTTGTCAGTGTCTTCAGCAATTTCTGTTTTTGAACAAGGTTCAAACATGTGTGTCAAAGCTGCTCACACGCCCTGTCCAACATGGAGCGCCATACACCGGGAAGTGAATGATAATGCAAGGTATACAAATTCATTTGTTCTGAAACTACATAAGGCTGTCATCACCGACACTACAGAGCTCTTAATCTGGTCATTGAGAGAAACAGAGGGAAACATATTCGCTTTAAACAGAAGATGGCATTACTGGAGATGAAAACGTTAAATGCCTTTGAGGAATGTGACAAATTGGAGGCATGGCATCATGAAGATACCCTAACAGGATGAGAATTTTTAAAAAATGGAAGCATTCCCACATCAGAAACCAGGATAGGGTACTGTGCACCGGGGAAAAGGGTGACCGCGACCGCGTGCGAATTGAGGACAGGCAGCAAAATTGTACTGCGGATATTGCAGTTCAAACTGAGGATTCATGTGATGGTGCAAATCATAGCAGCTGTAGTAGCAGCAGCAGCAGAATTATATTCAACCACAATATAATCTCTCCGTCTACCATTAACATGAAGCTGATCTCTGGTTCAGTGATGAGTGTGGGTGAACATGCCGCGGTCAGGACCGTGTGTACCTAAACCTGATGACAACCCATTCAAGCTACCGCACTTACTGCTTACATTAACATACAGCAGAACTAACATATGAAAGAGAGGGGGACATGATCTTAAGACTGTGATCACTTCTTTTAAAACCAGCTATGAATTACTGCTGGCCTGTCTACTCTTACTCTTACCTGTTTGAAAAATCCTTCTTCCATTTGTTAGAGACAGTTCAAGAACTTCCCTCCTATTGCCATTTTGTTTACATCATTGAAATACTTACTGTGCCTTCCCCTGTGAGGAAAGATGTAAAACATGGGTGTAAATTATCTGTCTGCTCCTTGTAGCCAATTCTTCAGTCGCACCCTCGAATTATCTGCAATATACTTTCCTGCCTTCATTTCTACCTAAGGTCACATACTCTCTTGAACTTTTTTTATATGCTCGGAAAAGCTCGTGCTGCTTGTTTTTATATTTCTTGCCAATTTACTACAACATGTCTTTTCTCCCCTTTTCCTCGCTTTCTAGATTCATACAGTCATATAGCGCACAAACAGACCCTTTGGTACAACTTGTTCATGCTGACCCGGTTTTCCAAACTAAACAAGTCCCATCTGATTACATTTTGTCCATATGCCTCTAAACATTTCCAATTCATATGTTTTTCCTAATGAGTTTTAAATATTGTCGCTGTACTTCCATCTCCCACTTTTCCTCTGTCATATCATTCCATATACACACATTACCCTCTGTGCGAAAACATTGAACCTTCGTCCATTTCGAATCTTCCCTCTTTCACCTTAAACCTATGCCTTCTATGGTTGAACTACCCCTTCCCGTGGAAAAGACCTTGGCTGGACACTCTATTCATACCTCTCATAATTTTATAAACTTCTACAATGTCATCTCTCAACCTCCTTCACGCTATCTGACACTAACTTTACGAACAAGCATTTAAAATAAGCACTGCAAATTTCAAGCAGTATTCAAATGACAGGTAAATAACATTCAACCCAAGCTTCATACTGTGATTTGTTTTTCTCCATGTTACAGTACTAAGGCAGCATGAAACTCTTACGAGTACCAATAAGAGGTCAAACACCTGAATTGCTTTGTCCAAATGGGGCGATAATCTCTACCGTGAAAGCGCATCTCTGGCCTGAACCATATAAGAAGGGGAATTCTTGTACCACACGGCCAGCGTGCAGTTGCCTTTAGCAGAGTGAGATGAAGGCTGAGTAGACATTTTGAAATTTGGATCACAGTGTGAATTTAGTGCAAAAGTGGAGAGGTGTTTTCAGTAAGGTTTACTCCAAGAAGGAAACATTCTGGAACGAGATGCGAGTGGGAACCATGGGTGGTTCACCTTCTTATCGAGTTCTTCTTTTTGAACAGAAACAATAATTACTGAGCGGTTGGGGATATCTATTTGAATGTCTGCTCACGTATACTCACTGACATTCCTCTGGGTCTATTTTCACATTCCACTTCAGACCAGATGTGAGGCAGAAATCCTCAATATAGATGCCTGGTTCTTTTCAATCATTCAGGAGGAACTTCTGCATGTGGCTGAACACATGATCAGCGGAGGCTGACTCCATTCTTCAAGTTTCTCCATCTCTGTTATTTCTGTTTGATGATGCCACATTCCTGTGATCTGCGTCTAACGTGACCTCAATTTCCTTCAAACCAGAAATCCCCGAACTCTTGTGGATGGGGCCTTCAGCTGTCACTGTCCCATCTCCCACGGTGCTGCCCTCAATCCGTCCCCTCATCCCAGAACAATGATGGATTCCTCGTTGTCCACACTTCCTCCTGCACTAGAATCCACATTCACATCACCATCTTACGCCATTTCCACCATCTCCAGGACAGCACTATCAAACACAGCTCCCCCTCCCGCCCACTGTCAGTATTTCACAGGGGCCGTTCTCTCTGTGTCACCCTCCATCACCTCGAACACTTCCCCACTCCCCCATGGCATCTTCCCATGCAATTGCAGAAGCTGCAACACTTGCTCATTCACCTCTTCCCTCCTCACTGTCCAGGGCCCCAAACATACCTTCCAGGTGAAGCAGCATTTCACTTGTAAACTTTCAATCTGGTCTCCTATCATTGCTGCTCACAATGCAGTCTCTCTATACTGGCGAGACCAAACATGAGATTGCTTTGAGGAACACTCTCACTCTGTCTGTAGAAATAACTCTGACCTTCTCATCGCTTCCCATTTCAATAACCTACCTGGCTCTCATGCTAACCTTCTCTCACAGTCTGACCCCATTATAACTGTTCTCCAGTTTCTGTACATTCTCCCTCCTGGCCTCCCTATGACATTGTGTGGTTGTATCTTCTTTACCTTCCACTCAATACTGAGAACCCCTTTTCCCCATTCGCATCTTACTTTAAAGCTATTTCACATGATCTTCTCGTTCACCACTATTAAAAGCATGTTTATCTTTTGCCAAACCCTCTTTTAACCGTCAACCCACTCCCCACATCTGTCAAGGGATTATGAAACTCATTTTCCAATCCTTTTCAGTTCTGAAAAAGTGTCATACTCGACTTGAAACGCTAACTCTGTTTTTCTGTCTCTGCAGATGATGCCAGACCTGTTGAGTTTCTCTAGAAATCAATAGACTCAGGACAAATTTTCAATTAAACAAATAACTATGGATACTGGAAATGAAAATGCAAAAATTGCTGGAGAAAATGGGAGCTTTGTAGAAGAGTCGCTGGCCCTGAAAGATAAACTCTGCTTTCACTCCACAAGATGCTGCCAGACCTGCTGAGTTTCGTCAGCAATTTCTGGCTTTTAACAAGTTCCATAGACGTATGTTAAAACTGCTCAAACGTCCTGTCAAACATGCCGTGCACTGGGAAGTGACCGATAATACAAGGTTCACAAATTTCTTGATCTGAAACTTCTTAAGGCTAGCATCGCTGACTCCTCATAGCTATTAATCATGGTCAGGGAGAGAGACAGAGGGGAACACATTCACATCAAACACAGAAGATGGCATTGGGTGAATGGAAAAGATTCAGATGCATATGTTAAGGGTTTTGAGTAAAGTAACAAATTGGAGGCGAGACACCAGGGAGAGACCCTCAGCAGAATGAGAATAGGAAAATGGAAGTGTTACCACATCAGAAACCAGGTTAAGACACTGGGTACAGGGCTGATAGGTAAATGGGTCTTGGTTTGAACTGGGGGCTAGTCAGTAGAATTGAATTGAATATATTGGTGCTCAAATTGGGCATTCATGTGGTGTGGTAGAATCACAGCAGCAGCAGAATTGTATTCAACTACACTCTGTAACATTTTCCCCAGGACAATCTCTCAGTCTACCATTACCATCAAGCTGATCTATGGTTCAGCGACGAGTATAGGTGAACATGATAGGGTCGGATACATGTGCACCTGAACCTGATGACAACCCATTAAAGCTACCGCACTGGACTGTTTACATTCTAAACAGCAGGACTAACATCGAATACAGAGACCGAAATGATCCCAAGACTAACAGATCATATCGATGTTCTGCCACATCCAGACATAAATGTCGATGGACGATTAAACAACTCACTGGAGGAGAGGAGTCCATAAATATAGCCATCCTAAATCACGGGACAACCCTGCAAATCAGTGTAAAAGACATGTTTGCATTATCTGCACGGTCCTCAGCCAGAAGTGTTGAGTTGATGATCCACCTCACCCTCGCCAGAATCATCTATGCCAGTCTTAAATCCATCTGATTTGCTGTATGTGACATGAAGAAACAGCTGAACACAGTAGATAGGACAACGGCAATGTGCCCTGACACCATTCCTACAATAGGACTGAAGAATGTGCTGCACAACAGGCCATGTCCCTGGGTTCCAGCTCCAAATCAGACATCTCCCTGGCAATGTGAAAAATTACTCAGCTATGTCCAGTTCCCTCAGAGAGGAGTAATTACAGTCTGACCATTTACCACGTCCTGAGTCCCGTCGCGACAGTCACATTGGTGGGAGTTATTTTTGACAGAGCTGTCAAGTAGCACAGAAATAATCTGCTCAGTGTGGTTTCAGATAGGTCCCCATGTGGAGATGGTGCTGTTGTGGAAATGTCACTTGATTACTAATCCAGACCAGGCTAATACTCTGGCAGCTGGTGGACGTTAAAATCAATTAATAAAATATCGAGATGTAAAACCTGGTGTCAGTAACAGTGACCCGGAATCCAATGTCGATTGTAAACACCAATTTCCTTCCCCGATGTGCTTTCAGGAAGTGAGTCTCCAGTGCTTTCCTCGTCTGGCCTAAACGTGACTCCAGACACACAGACGTGAGATAAACTCTTCAATAATCTCGGAAAAGCAAGACACTCTATTTTAACAAACTGCTCCGAATTCTTAAAAAATAAAACCGTACAGATCACACGACACCAGCCTCAGTATTGGAACTTGAAACACTACACTGTTGACCCTGCAGAGACCTCCTTCCTAATATCTGAGAGTTGGTAGCAACATTTACAGAGCTTTATCACAGACTGCATAGAAACCTCGGGAAAGGACTCGGTCTTTCAATACACTGAGCATCCTCCATTCTAGTTCTTGGTGAAAATCTCCTCAATTCAGTTTTCCCCACACAGTGTTCATATCCTTTAGTATGTTTAAACATCGAAACATATAAAATCGGATTTATTGTATTCGCTTTGGTCCATCAATTTTGACCCTCCATTCAATATACAGGCAGTTATCCAATAAGGTGTGTTTAATGAACGCAATTTCGCTGCAACACAATTATTGAATTGCGCCCCTTTCTTTATAAAGCGAGCTCCCGTTCACTGTTATGGGAGTCCGTCTCTGGCACCAGCTGAACAGCACATCACAGCCTCAGGATCCCTCTGTTGTGCCAAATGCACCCTCAGTGTGTTCAGCTAAAGCAGGAATATCATCCGCTCTGCAAGCCTTGAAACTGAACCTGAATGTGGGATTTGTAGTCTACATTTAGAAGGAACTTTATTTCAAACCGGGAGGGGAATATCTTGGGGAGAACTGGCATCACGTCGCCAGTCAGCCCGCACGCTTTCTCGTGAAGATCTTGGTGAAAGGTGCTGGGCTGTAGTCGTGACTGTCGCCTTAAAGTGTGACATTTACTGCACTAACTCATTACAATATACAGTTTAAAGATTTATGTAGCCTGTGCTCTTGTTTGTGTTAGGCTGACTATTATTTTCGTTTTGAATTTTACTGGTAATTTTCGGGGTTCACACCTAAACCTCTTTTTCCCATTGGCCCCATTTTTCAAATTGCACCATTTTCTATATTACGGTGTTCCACAGGAACACAGCTGCCACATTATTGGATAACTGCCGGTAACGATTGCAGATTCTGTATCTCCAAACCAAACTCCTGCACTCTCGCCATCCCTTCTGTGTCTTGAAATCGTTATTTATATTCTGTACCACAGATTTCACAGCCTGATCAGGGAAAGAATTCCCCAGGTTCACCAGTTTCTGAGTGAAATCTGTCTCGCCATGTCAGAGTTTTATATAGTTCACCCATTTTCCGAAACCTCAAGGAATACCGGCACAGTCGCCCCAAACTCTGTTCCCACAACAAGCCTCTCCTCCCAGAGATCGGTCTGGT
>NC_057717.1:6224773-6251710 GCF_004010195.1 Chiloscyllium plagiosum | reverse complement strand
GGACAGAACGTCAGCAATGGAATACATATGGGGGAGGGTAGATCATCAGCACTGGGATACAGACTGGGGAAGGTCCAGCGAATGTCTTGGGATACAGACAGGGGGAGAGCAATATGTCTGCAGTGGGATACAGACAGAGGAGGGCAGAGTGTCTGCATGAGGATACAGACAGGAGGAGGGCAGAGTGTCTGCAGTGGGATACAGAAAGGGAGAGTGCAGAGTGTCTGCAATGGGATACAGAGAGCGGGAGGGCAGATCATCTGCAGTGGGATACAGACGGGGGAGGGCAGAGCATCTGCAATGGGATATAGATAGGAGGAGGGCAGATCATCTGCAATGGAAGACCACAGGGGCAGGTCAGAGTGTCTGCAACGGGATACAGAAAGGGGAGGGCAGATCATCTGCAATGGGATACAGAGAGGGGGAGGGCAGAGCACCAGCAATGGGATACAGAAAGGGGGAGGGGAGAACATCTGCAATTGGTTTCAGACTCTGGCACGTCAGAGCGTCTGCAGTGGGTTACAGATGGGAGAGGGCAGAGCATCTGCAGTGCGATACAGACAGGGGAGGGCAGAGTGTCTGCAATGGGATACAGACAGTGGAGGGCAGAGTGTCTGCAGTGGGGTACAGATGGGGTAGTACAGATCATCTGCAACCTGATACAGACAGGGGCAGGTCAGAGCGTCTGCAATGGGATATAGACAGGGGAGAACAAGGCGTCTGCAATGGGATACAGACTGGGGAGGACAGACCGTCTGCAATAGTATGGAGACAGGGGAGGGCAGAGCGTCTGCAGTGGGATACAGACAGGGGAGGGCAGAGTGTCTGCAATGGGATACAGACAGTGGAGGGCAGAGTGTCTGCAATGGGATGCAGAAAGTGGAGGGAAGAGCGTATGCAATAGCATACAGACAGGGGGAGGCCAGAACATCTGCAATGGGATACAGACAGGGGTAGGACAGAGCATCTGCATTGGAATACAGTCAGAGGAGACAGAGCGTCTGCAATGGGATACAGACAGGGTGAAGGAAGAGCATCTGTAATGGGATATAAACAGGGGAAGATCAGTGTGTCTGCAGTGGGATACAGACAGGGGAGGGCAGAGCGTCTGTAGTGGTATCCAGACAGGGGGTGGTCAGATCATCTGCAGTCAGATACAGAGAGGGGGAGGGCAGAGCATCTGCAATGGGATACAGACAGGGGGAGGCCAGAGCATCTGCAGTGAGACACAGCCAGGGGGAGGGAATAGTACGTGCAGTGGGTTACAGGCAGGAGGAGGGCAGAGCGTCTGCAGAGGGATACAAATCGAGGGAGGGCAGATCATCTGCAATGTGATACAGACTGGGGCAGATCAGAGCGTCTGCAATGGGATACAGATAGCTGGAGGGCAGAGCATCTGCAATGGGATACAGACAGGGAGACAGCAGTATGTCTGCAGTGGGATACAGACGGGGGAAAGCAGAGTGTCTGTAGTGGGATACAGGCAGGGAAGGGCAGAGCGTCTGCAGTGGGATACAGACAGGGGAAGGGCAGAATGTCTGCAATGGGAGCATCTGCAATAGCATACAGACAGGGGGAGGCCAGAACATCTGCAGTGGGATACAGACAGGGGTAGGACAGAGCATCTGTATTGGAATACAGTCAGAGGAGACAGAGCGTCTGCAATGGGATATAGACAGGGTGAAGGAAGAGCATCTGTAATGGGATACAAACAGGGGAAGATCAGTGTGTCTGCAGTGGGATACAGACAGGGGAGGGCAGAGCGTCTGTAGTGGTATACAGATAGGGGGTGTTCAGATCATCTGCAGTCAGATACAGAGAGGGGGAGGGCAGAGCATCTGCAGTGGGATACGGACAGGGGAAGGGCAGATCATCTGCAGTGGGATAGAGATGGGGGAGGATGGAGCATTTGCAATGGGATACATGCAGGTGGAGGGCAGAGAGTCTGCAATGGGATACAGACGGGGAAGACAGAGCATCTGAATTGGGATACAGACAGGGTAGGGCAGAGTGTGTGCAGTGGGATACAGACAGGGGGAGGACAGAGCATCTGCAGTGAGATACAGATAGGGGGAGGGAAAAGTACATGCAACGAGATACAGACGGGGAGGGCAGATCATCTGCAATAGGATACAGATTGGGGGTGGGCAGAGCATCTGCAATGGGATACAGATTGGGGGAGGGCAGAGCATCTGCAATGGGATAGAGACAGGCGGAGGGCAGAGCACCGACAATAGGATACAGAAAGGGGAAGCGCAGATCATCTGCAATGGGATTCAGACTGGGACACGTCAGAGCGTCTGCAGTGGGATACGGACAGGGGGAGGGATGAGCATCTGCAGTGAGATATAAACAGGGGTAGGGAAGAGTATCTGCAATGGGACACAAACAGGGGGAGGGCAGATCATCTGCAATGAGATAAAGACTGGGCCAGGTCAGAGCGTCTGCAGTGGGATACAGACAAGGGAGGGCAGTTCATCTGCAGTGGGATACAGAGAGGGGGAGGGCAGAGCATCTGCAATGGGATACAGAAAGGGGAAGCGCAGATCATCTGCAATGGGATTCAGACTGGGCATGTCAGAGCGTCTGATGTGGGATACGGACAAGGGAAGGATAAGCACCTGCAGTGAGACACAGACCGGGGGAGGGAAGAGTATCTGCAATGGAACACAGACAGGGGGAGGGCAGAGCGTCTGCAGAGGGATACAGACAGGGGAGGGCAGATCATCTGCAGTGGGATACAGAAAGGGGGAGGGCAGATCATCTGCAATGGGATTCAGACTGGGGCACGTCAGAGCGTCTGCAGTGGGATACAGACAGGGGGAGGGCAGAGCATCTGCAGTGATATACAGACAGTGGAGGGACGTGTATCTGCAATGGGACACAGACAGGGGGAGGGCAGAGCGTCTGCAGTGGGGTACAGATAGGGGGAGTGCAGATCATCTGCAATCGGATACAGACTGGGGCAGGTCAGAATGTCTGCAATGGGATACAGTCAGAGGAGGTCAGAGCGTCTGCAATTGGGTACAGACAGGGGAGGGTAGAGCATCACAATGGGATACAGATTGGGGGAGGGCAGAACATCTACAATGGGATATAGATAGGAGGAGGGCAGATCATCTGCAATGGGATACCACATGGGCAGGTCAGAGTGTCTACAATGGGATACAGAAAGGGGAGGGCAAGGCGTCTGCAATGGGATACAGACAGTGGAGTGCAGATCATCTGCAATGGGATACAGAGAGGGGGAGGGCAGAGCACCAGCAATGGGATACAGAAAGGGGGAGGGGAGATCATCTGCAATTGGTTTCAGACTCTGGCACGTCAGAGCATCTGCAGTGGGTTACAGACAGGGGAGGGCAGAGCATCTGCAGTGCGATACAGACAGTGGAGGGAAGAGTATCTGCAATGGGACACAGACAGGGGGGAGGGCAGAGCGTCTGCAGAGAGGTACAGATGGGGTAGTGCAGATCATCTGCAACCTGATACAGACAGGGGCAGGTCAGAGCGTCTGCAATGGGATATAGACAGGGGAGAACAAAGCGTCTGCAAAGGGATACAGATTGGGGAGGGCAGACCGTCTGCAATGGTATGGAGACAGGGGAGGGAAGAGCGTCTGCAGTGGGATACAGACAGGGGAGGGCAGAGCATCTGCAATGGGATACAGACAGGGGAGGGCAGTGTCTGCAATGGGATACAGACAGGGTGAAGGAAGAGCGTCTGTAATGGGATACAAACGGGGAAGATCAGTGTGTCTGCAGTCGGATACAGACAGGGGAGGGCAGAGCGTCTGTAGTGGTATACAGACGGGGGTGGGCAGATCATCTGCAGTCAGATACAGAGAGGGGGAGGGCAGAGCATCTGCAAGGGGATACAGACAGGGGGAGGCCAGAGCATCTGCAGTGCGACACAGCCAAGGGGAGGGAATAGTACCTGCAGTGGGATACAGGCAGGAGGAAGGCAGAGCGTTTGCAGAGGGATGCAGACAGGAGGAGAGCAGAGCGTCTGTAATGGGATACAGAGAGTGGGAGGGCAGAACATCTGCAATGGGATACAGACAGGGTGAGGGTAGAGCGTCTGCAATGGGATACAGACAGGGAGAGAGCAGTGTGTCTGCAGTGGGATACAGACAGGAGGCGGGCAGAGCATCTGCAATGAGATACAGACAGGGTGAGGGCAGAGCTTCTGCATTGGGATACAGACGGGGATAGCAGTGTGTCTGCAGTGGGATACAGACAGGGGGAGGGCAGAGCGTTTTCAGTGGGATACAGACAGAGGGAGGGCAGACTGTCTGCAGTGAGATACAGACAGGGGGAGGGCAGATCATCTGCAGTGGGATACAGAGAGGTGCAAGGTGGAGCATCTGCAATGGGATACAGATAGGGGGAGGAAGACCGTCTGCAATGGGATTCAGACTGGGGCAGGTCAGAGTGTCAGTAGTGAGATTCAGACGGGGGAGGGCTGAGCATCTGCATGAGATGCAGACGAGGGGAGTAAAGATTATCTGCAATGGGATACGGACTGGGGCTTGTCAATGCGTCTGAAATGGGATACAGACAGGGGCGGGCAGAGGGTCTGAAATGGGATACAGACAGGGGAGGGCAGAGTATCTGAAACTGGATGCAGACAGCGGAGTGCAGAGTGTCTGCAATGGGATACAGACAGGGGAGGGCAGATCATCTGCAGTGGGTTACAGACAGCGGGAGGGCAGAGCACCTGCAATGGGATACATATAGATGGAGGGGAGATCATCTGCAATGGGATATAGGCAGGATGACGGCAGAGCATCTGCAATGGAATTCAGACTGGGGCAGGACAGAGCTTCTGCTGTGAGATACTGACAGGGTGAGGGCAGAGCGTCTGTATTGGGGAACAGACGGGGACGGCATTGTGTCTGTATCAGGAAACAGACAGGGGGAGGGCAGAGCGTCTGCACTGGGATACAGACAGGAGGCGGGCAGAGCACCAGCAATGGGATACATTGAGGGGGAGGGGAGATCATGTGCAATGGGATACAGATAGGGTGAGGTCAGAGCATCTGCAATGGAATACAGACGGGGGAGAGCAGTGTGTCTGTATTAGGAAACAGACAGGCGGAGGGAAGTGTGTCTGCAGTGGGATACAGACAGGGGAGGGCAGAGTGTCTGCAGTGAGATTCGGACAAGTGGAGGGCAGAGTGTCTGCAGTGGGATACAGACAGGGTGAGGGCAGAGTGTCTGCAGTGGAATACAGACAGGAAGAGGGCAGATCGTCTGCAGTGGGATAGAGAGAAGGGAAGGGCAGCATCTGCAATGGGAGGGCAGCACATCTGCGCTGGGGTACAGAGAGGGGGAGGGCAGAGTGTCTGCAATGGGATACAGATAGGGGAGGGCAGATCATCTGCAATGTGATGCAGACTGGGGTAGGTCAGAGTGTCTGCAATGGGATACAGAGAGGGGAGGGATGAGTGTCTGCAATGGGATGCAGAAAGGGGTAGGACAGAGCATCTGCATTGGAATACAGACAGGGGGAAGACATAGGGTCTGCAATGGGATACATATAGGGGAGTGGAGATCATCTGAAATGTGATACAGACTGGGGGAGTGTCCAGCGTCTGTATTGGGATACAGACGGGGAAGGCAGTGTCTCTGCATTAGGATACAGAAAGGAGGAGGGCAGAGTGTCTGCAATGGGATACAGACAGGGTGATGGCAGAGTGTATGTAATGGGATACAGTCGGGGGAGAGCAGTATGTCTGCAGTGGGATACAGATTGGGGGAGAGCAGATCATCAGCAATGGGAAAGGAGGAGGGCAGATCGTCTGCAGTGGGATACAAACGGGGGAGGGCAGATCATCGGCAATGGGATACAGATTGGGGGAGGGCAGAGCGTCTGCAATGGGATACAGATCGGAGGAGGGCAGGTCGTCTGCAATGTGATACAGACAGTGGGAGGGCAGAGCGTCTGCAGTGGGATACAGGCAGAGGGAGGGCAGAGCGTCTACAATAGGATACAGACGGGTAGTGCAGAACGTCTGCAGTAGGATACAGTCAGGGGAAGGGCAGACCATCTGCAATGGGATATAGGCAGGGTGATGGCAGAGCGTCTGTAATGGGATACAGACAGGGGATAGCAGTGTGTCTGCAGTGTGATACAGACAGGGGGATGGCAGAGTGTTTGCAGTGGAATACAGACAGGGGGAGGGCAGACTGTCTGCAGTGAGATACAGACAGGGGGAGGGCATATCATCTGCAGTGGGATACAGAAAGGTGCAAGGTGGAGCATCTGCAATGTGATACAGATAGGGGGAGGGCAGACCATCTGCAATGGGATTCAGACTGGGGCAGGTCAGAGTGTCAGTAGTGAGATTCAGACAGGGGAGGGCTGTGCATCTGCATGAGATACAGACGAGGGGAGTAAAGATTATCTGCAATGGGACACAGACTAGGGCTTGTCAGAGCGTCTGCAATGGGATACAGACAGGGGTGGGCAGAGGGTCTGCAATGGGATACAGACAGGGGAAGGCAGAGCATCTGAAACTGGATGCAGACTGCGGAGTGCAGAGCGTCTGCAATGGGATACAAACAGGGGAGGGCAGATCATCTGTAGTGGGATACAGACAGGGGGAGGGCAGAGCACTGTGTGGAGTTTGCACGTTCTCCCCGTGTCTGCGTGGGTTTCCTCCGGGTGCTCCGGTTTCCTCCCACAGTCCAAAGATGTGCAGGTCAGGTGAATTGGCCAAGCTAAATTGCCCGTAGTGTTAGGTAAGGGGTAAATGTAGGGGCATGGGTAGGTTGCGCTTCGGCGGGGCGGTGTGGACTTGTTGGGCCGAAGGGCCTGTTTCCACACTGTACGTAATCTAATCTAATCTAATCTAAGCACCTGCAATGGGATACATTTAGGAGAAGGGGAGATCATCTGCAGTGGGATACAGAGAGGGGGATGGCAGAGCATCTGCAATGGAATTCAGACAGGGCAGGTCAGCGTGCCTGCAGTGAGATACAGACAGGGGGAGGGCAGAGCTTCTGTATTGGGGAACAGACGGGGATGGCATTCTGTCTGTATTAGGAAATAGAAAGGCGGAAGGCAGAGCGTCTGCACTGGGATACAGACAGGGGGAGGGCAGATCGCCTGCAATAGGATACATTTAGGGGAGGGGAGATCATGTGCAATGGGATATAGATAGGGTGAGGTCAGAGCATCTGCAATGGGATACAGACAGGCGGAGGGCAGAGCGCCGACAATTGGATACAGACGGGGAGTGCAGAGCGTCTGCAATGGGATACAGACAGGGGGAGGACAGGGCATCTGCAATGGGATACATACAGAGGGAGGGCAGAGTGTCTGCAGTGGGAGACAGACAGGGGGAGGGCAGAGCATCTGCAATGGGATACAGATAAGGTGAGGTCAGAGCATCTGCAATGGGATACAGACAGGGTGAGGTCAGAGCATCTGTATTGGGATACAGACGGGGGAGGGCAGTGTGTCTGTATTAGGAAACAGACAGGCGGAGGGAAGAGTATCTGCAGTGGGATAGAGAGAAGGGAATGGCAGAGCATCTGCAATCGGAGGGCAGCACATCTGAGCTGGGATACAGAGAGGGGGAGGGTAGAACATCTGCAATGGGATACGGATAGGGGAGGGCAGATCATCTGCAATGTGATGCAGACTGGGGCAGGTTAGAGCATCTGCAAAGGGATATAGGCAGGGGAAGGCATGGCGTCTGCAATGAGAAACAGACAGGAGAGGGCAGAGTGTCTGCAATGGGATGCAAAAAGGGGAGGGAAGAGCGTCTGCAATAGGATACAGACGGGGGCAGACAGAACGTCTGCAATGGGATACAGACAGGGGTAGGACAGAGCATCTGCAATAGGATACATTTAGGGGAGGGGAGATCATGTGCAATGGGATATAGATAGGGTGAGGTCAGAGCATCTGCAATGGGATACAGACAGGCGGAGGGCAGAGCGCCGACAATAGGATACAGACGGGGAGTGCAGAGCGTCTGCAATGGGATACAGACAGGGGGAGGACAGGGCATCTGCAATGGGATACATACAGAGGGAGGGCTGAGCGTCTGCAATGGGATACAGACAGGGGAGGGCTAGACGTCTGCAAAGGGATACAGACAGGAGATGGAAGAACATCTGCAGTGAGATACAGACAGGGTGAGGGCAGAGCGTCTGCAATGGGATACAGACAGGGGTAGGACAGAGCATCTGCAATAGGATACATTTAGGGGAGGGGAGATCATGTGCAATGGGATACAGATAGGGTGAGGTCAGAGCATCTGCAATGGGATACAGACAGGGTGAGGTCAGAGCATCTGTATTGGGATACAGACGGGGGAGGGCAGTGTGTCTGTATTAGGAAACAGACAGGCGGAGGGAAGAGTATCTGCAGTGGGATAGAGAGAAGGGAAGGTACAGACAGGGTGAGGGAAGAGTGACTGAAATGGGATACAGAGAGAGAAGGGCAGATTGTCTGCAATGGGATACAGACAGGGGGAGGGTAGATCATCTGCAATCTGATACATATAGGGGCAGGTCAGAGCATCTGCAATGGGATACAGAGGGGGAGGTCAGAGCATCTGCAATGGGATACAGACAGGGGAGGACAAGGCGTCTGCAATGGGATACAGACAACGGATGGCAGAGTGTCTGCAGTGGGACACAGACAGTGGAGGGCAGAGTGTCCGCAATGGGATACAGACAGGGGGAGGGAAGAACGTCTGCAATAGGATACAGACAGGGGGAGGCCAGAACGTCTGCAATGGGATACATATGGGGGAGGGAAGATCATTTTCAATGGGATACAGATAGAGGGAGGGCCCAGCGTCTGTACTGGGATACAAACGGGGGAGGGCAGTGTGTCTGCATTAGGATACAGACAGGAGGAGGGCAAAGTGTCTGCAGTGGGATACAGACAGGGTGAGTGCAGAGTGTCTGCAATGGGATATAGACAGGGGGAGGGCAGAGAATAGCAATGAGATACAGACAGGGGGAGGCAGAGCATCTGCAATGGGATACAGACAGGGTGAGGGCAGAGCATCTGTAATGGGATACAATCAGGGGCTAGCAGTGTGTCTGCAGTGAGATACAGACGGGAGTGGGCTGATCTTCTGCAGTTGCATACAGACAGGGGGTGGGCAGATCATCTGCAGTAAGATACAGACAGGGGGAGGGAATAGTGCCTGCAATGGGACACAGACAGAGGGAGGGCAGAGCTTCTGCAGAGGGATACAGATACGGGGAGGGCAGAGCATCTGCAATGGTATACAGACAGGGTAATAGAATACATTCAGGTGGAGAACAGTTGGTCTGCAGTGGGATACAGTTTGGGGGAGGGCAGAGCATCTGCAATGGGATATGGATAGGAGGAGGGCAGATGATCAGCAATGGAATACCAAAGGGACAGGTCAGAGTGTCTGCAATGGGATACAGAAAGGGGAGGGCAAGGTGTCTGCAATGGGATACAGACAGTGGAGTGCAGATCATCTGCAGTGGGATACAGAGAGGGGGAGGGCAGAGCACCAGCAATGGGATACAGAAAGGGTGTGGGCAGATCATCTGCAATTGGATTCAAACTGGGGCACATCAGAGTGTCTGCAGTGGGATACAGAGAGGGGGAGGGCAGAGCATCTCCAGTGGGATATAGACAGCGGGAGGGCAGATCATCTGTAGTGGGAGACAGAGAGGAGGAGGGCAGAGCATCTGCAATGGGATACAGAAAGGGGGAGGGCAGATCACCTGCAATTGGATTCAAACTGGGGCACGTCAGAGTGTCTGTAGTGGGATACAGAGAGGGGGAGGGCAGAACATCTGCAATGGGATACAGACAGGGAGACAGCAGTATGTCTGCAGGGGGATACAGATGGGGGAAAGAAGAGTGTCTGAAGTGGGATACAGACGGGGGAGGAAAGAGTATCTGCAATCGGACACAGACAGGGGAGGGCAGAGCGTCTGCAGTGGGATACGGACAGAGGAAGGGCAGATCATCTGCAGTGGGATAGAGACGGAGGAGGACGGAGAATCTGCAATGGGATACATGCAGGGGGAGGGCAGGGCGTCTGCAATGGGATACAGATAGGGGAGGGCAGAGCATCTACAATGGGATGCAGACAGGGTGACGGCAGAGCATCTGTAATGGGATACAGACAGGGGAGAGCAGTATGTCTGCAGTGGGATACAGATGGGGAAGGCAGAGTGTCTGAAGTGGGACACAGACGGGGGAGGGCAAAGTGCAGTGGGATACAGACAGGGGAAGGGCAGAGCATCTGCAGTGAGATACAGACAGGGGGAGGGAAGAGTATATGCAATGGGATAGAGCTAGGAGGAGGGCAGTTCAACTGCAATGGGATACCATAGGGACAGGTCAGAGTGTCTGTAATGGGATACAGAAAGGGGAGGGCAAGGCGTCTGCAATGGGATACAGAAAGGGGGTGGGCAGATCATCTGCAATGGAATTCAGACTAGGGAACCTCAGACCGTCTGCAGTGGGACACAGACACGGGGAGGGCAGAGCATCTGCAGTGGGATACAGACAGCGGGAGGGCAGATCATCTGAATGGGTTACAGAGAGGGGGAGGGCAGAGCATCTGCAATGGGATACAGACAGTGGAGTTCAGAGCGTCTGCAATGGGATACAGACTAGGGAGGGCAGTCCGTCTGCAAAAGGGATACAGACTAGGGAGGGCAGTCCGTCTGCAATGGGATGCAGACTGTGGAGGGCAGAGCATCTGCAATGGGATACAGACAGGGGAGGTCAGAGTGTCTGCAATGCGATGCAGAAAGGGGAGGGAAGAGCGTCTGCAATAGGATACAGACGGGGGAGGGCAGAACGTCTGCAATGGGATACATGTATAGGGAGGGGAGATCATCTGCAATGGGATACAGACAGGGGGAGGGCCCTAGCGTCTGTATTGAAATACAGACGGGGGAGGGCAGTGCGTCTGCATTAGGATACAGGTAGGAGGAGGGCAGAGTGTCGGCAGTGGGATACAGGCAAGGGGAGTGCAGAGTGTATGCAATGGGATACAGACAGGAGGTGGACAGAGCTTCTGCAGTGGCATACTGACAGGGGGTGGGCAGATCATCTGCAGTGAGATCCAGAGAGGGGGAGGCCAGAGCATCTGCAATGGGATACAGACAGGGGGAGGGCAGAGCATCTGCAGTGAGATACAGACTGGGGAAAGGAATAGCACATGCAATAGGGTACAGGCAGGGGGAGGGCAGAGCATCTGCAGAGCATACAGATGGGGGAAGGCACATCATCTGCAATGTGATCCACACTGGGACAGGACAGAGCGTCTGCAATGGGATACAGATGGGGAGGGCAGAGTATCTGCAGTGGGATACAGACAGGGGAGGGCAGAGCATCTGCAGTGGGATACGGACCGGGGAAAGGCAGATCATCTGCAGTGGGATACAGACAGGGGGATGGCAGAGCGTCTACAATTGGATACAGACAGGAGTAGGACAGAGCATCTGCATTGGAATACAGACAGGGGAAGGCAGAGCGTCTGCAATGGGATACATATAGGGGAGGGGAGCTCATCTTCAATGGGATAGAGATAGGGGGAGGGCCCAGCGTCTGTATTAGGATACAGATGGGGGAGGGCAGTATGTCTGCATTAGGATACAGATAGGAGGAGTGCAGAATGTCTGCATTGGGATACAGACAGGGAGAGGGCACAGCATCTGCAATGGGATACAGACAGGGTGAGGGCACAGCGTCTGTAATGGGATACAAACAGGGGGAGAGCAGTGTGTCTGCAGTGGGATACAGACAGGGGGAGGACAGAGCTTCTGCATTGGAATATAGACAGGGGGAGGGCAGAGTGTCTGCAATGGGATACATATAGGGGAGAGGAGAGCATCTGCAATGGGATAAAGACGGGGGGAGGGCCCAGCGTCTGTACTGGTATACAGACAGGGGAGGGCAGTGTGTCTGCATTAGGATACAGACAGGGGAGGGCAGATCGCCTGTAATGGGATACAGACAGGGGGAGGGCAGAGCGTCTGCAGTGGGATACAGGCAGAGGGAGGGCAGAGCGTCTACAATAGGATACAGATGGGTAGTGCAGAATGTCTGCAGTAGGATACAGTCAGGGGAAGGACAGAGTATCTGCAATGGAATACAGACAGGGTGAGTGCAGAGCGTCTGTATTGGGATACAGAGGTGGGGAGCGCAGGGTGTTTGCATTAGGGTACAGACAGGGGGAGGGCAGAGTGTCGGCAATGGGATACATAGATGGGGAGTGCTGGTGTGTGCAGTGAGATACAGACAGGGGGTCGGCAGAGTGTCGAATACAGACAGGGTGAGTACAGAGCGTCTGTATTGGGATACAGAGGTGGGGAGCGCAGGGTGTTTACATTAGGGTACAGACAGGGGGAGGGCAGAGTGTCGGCAATGGGATACATAGATGGGGAGTGCTGGTGTGTGCAGTGAGATACAGACAGGGGGTCGGCAGAGTGTCTGCATTAGGATACAGACAGGGGGAGGGCAGAGCATCTGCCAAGGGATACAGACAGGGGGAGGTCAGTGTGTCTGCAATGGGATACAGACAGGGGGAGAGAGGATTAGCTACAATGGGATGCCGACTGGGGCAGGTCAGACCGTCTGCTGTGGGATACAGACAGGAGAGTTCAGAGCATCTACAATAGGATACACACAGGGGAGGGTAGAGAGTCTGCAATGGGATACAGGCAGGGTGACGGCAGAGCATCTGTAATGGGATACAGACAGGGGAGAGCAGTGTGTCTGCAGTAGGATACAGACAGGGGGAGGGCAGAGCGTTTGCAGTGGGATACAGACAGGGGGAGGGCAGAGTGTCTGCAGTGAGATACAGACAGGGGGAGGGCAGATCATCTGTAGTGGGAGACATAGAGGTGGAGGGCGGAGCATCTGCAAGGGGATACAGACAAGGGAGGGCAGAGCGTCTGAAACGGGATGCAGACAGCGGAGTGCAGAGCGTCTGCAATGAGATACAGTCAGGGGAGGGCAGAGTGTCTTCAGTGGGATACAGACAGGGGGAGGGCAGATCATCTTCAGTGGGATACAGAGATGTGCAAGGTGGAACATCTGCAATGTGATACAGATAGGGGGAGGGCAGACCATCTGCAATGGGATTCAGATTGGGGCAGGACAGAGTGTCAGTAGTGTGATTCAGACGGGGGAGGACTGATCATCTGAATGAGATACAGACGAGGGGAGTACAGATTATCTGCAATGGGATACAGACTGGGGCTTGTCAGAGCGTCTGCAATGGGATACAGATGGGGCAGGCAGAGGGTCTGCAAGGGGATACAGACAGGTGGAGGACAGAGCACCTGCAATGGGATACATTAAGGGGGAGGGGAGATCATCTGCAATGGGATACAGACAGGAGGAGGGCAGAGCGTCTGTCTTGGGATACAGACAGGGGAGGGCAGTGTGTCTGTATTAGGAAACAGACAGGCGGAGGGAAGAGTGTCTGCAGTGGGATACAGACAGGGGGAGGGCAGAGTGTCTGCAGTGGGATAATAGACAACAGGTGTAGGGCAGAGCATCTGCTGTGGGTTACAGACGGGGTAGGGCAGAGCATTTGCAATGGTATACACACGGAGGAGGGCAGAGCGTCTGCCATGGGATACAGACAGAGGGCGGGAAAAGCATCTGCAATGGAATACAAATGGGGGAGGGCAGGGTGTCTGCAATGGGATACATATAGGTGGAGGGGAGATCATCTGCAAGAGGAAACAGACAGAGGGAGGGCAGAGCATCGTAATGGGATACAGACAGGGAGAGCAGAGAGTATGCAGTGGGATACAGACGGGGGAGGGCAGCGTGTCTGCAGTGGAATGCAGACGGTGGAGGGCATATTATCTGCAGTCGGATACCGCCAGGGCAGGGCGAGGCGTCTGCAATGGGATACAGACTGGGGGAGGGCAGGTCATCTGCAATGGGATACAGACTGGGGCAAGTCGGAGTGTCTGCAATGAGATACAGCCAGGGTAGGGCGGGGCGTCTGCAATGGGATACAGACAGGTGAGAGCAGAACGTCTGCAATGGGATACAGACAGGTGAGAGCAGAGCGTCTGTAATGGGATACAGACAGGGAGAGCAGAGAGTATGCAGTGGGATACAGACGGGGGAGGGCAGAGTGTCTACAGTGGAATGCAGACAGTGGAAGGCATATCATCTGCAATCGGATACAGCCAGGGCAGAGCGAGGCGTCTGCAATGGGATACAGACTGGGGCAAGTCGGAGCGTCTGGAATGGGATACAGACAGGTGAGAGCAGAGCGTCTGCAATGGGATACAGACAGGGGGAGGGCAGAGAGTCTGCAATGGAATTCAGACGGGGAGGGCAGAGAGCCTGCAATGGATACAGACAGCGGGAGGGCAGAGTGTCTGCTCTGGGATACAGACAGGTAGAGGGCAGTGCGTCTACAATAGGAGACAGACAAGGGAGGGCAGTGCGTCTGCAATAGGATACAGACTGGGGCAGGTCAGAGTATCTATAGTGACATACAGACGGGGGAGGGCAGAGCATCTGCATGAGATACAGACAGGGGGAGTAAAGAATAACGACAATGGGATAGAGATCGGGGTATGGTAGATCATCTGCAATGGGATACAGACAGGGGAGGCAATAGCGTCTGAAACGGGATGCGGACAGCGGAGTGCAGAGCGTCTGTAATGGGATACAGTCAGGGGAAGGCAGATCATCTGCAGTGGGATACAGACAGGAGGAGGGCAGATCATCAGCCGTGGGATACAGAGAGGTGCAATGTGCAGCATCTGCATTGTGATACAGAAAAGTGGAGGGAAGACCATCTGCAATGGGATTCAGACTGGGGCAGGTCAGAGTGTCAGTAGTGAGATACAGACGGGGGAGGACTGAGCATCTGCATGAGATACAGACGAGGGGAGTACAGATTGGCTGCAATGGGATACAGACTGGGGCTTGTCAGAGCGTCTGCAATGGGATACAGACAGGGGCAGGCAGAGGGTCTGCAATGGGATACAGACAGGGGGAGGGCAGAGCACCTGCAATGGGATACAGACAGGGGCGGGCAGAGGGTCGGCAATGGAATACTGACAGGGGAGGGCAGAGCATCTGAAACTGGATGCAGACAGTGGAGTGTAGAGCGTCTGCAATGGGATACAGACAGGGGGAGGGCAAAGCACCTGCAATGGGATACATTTAGGGGGAGGGGAGATCATCTGCAGTGGGATACAGAGAGGGGGATGGCAGAGCATCTGCAATGGAATTCAGACTGGGGCAGGTCAGAGTGTCTGCAGTGGGATACAGACGGGGGAGGGCAGAGCATCTACTGTGAGATACTGACAGGGTGAGGGCAGAGCGTCTGTATTGGGGAACAGACGGGGATGGCATTGTGCCTGTATTAGGAAACAGACAGGCGGAGGGCAGAGCATCTGCACTGGGATACAGACAGGGAAGGGCAGATCATCTGCAGTGGGAAACAGACAGGGGGAGGGCAGAGCACCTTCAATGGGATATATTTAGGGGAGGGGAGATCATCTGCAATGGGATATGGACAGGGTGAGGTCAGAGCATCTGTATTGGAATACAGACGGGGAGGGCAGTATGTCTGTATTAGGAAACAGACAGGCAGAGGGAAGAGTGTCTGCAGTGGGCTACAGACAGGGGGAGGGCAGAGTGTCTGCAGTGAGATTCAGACAGCTGGAGGGCAGAGTGTCTGCAGTGGGATACAGACAGGGTGAGGGCAGAGTGTCTGCAGTGGAATGCAGACAGGAAGAGGACAGATCGTCTGCAGTGGGGTAGAGAGAAGGGAAGGGCAGAGCATCTGCAATGGGAGTGCAGCACATCTGCACTGGGATACAGAGAGGAGGAGGGCAGAGCGTCTGCAATGGGATACAGATGGGGAAGGGCAGATCATCTGCAATGGTATACATATAGGTGGAGGGGCGATCATCTGCAATTGGATACAGACAGGGTGACAAGAGAGCGTCTGTCATGGGATACAGACAGGGCTGGAAATGTGTTGCTGGAAAAGCGCAGCAGGTCAGGCAGCATCCAGGGAACAGGAGAATCGACGTTTCGGATTCTCCTGTTCCCTGGATGCTGCCTGACCTGCTGCGCTTTTCCAGCAACACATTTCCAGCTCTGATCTCCAGCATCTGCAGACCTCACTTTCTCCTCCGATACAGACAGGGGGAGAGCCGAGTGTCTGTAGTGGGATACAGACGGGGGAGGCCAGAGTGTTTGCAGTGGGCTACAGATAGAGGGAGGGCAGATCATTTGCAGTGCTATACAGAGAGGTGGAGGGCGGACCATCTGCAATGGGATACAGACTGGGGCAGGTCAGAGAGTCTGCAGTGAGATACAGACAGGGGAGGGCAGAGCATCTGCATGAGATACAGACAGGGGGAGAAATGAGTATCTACAATGGGATACGGATAGGGGTATGGCAGATCATCTGCAATGGATACAGACTGGGGCTGGTCAGAGCGTCTGCAATGCGATACAGACAGGGGTGAGTAGAGCGTCTGCAATGGGATACAGACAGGGGAGTGCAGGGCGTCTGAAACAGGATGCAGACAGCCGGGTGCAGAGCGTCTGCAATGGAATACAGACAGGGGAGGACAGATCATCTGCTGTGGGATACAGAGGGGAGGACAGAGCACCTGCAACGGGATACATTAAGAGAGGAGGAGATCATCTGCAATGGGATACTGACAGGGGGAGGTCAGAGCGTCTGTATTGGGATACAGACAGGGGAGGTCAGTGTGTCTATATTAGGAAACAGACAGGCGGAGGGCAGAGTGTCTGCTGTGGGATATAGACAGGGGGAAGGCAGAGTGTCTGCAATGAGATACATACAGCAGGAAGGCAGAGTGTCAGCAGTGGGATACAGACAGGAAGAGGGCAGATCGTCTGCAGTGGGATACAGAGAGGGGGAGGGCAGAGCATCTGCAATCGGATAGAGACATGGGAGAGCAGATCACCTGCAATGGGATCCCGACTGGGGCAGGTCATAACGTCTGCAATGGGATACAGACAGAGGGAGGGCAGAGCATATGCAATGGGATACAAGGAGAGGATGACTGTGAGCAAACCTTCAGCAAAAATAAACACAGTACAATGTGGATGATGGGAACTTTTTGTTTTGGGGGAAAGACAAAACTGCAGAATATTATTTAAATGCAAGGAGAATGCAGAACTCAGTGTTACAGAGGGATTTGTGTGTCTTGGTATATGAATCACATCAAATTACATTGAAGAATTTGCAAGAGATTTGGGAGGTTAACAAAATGATGTTGTTTCATAAAATGGGTATTGGGTTTGATCTTAGCGATGATTTTCTGCATCGATACAGGGCAGTGCTGAGATGACATCTGATGTATTATGTTTAGTTATAATTGCCTTAACTGAAACAAACAAAATTGCTTTCGAAACTTTTCAGAGATGTTTCTCTTTACTCATTCTTGGGATGAAGACATTGCGTTATGAAGTATTAACAGTTCAGCCCATATAAGATCTTAAGGAGAGTGGAATTGATGAATACTGAATGGACATCTCTTCTTGTGTGAAAGAATAAAACTGGGGAAATACTTTAAGAATAAGACAGGCTCAAAAGAAAGGTCATTGAACTGAAAAATTGAACTCTGATTTCTCTTCATACATGCTGCTAGACAGGCTGAGATTTTCCAGCAATTTCTGTATTTGTTTAAGAATAAAACATGTTCATCTTAACACAAATATTGTGAAGACATAAAACGTTTATTTTTACATTATGCAGGCACATAATGACACATCTTCAAAACAAGTGGGGCCATTTATTGTTAATGAATTGATTCTGTGTACGACAACAGCAATAATGCACTGACCTGGAGTCGAGAATGTGATGGAGTCATATAGTTTGGACAATGTTCAAGGAGAGCTCACATGGTCCAGTTTGAGGACTGATAACGTTACTGATTTAACTTAGAGTTGGAAAAATGTATCCTATCTGAGAAGGAACAATCTATTGCTCCCTGTATGTTTCCCTGTCGCTCATCACAGCAATGTTTGGGAGTTAAAAGAAAAGCCAAGTCGTCTTTCCCACTCATGGAGGATTCCTGAAGAGGATTCATTGGAATCTCCCCACTGCCTGAAGCAAAGCAATTCAGTCAAATCTAACTGTTTCGGAAGAAATCCCATTGTCCAAACATTGTGCGAGCAGGTAACTTCAGAAGTAATTAATCAGACTCGATAGAAAGGAGAACATGAAGGAGATTATGTGGCTGCAAATAGGAATCCAGGATGGTGTGTAGCCTCCCACATGCCAAGGTCCAGGGTGTCTCCGAACCGCTGCAAAACATTCCCACCGGGGTGGGGAGCAGCCAGAAGTCATTGTGCACATTTATACAATGGCATAAGTAGAAATAGGGTTGTGGTCCTGTAGAGTGATTACAGAGAGTTGGGAAAAAGGGTAAAAGATAGGCCACGAGGTAAAAACAATGACTGCAGTTGGTGGAAACCAGATTCTGGATTAGTGGTGCTGGAAGAGCACAGCAGTTCAGGCAGCATCCAAGGAGCTTCGAAATCAACGTTTCGGGCAAAAAGGCTTTTGCCCAAAACATCGATTTCGAAGTTCCTTGAATGTTGCCTGAACTGCTGTGCTCTTCCAGCACCACTAATCCAGAATAAAAGATAGGCCACGACAGTGGCAATATCTGGTTTACTTACAGTGCTCCATTCTAGTGAGGTTAACAACAGGCCTTAATGGCAGATGAATGTGTGGCTAAAGAATTGGTGCAGGGGGCAGAGATTTAGATTCTTGGATCAGTAGAATCTTTTGTGGGGCAGTGGGGACCTGTTCAGGAAGGAGGGGTTGTAACTGAACTGGAAGGAGATCAATATCTTGGCAGGCAGGTTTGCTAGTGCTGTAAGGGAGGGTTTCAACAAGAATGGCTATGCTTGGAGAAGGGTGATATTCTCAACAGCAGAGAGGCAAGTGTGAGGCTGGAAGGCGACGTAGTAATCAGAAACAGAAAAGTGAAGAAACGGTTAAGGCTGGAACATGGCAGGGAGCAAAGAATGCATGCCAGATTAAATTGCATCTGTTTCAATGAAAGATGGCTGACAGATAAGGCCGATAAACTCAGGGAATAGATAGGTACCTGGGACTGGGATATCATAGCCATTATAGGAACATGGCTAAGGGAGGGACAGGACTGACAGTTTAATGTACCAGGGTACAGGTGCTTTATGTGGGACAGAGATGGTGGAAGGAGGGGAAGGGGAGTTTCATTTTTGATTAAGACAAGTATCACAGCAGTAATCAGAGATAAAATAACTGATGGATCATCCAGTGAGGATTTGTGGGTGGTGCTACGAAATAAGAGGGGTATGATTACATTATTTGGGTTGTACTACAGGCCCCAAATAGTAAACGGGGAATTAGAGTAACAAAAATATGTAGCGAGATTGGGGAGACTTGCAGGGTCAATAGGATTGTCATAGTTGGAGATTTTAATTTTCCTAACATAGACTGGGAATGACATAGAACTAAGGACTGAGATGGACTTTATGTATTAAATGTGTTCAGAATAGTTTGCTCAAGCAGTATGTAGGGGGTAAAACTCGGGAAGGGACGAAACTTGACCTACTCTAAGAACTAGGGCAGGACAGGTGACTGAGGTGACAGTGGGGGAGCACTCTTGGACCATATTTCCATTAATTTTGAAAGTTATGGAAAAGGACAAAAGTGGTCCAAATGTTCAAGTTCTAAATTGGGGCAAGGCGAATTTTGACGGATTTAGACAGCAGCTTTTAGGGGTTGGTTAGAGGAGTTTATTTGCAGGCGAGGGGTCCTCTGGCAAGTGGGAGGTCTTTAAAAGTGAAATGTCTAGAGTTCAAGGTCTATTTGTTCCTGTGAGGGTAAAAGGCAAGGTTGGCAGGAATAGGGAACCCTGGGTGTGAGGAGATATTGAGGCTTTGACCAGCAAAAAGGAGGTGTGGCTCAGGTCCATGCAGCTGGGATCAAGGGAATCCCTGGAGGTATACAGGGCATACAGGAGTTTACTGTAAAAGGAAATCAGGGTGGCTAAAAGGGAGCACATCATTGTCTTGGCTGAGAAGGTTAGGGTGAATCCAAAGAGGTTCTTTAAATATATTAACGAAAAAAGATTAACTAAATGAGAATATGATCCTTCAAGGTCCAAAGTGGATATGCATGTCTAGAACTGTAGGAGATGTGCGAGATTCTCAATGAATATTTCTCCTCTGTGTTTACCGTGGAGAAATACATGAAGAATTGGGAGCTTAACAAAGGTCATGCTGATATCTTGCGGTTAGTCAATATCACAGGAAAGGACGTTGTGGATGCATTAGAATGTATGAAGGTGGATAAATCCCCTGGTCCTAAACAGATGCATCCAAGAATACTGCAAGAGGCTACAGAAGAAAGTACAGGGAGCCTGGGTGATATTTTTGCATCATTGTTAGCCACAGGTTAGGTTCTAGAAAATTAGAGGGTAACAATTGTTGTGCCATTATTCAGGAAGGGAAATAAATAAAAATCTGGGAAGTATAGACCGGAAGCCTTACACCTGTGGTAGGCAGGTTACTTGAGAAGAGTCTGAGGGATAAGATGTACATGCAGTTTGAAAGACAGTGTTTGATTAGAAATATATTTTTTCAGATTCCCTACAGGATGGAAACAGGCCATTTGGCCCAACAAGGCCACAACGACCCTCCGTACAGTAACCCACCGAGTCCCATTCCCCTACCCTGTTTTACCCCTGCCTAATGCACATAACACTATGGGTAACTTAGCGTGGTCAATTCACCTGACCTGTACATCTTTGGAGCACCCAGAAGAAACCCACACAGACACAGGGAGAATGTGCAAGCTACACACGGAGAGTCACGTGAGGCTGGAATCAAACCTGAATCTGTGGCCCTATGAGGCAGCAGTGCTAAGCACTAAGCCACCATGCCAGCCTTGCATTTTTTCAACACAGTTCAATGACACTGGTACAAAATCTATTTTGCCCTTCACACATGATGCAAGTTCCAATGCCACATAGCACGGATAATTAATTTTCCACTGAAAATATCATCTTATTACTGTTTATTATTTCTTGTTATTATTAACTTTAATGATTGCTATTAATCGTTGTTTTCAAACTGGAGAGATTGGATGGTTTTGTGAGTGGGAGATCATGCCTCACAAATTTGTTTGAGTTCTTTGATGAAGTGACCAGGAATGTTGATGAGGACAGGGCGGTAGACATAGCCTGTATGGTTTTCAGTAAGGCCTTTGACAAGGTTACCCTTGATAGGCTGGTCTGGAAGGTTAGAATCGCATGGAATCCAGAGAGAGCTGGCAAATTGAGCACATAATTGGCTTGATGGTAGTAAGCAGAGGATAATTGTGGAAGGATGCTCTCAGATTGGAGGCCTGTGATACATGAAGTGCCTGAGGGGTCAGTGTTGGTCCCATTGTTGTTTATTATCTATATCAATGATATTCTTGAGAATGTACAAGGCATGATTAGTAAATTTGAAGATGACATTAAAATAGCTGCTATGGTTGATAGTGAGGAAGACTATCAGAAATTGCAGCAGGATTCTGATCAACTGGAGAAATAGGCTGAAGAATATTTTTGCAAAGTTAGATCAAGGTAGGTGTTTCATGGTGAATGGTAGGGCATTAAGGAATGTAGTTGAGCAGAGGGACCAGGGAGTTCAGGTCCACATTTCTCTGAACATGGAGTCACAGGTAGACATGGCCGTGAAGAAGGCTTTTGGTACTCTGGCAGTCATCAGTCAGGACATGGAGGAAAGAAGTTGAGAAGTTATCTTGCAGTTATACAGGATGTTGGTGAGGCTGCACTTGTTGTGTTGTGTTCAGTTTTAGTCACATTGCGATTGAAAGGATGTTTCTAAATTGGAAGGTGTGCAGATGGAATTTACAAAGATGTTGCCAGGACTCAACAATATGACTTATAGGGAGTGGTTGGACAAGTGAGGACTTTTTTCTTTAGAGCGTAGGAGACTGAGGGGGATCTTATAGAAGTGTACAAGATTATGAGAAGCATGCATAGGGTGAATGGACTCAGAGCTTTTCCCACATTTGGGGAAACGAGGACGAGAGGGCATCAGTTTAAGGTGAGAGGGGAAAGAATAAAAGGGAAACTTGTGTAAACTGTTTTACGCGGAGTGGTACACAAAGGGAATGAGCTGCCAGTGGAAGTGGTTGAAGCATTTATGTTAACAACATTTGAACAGCATTTGGACAAGTACATGGGCAGGAAAGGACGAGAAAGCTATGGCCCAAGTGCTGGGAAATGGGGTGAGTGTGGATGGACATTTGAGTCAACATGAACTAGTTTGGGCCAAAGGGCCTCTCTCCACGCTGTAGGACTTGATAACTCTATATATGGAACAGCATTTGGGCCAAACTCTCACTTTTCCTTTGGTCATGAGTTTGAATAATATTTTGACAAAGTTCTTTCAAGTTGTCATCACAGAGATTTTGTTTTTCTGTTTGCTTTTAAACGTGTTTGTGTGTGTGTTCTTCAAAATTCTTCAAAGGGAAATATTAATGTACATATTTGCAATATCCATTCGTCATTCTACTTTTCATCATAGTTTCAGTAACTTTACTTTGGTCATAAACATGTTGTTTTAGCAGATTAAAGAAATCTGCCTGACTTGTTCTTAACACTGATCCTGACAGACTCTGACAACTATAACATTGGCCATATCAACAACCTAGTTATAATTAATTTATTTAGTTGCTAGTGGAGGAGTGGGACTAGAAAATAGAACAGTGATCCAAAAACACAGGAAATTATCGACTCAGTGGGCCAAACGTCAGTGTATGGGAGATTGTTGGAGGGGATTCTGAGGGATAGGATTTACATCCATTTAGAAAGACAAGGACTGATTAACGAGTGCCAATATGGATTTGTCTGGTGGAAATCATGTCTCATTAATGTGATTGATATTTTGAAAAGGTGACAAAGAGGACTGATTAAGGCACTGTTAATACATTGTTTACACAAACGTCATCAAGGCATTTAATAAGGTTCCACATCACAGATAGATTTCTAAGGTTAGGTCACATGGAACCCAGAGAAAGCCAAACAATTGGATACAAAATTGGCTTGAAGGTAACAGATTGTTTTCCAGGCTGGATGCCTGTGGCCAGTGGTTTGCTGAAAGAATCAATGTTGAGCTCACTACTTTTCATTATGTATATAAATGACTTGGATGTGAATATCAAAGGCATGGTTAGCAAGTTTACAGAAAACATCAACAAAGTGGTGCAGTGGACAGTGAAGAAGATTATTTCAGAGAACAACTGCACCCTTGACGAACAAAGGGCCAAAGAATGACTGATGGAGTTTAAGTTCGATATTTGTGAGGTTTTGCATTTTATTAAGTTAAAGCAGGGTTGTGCCCTGTGGAATTTTGCCGAACAAAGAGACCTACGGGTGTAGGTTCATAGTTTCTTGAAAGTGGAGTTGCAGGTAGACAGAATGTGAGGAACACGGTTTTGGTACGCTTGGCTTACTCAGTCAGAACATTGAGTATAAGAGTTGGGGTAGGATGTTGGGCTTGTACAGGACATTGGTGAGGCCACTTTAAGAATACTGCATACATTTCAGTTGGCTCTGCTAAAGGATGGATGTTGTTAAGCTTGAGAGGGTGCAGAAAAGATTTACAAGGATTTTCTGGAACCACAGTGTTTGAGCTACAGGGAGAGGATGAACATGTTGAGTCTTTTTCCCCAGACTGTCAGTCCGAATAGTGACATGACAGAGGTTTAAAAAGTCCTGAGGGGCATGGATAGTCTGAATGGCCAAGATCTTATTCCCAGTGTAGAGGAGTCCAGAAGTGGACGGCATAGGTTGAAGGTGACAGGGATCCTTAGGGGAAACATTTTCATGCAGAGGCTGGTGGGTGTACTGTCAGAGAAAGTGGTGAAAGCGGGTACAATTGCATGTTTAAAAAGTATCTGGATTGGTAAATATCTGGGAATGGTACGGAGAGATGTGGGCCAAAAGCTGGAAAGTGGGACTAGATCAGATTAGGATGCCTAACAGGAATGCCTGACAACTTGGACAAAAGGATATGTTTCCATGCGTATTCTATCTTATTCTATCAGAGGGATGAGGAAAAATGCTAAAAGGTCTTTTGAATGGGAATTCTCTTCCCCAGAAGTTTGTGGTGCCTCTCTGAATACAAGTATTCAAAGCTAAATTAGTTAAAGATCTCACAAAGACTGAGTCACGGATATTGAGATGCAGACAGGAAAGTGGGGCTGAGGCCACAACCTGATCAGCCACAATTTTCATGCCTGGTGGAAAAAGGCTCAAAGTCTCTAATGACCCACTACTACTCCTCAGTCCCATGTTTCTGTGCTCCATTCAGCTCCTCTAACAAACAAGACAGGAGCAGTTAGAGGCCACTTACTGCTATAACCTGGTGCACAGAAACAGAGACCATTCTGTCTCTCAAGACTGTCTCACATGGTTTGGGAGATTTGGAAAATGTAATTGGGAGACCCAGGCTGGGTATGAAAGAGTTTGCTCAAACACTTTTACAGAGATTCCTTTCTCTGTAACTTGTGCTTCATTTGTTGATCATGTTGTAGACCCAGATTCACTGAATACAACCCCCATACATCACCCAGAGATGGCTCACAAAATCCTCTGCACTCCCTGAATGCAACATTCCATAAAAGACCTTCCGGGAAAATAACACCCACTAACTTTCCAATAACATAATGTGAGAACATCAGAAACAGGGGCAGATAATTCACCTCCCAAGCCTGCCGTATCCTTCAATAAGATTATGACTGACCTACTCCAAGTCTCACATCTTCTTTAATGTACAAATCTTCTTCAGCACTTCCATAGAACGCAGAACAAAGAACAGTACAGCACAGTATAGGACCTTCAGCCCTCAATGTTATGCCGTTTATCCTACTCTAAGATCAGACTAACCTACATGCTTCCGTTCACATTCTTATATATGCCTATGCAAGATTCTCTTATGTTTCCCTCATGTATTTGACTTTGCGTCTATCGCTGGCAGTGCATTCGACAAATCCACCACTCTCTGTCTCTGCCTACCTCTGATATCTCCACTAAACCTTCCTCCAATTTCCTTAAAATTATACCCCCTAGTGATAGACATTTCTGCCCTGGGAAAACATCTCTGGCTATTCACTCTCTCTATGCCTTTCATCATCTTGTACACCTCTATCAACTCACCGCTCATCGATGTTTCCTCCAATGAGAAAAACCCTCACTCTCTCAAGCATTCTTCATAAGACCTGCCCTCCCGTCCAGGCAGCATCCTGGTGAATTTTCTGTTTACCCTCTCTAAGGCTTCCTTATCCTTCCTATAATGAGGAGACCAGAGCTGAACACAATATTCCAAGTGTGGTCTAAACAGGGCTCTATAAAGCTGCAGCATAACCTTGCGGCTCTTAAACTCAATCCCCCTGTTAATGAAAGCCAACGCATCATACGACTTCTTAATAACCCGATCAACTTTGGTAGCAGCTTCGAAGGATCTTTGGACACGGACCCCAAGGTCCCTTTGTTCCTCCACTCTGCCAAGAATCCTCCCTTTAACCTGTATTCTGCTTCTACTTTCGAACTTGCAAAGGGAATCACTTCACTCTTTTCCAGTTTGAACTCCATCTTCCCCTTCTCATCCCAGCTCTGCATCCTGTCAATATCCCGTTGCAACCTACAATAGCCCTCCACATTCTATACCACTCCAACAACCTTTGTGTCATTGGCAAACTTGCTAACCCACTCTTCAACACCCATATCAAAGTCATTTATAAAAATAACAAAGAGCAGACGTCCCAGAACTGATCCCTGCGGAATGCCACTTGTCCCTTTCAGTGATCCATCTCCCCTAACTCTGTGCATAAGAGAATTCCTGACATTCACTACCCTCTGTTTGAAGAAAACGTTCTCTGCTTCTACACCATGACCTATTGATATGAACAAAAAAGGTAACACAGGTGCTCAGGTAAGAGAGACTGGCCCTGTACTCAAGGCAGTATTAGACTGAGGATGACATCAAGGAACCTGAACAAAATTGCACTTAATGAGAATTAATTATGACATCTACACTTTTTGGAGTCATTCCCGGCACAAGGGAAGATGATTATCATAGGTGGGCATCAATCATCTCAGCCATGGGATACATCTGCAGGAGATCCTCAGCGTCGTTTCCTCAGCCCAGGCATCTCCAGTTTGTCATCATAGAATCCCAACAATGTGGAAGAATGCCTTCAGCCCATTGAATCCAAACTGAGCAGATTACATTCCATACAGTGTGGAAACATGCCCTTCGGCTCAAACAGTCCACACCGATCCTCCGAAGAGTAACCCACTCAGATACAATTCCCTCTGACTAATGCACCTAACATAATGGACAATTTAGCATGGCCAATTCACCTGGCCTGAACAACTTCGGATTGTGGGGGGAAACCGGAGCAAAATCATCCAGACAAGTGGGGAGTGTGCAAACTCCACACAGTTAGTTGCTCAATGCTGGAATCGAACCTGGGACCGTGGTACTGTGAGGCAGCAGTGTCAGCCACTGAGCCACCATGCCAGCAGAAGAGGGGGTATTCACTGAAGTTTACAAAATTTGCAGAACAAATTGTCCCTCTTCAGCTCTTGAAACAGTGTGTGACCATGTGCAGCAAGACTTGAACAAAATTCAAGATCGTGTTGTTAAAGTCTGGGTGATATTTATGTAACAGGACTGTACATTTCCACAGTAAAATGAAGAGTTCATTCAGCACCTCAATCTGGTTTCACAAGAATGTGGGGAAGCTATTCATCCCATAAAAACTACGGGGAAGAAGAAGGATAGACCATTCAGCCCCTCCTGCCTGTTGCACAGGAAGGTGGGAGTCTGCTCTCTCCCACATGTCACGTACATGAGATCAGAAAGAAC
>NC_057717.1:6207227-6224273 GCF_004010195.1 Chiloscyllium plagiosum | reverse complement strand
GCCTCGTGCAGACATTCCTTCTGTCACATTCAATGAAAATGGCAGCGAGACAAATTATTGTTCGATTCAGCCTAATGAGTCGAAGACTCTGTTGATCCTACTCCCAATTACAACACTGCAGGACAAATGCTTATCCAAAATTCTCCACCATCTTAACTTACACCAATATTCTGCTCACCCCATCATTCCTGGAAATAGCAGCCTATATTGCAAGATGCTATCGAAATGTTTTCATTTCACAATTTTTAAACGTACCATCAGATCCTTCTCTGAAATTGTCTCTCAATCTCCCCCTCTCTTTTAACCAAGCTTCTCCCATTTGTTGATATTTAAACGGATTCCCCTGCCATCTCTCTCTGGCAGTGAGTTTCACACCCACGGCACTCCTGTGTCATGCCGCAATGGAGATATAGAGCTGTAAATGGAGGGGAGATGCACATCCTGTCACTTCCAGCATGAGCTGCAAGTTTCCACGCGCTGGGCAGTGATGTAACACAGTGTTACTCAGCAATGCAGCATTGGTGTGCACATCTGTGTATGCTGGGAAGGTACCTGCTCCAGATTAATCGATAAATTCACGGATATTCACTGCACAGCTCCCCATGCTGCACAGATAATCAGTCCGTGTGTATAGAACAATGCGTTTGTGTGTTCTGCACAGCGCCCTGTGATGAACAGATCATTTAGTCCAGGTTTATGGATCAGTGCACTGTTGGACACATATGTAGTGAACTGGTGAGCTCCTGGACGGATTACTGAGCAGTACACGAGCCTGGTCTACGCAGTGCTTCATGCTGAGCAGGTATCTCATCTGGGCTTATAAGTGTCCGGGCTGGATCTGAGAGGTGGATTGAGTATCCGATATAATTCCTGGCATGATTATCACTCCTCCAGCTCAGCCCATTCTGCTGCTAAATGTGAGGTGCTGTGTTTGAGATAGAATTTGCTTGGTCAAAATATTCGACATTAAGCAAACTACAATTTATTTGAACACTGTCGATAAAAGGCTACAAAAGGAAGACAAACTTGCAATAACTTAATTCTGTTGGAAAACTTAGCAGAATAATGTTTTATTTAACTACTATACAGTAACTGCTCCAATATGGTATCATCCGATAAGCACACAAATGCCAAAAAAAAACAAATGCAGGAAACAGATTGTCTGACATGCAGTTCTCCAATCCAGCAGGAAAGAACATCAAAAGACAGTTCTGAGAGACATCACAGAGAGAGTGTGTAGCACCCGGGAGAGATTTACTGCCTCAACCCTGCTGAGACACCAGCAATAACTGGCGAAAGATAAAACTAAGAATCCTGGTTCTGCAAGAGTTTGACCATCACTGCACAGGACCAGGCCACGGCTGCAAGAACACAAGGAATGGACTGTATCTACTTCGTCTATGGCCCTGTAGGTGTCTCTCAAAAATGCCTAAACCCACCTAAGCCGTTAAATGCTGGACAGGCAAAAGTCAAAGTTAAACATAAATAAATAAAACAAAAAGATGCAGCGGGCCTGGTGATCAGACACAGACCACTCCAGGAGCCCAACAATTCCTATATTGCCAAACCACAGCAGAATCATCGAGCTTGTGAAGAGAAAGAATAATCTCTCTCCCTCACCTCTATGTTTACAACTGGAGATGTGCCATTAGCCCAATAATCAGCGATATCTAAATCGCACCCACACCAAGTATTATTGTGATATATCAGAGTTGCCGTAAAATGGGTTAATTGGAGCTGTTTGTTCAGTGACTGTGATTAATATCAGTCTTCCTGGACCTAACTGGGTCACTGGAGGATTTCCCTCTTCCATAAATAGGGAGTTCTTTCAACTTGTTATGCCATAATATTCGGTGCAAAAGTCAACCTCAACAAGATTGCTATTTAGAAAGAGAGAGAAATCAGCATCTGAGAACATTAGAATGGTCCAACAATGGATTTTAATTTGAGAACATTAGACTGGAATGTTCCAACAATGGACAGGGGTTTCTCCGATGGTCTTTACTGGCTTTCTCAGGATTGGTCACAGTTACCGTTGCGGATACGAGCCGTACTGGTGATTATTCAAGCTGGGTACTATCCCATCCTCGCTATTATTGGTGTTCCTGGTAAGCTTATCTCTGTCAATTCTATAAATGATGCTGAATGTTATTGCTATTCTGGTTGATTATATTTAACAAATACATAAACTTTCAGTCACAAACGCCACTTCTTTCTCATGCATTTCTAACTACTTTCATAAACATCTGAGAAGGAATAAGACTGTGCGCACCCTTGAGTCTCCTTTTTACCGTGAACTGTTTTATGTCTCCATATTCTCTCTGTCATCAAACTTGCCGACGCCCACGTTCATAATATCCCCAGTCTCCAGCTCTGCCTGAGATCTGTTGCTGAGACTACAAAGAAGGAAAGCTGTGTAAACAGCACTGTATTTTCCTCTCTGGAATTTCCAGGAACATTTGTCTAAGCTGCACCCATTCAGGTGTAAAGTGTAAAACTAGTTTATCTCAAAATTGAGGTGGTCACTGAGCGTATCCCCTCCTTCAGTATCACCCTGTGTTCTCACACCAGGGACAGGACTGTGCTGACACTCATGATGAATTAAACTGGATTGATTCTGGAACTTTGCAGGCAGCAGTGGGTAATATATCCACCTTCTCCGAAGTGCAGACTTCCAATGTATTCACAGCTGAATGAAACCATCTGCCTGCTGAGAGGAATGCATTGGTTCCATCTCCACAGGGGAAGGTACAGAAACTAATTTCCAGGAATATTAGGGAACAGAATGACTGGTAAAAATTGGAAACTGCAGGAAATGAGAATTAATGAAGAGCATGTTATTGAAAATCTAATTGAAATGAAGTTTAATAAGTTGCTGCATCTGATGAGCTATATTTCAGCGTGATTGAGATGAGAACAGAGCTAGTGAAAAAATTATTGATTATTCTTCAAAGCTAGATAGATTCTGGAAAGGTGCTGCAGACTGGAAAACAACTATTGTAAACCTAAATATTTAAAACAGGATGGAGAGGGAAAACAGAAAACTAAATAGCTTGATGTCAGCTGTGAGAAAAAAATATTGGAACATTTTATAAGGAACGTGACAACTAGATACTTGGAGAATAATGATATGATTTGGTACATTCGGCCTAGATTCAGGAAAGGGAAATGATCTTTGATAAACCTGTTTGTGGAGATTGCCCGTTGTGACATCACAGTTGAGAACCAATGGGAGTGGAGTATTTGTATTTTTAGACATGTTTGAATACAGGTGAATGGGGAATGTTGGAGTCCATGGGTAGGTAGGGGTGGAATGTAAATCACATGGATTAAAAATTGGGTGATGGAGATACGAGAAGAATACTGTTTTTCTCTGGACTGAAGGATTGATGGGTGGAGGCAGGATCAGTGTTTGGACAATAGCTGTTCACAAGGTATAAGAATGATTCAGATATGAACAACAAATACCATCATGTACATTTATATTTATTAAATGGTAAGGAGGTTGGCGAGTGCTTTTATTGAAAAGGACCTGGATGTCCTTGGTCATAAGACACTGACAGAATTCATACGGGGGCAGGAAGTAAATGATATGTGGTTCTTCATGCAAAATGATTGAAGTACAAAAGTTAGAATATCTTTCCCAATGATCGTGTTTTGTTGAGAGTATTTAGTGCATTGTGTAAAGGTTTGGTTTGCTTTATAATTAATGATCTATTTGTCACTGAGAGAGTGCAAAGTAGTTTGACCAGACGAAACACTGGCATGATGTTACCATGAGGAGCGAGTACAGTAACTATGTGCTTAATCTGTAGAGCTGTGAGAGTATAAGATGTTGAAGCTTGATGGGTATGGACAGAAACTCATTATGTCCCAAACAGCTGAATAGGCTGAAAAATTCATATTTTTCATTGGATGTTTGATTCCTTACAGTTTACATGCATCTGCAGAGCCCCCATGTCGATTGACAGCGAGGTGCAGGCTCTGAATGAACTCTGAACACTTGAATGCACAGTTACTGTGTGACACATCATTGAATGTCACTTTGTACACAATCCAGTCAGCACCCAAAGTACCATCATTCTGAAACAGTTAGTTATTCCCCACCGGTTTCTGACCTCCAAGAAAACCATGGGTCTGCCTTTTTGGAGGTGGAAGATAACTTGGAGAATGGCTAAAAATGTTGGCTTCATTCCGACTGTCAGAAACCATGTTAAAGTTACACATATGTACCATGAGTAATTAAGCGATGTGGATCAATTTGGAGCAGTCTGTCTGTACAGCTCCTGCTCCATTTGTTTGTGATGTTGGAGCATCTCTGACATTTTCCTGTTCATGTGTTAGTTGCTTTACAAGCTGAATAACCTCTTCCTGTTCCTTTGTAAGTGACTCCGGGTGTGACATTGTTCTTTCTGATCGCATATACGTGACATGTGGGAGAGAACAGACTCCCACCTTCCTGTGCAATAGGCAGGAGGGGCTGAATGGTCTATCCTTCTTCTTGCCTAATAGTTTTTTATGGGATGAATAGCTGCCCCACATTTTTGTGAAACCGGATTGAGGTGCTGAATGAACTCTTCATTTTACTGTGGAAATGTACAGTCCTGTTACATAAATGTCTCCCAGACTTTAACAGCACGATCTTGAATGTTGGTCAAGTCTTGCTGCACATGGTCACAGACTGTTTCAAGAGCTGAAGAGGGACAACTTGTTCTGAAAATTTTGTAAACTTCAGTGAATACCCCCTCTTCTGCTGGCATGGTGGCTCAGTGGCTGACACTGCTGCCTCACAGTACCAGGGTCCCAGGTGCGATTCCAGCATTGGGCAACTAACTGTGTGGAGTTTGCACACTTCCCACTTGTCTGGATGATTTTGCTCCGGTTTCCTCCCACAGTCCGAAGATGTTCAGGCCAGGTGCTAAATTGTCCATTATGTTAGGTGCATTAGTCAGAGGGAAATTCTATTACGAGGGGGCATAGCTTTAAATTAAGGGGTGGTAGGTATAGGACAGATGTTAGGGGTAGATTCTTTACTTAGCAAGTCGTGAGTTCCTGGAATGCCCTGCCAGTAGCAGTGGTGGACTCTCCCTCTTTATGGGCATTTAAACGGGCATTGGATAGGCATGTGGAGGATAGTGGGCTAGTGTAGGCTAGGTGGGCTTGGATCAGCGCAACATCGAGGGCCAAAGGGCCTGTACTGCGCTGTATTTTTCTATGTTCTATGTTCTATGTATCTGAGTGGGTTACTCTTCGGAGGGTCGGTGTGGACTGTTTGAGCCGCAGGGCCATTTTCCACACTGTACGGGATGTAATCTGCTCAGTTTGGATTTAATGGGCTGAATGGCATTCTTCCACATTGTTGGGATTCTATGATGACAAACTGGAGATGCCTGGGCTGAGGAAGCGACGCTGAGGATCTCCTGCAGATGTGTCCCACGGCTGAGATGATTGATGCCCACCTATGATAATCATCTTCCTTTGTGCCGGGAATGACTCCAAAAAGTGTAGATGACATAATTAATTCTCATTAAGTGCGATTTTGTTCAGGCTCCTTGATGTCATCCTCAGTCTAATACTGCCTTGAGTACAGGGCCAGTCTCTCTTACCTGAGCACCTGCGTTACCTCTTTTGTTCATATCAATATGTCATGGTGTAGAAGGAGAGAACGTTTTCTTCATACAGAGGGTAGTGAATGTCAGGAATTCTCTCATGCAGAGAGTTAGGGGAGATGGATCACTGAAAGGGACAAGTGGCATTCCGCAGGGATCAGTTCTGGGACCTCTGCTCTTTGTTATTTTTATAAATGACTTTGATATGGATGTTGAAGAGTGTGTTAGCAAGTTTTCCATTGACACAAAGGTTGTTGGAGTGGTACAGAATGTGGAGGGCTGTTGTAGGTTGCAACAGGATATTGACAGGATGCAGAGCTGGGATGAGAAGGGGAAGATGGAGTTCAAACTGGAAAAGAGTGAAGTGATTCCCTTTGCAAGTTCGAAAGTAAAAGCAGAATACAGGTTAAAGGGAGGATTCTTGTCAGAGTGGAGGAACAAAGGGACCTTGGGGTCCGTGTCCAAAGATCCTTCGAAGCTGCTTCGTAAGTTGATCGGGTTATTAAGAAGTCGTATGGTGCGTTGGCTTTCATTAACAGGAGGATTGAGTTTAAGAGCTGCATGGTTATGCTGCAGCTTTATAGAGCCCTGTTTAGACCATACTTGGAATATTGTGTTCATTTCTGGTCTCCTCATTATAGGAAGGATAAGGAAGCCTTAGAGAGGGTATACAGAAAATTCACCAGGATGCTGCCTGGACAGGAGGGGAGGTCTTATGAAGAATGCTTGAGGGAGTGAGGGTTTTTCTCATTGGAGGAAAGATCGATGAGCGGTGAGTTGATAGAGGTGTACAAGATGATGAAAGGCATAGAGAGAGTGAATAGCTCGAGATGTTTTCCCAGGGCAGAAATGTCTATCACTCGGGGGTATAATTTTAAGGAAATTGGAGGAAGGTTTAGGGGCGATATCAGAGGTAGGCAGAGACAGAGAGTGGTGGATTTGTCGAATGCACCGCCAGCGATAGATGCAAAGTCAAATACATGAGGGAAACATAAGAGAATCTTGGATAGGCATATAGAAGAAAGTGAATGGAATCATGTAGGTTAGTCTGATCTTAGAGTAGGATAAACGGCACAACATTGAGGGCTGAAGGTCCTGTACTGTGCTGTACTGTTCTTTGTTCTGTGTTCTATTGAAGTGCTGAAGAAGACTTGTACAGAAAAGAAGATGTGAGACTTGGAGCAGGTCAGTCATAATCTTATTGAAGGATAAGGCAGGCTTTGGAGGTGAATTATCTGCCCCTGTTTCTGATGTTCTCACATTATGTTATTGGAAAGTTAGTGGGTGTTATTTTCCTGGAAGGTCTTTTATGGAATGTTGCATTCAGGGAGTGCAGAGGGTTTGTGAGCCATCTCTGGGTGAGGTATGGGGGCTGTATTCAGTGAATCTGGGTCTACAACATGATCAACAAATGAAGCACAAGTTACAGAGAGGGGAACCTCTGTAAAGGTAGATGAGTGAATTCTTTCATACCCAGCCTGGGTCTTTCAATTACATTTTCCAAATCTCTCAAACCATGTGAGACAGTCTTGAGAGACAGAATGGTCTCCTCTGTTTCTGTGCACCAGGTTATAGCAGTAAGTGGCCTCTAACTGCTCCTGACTTGTTGGTTAGAGGAGCTGAATGGAACACAGAAACATGGGACTGAGGAGTAGTAGTGGGTCCTTAGAGACTTTGATCCTTTTTCCACCAGGCACAAAGATTGTGGCTGATCAGGTTGTGGTCTCAGTCCCACTTTCCTGTCTGCATCACAATATCCGTGACTCAGTTTCTGTGAGATCTTTAACTAACTTAGCTTTGAATACTTGTATTCAGAGAGGCACCACAAACTTCTGGGGAATAGAATTCCCATTCAAAAGACGTTTTAGCATTTTTCCTCATCCCTCTTATAGAATAAGATAGAATACGCATGGAAACATATCCTCTTATCCAAATTGTCCATTCCTGTCAGGCATCCTAATCTGATCTAGTCCCACTTTCCAGGTTTGGCCCACATCTTCCTGTACCATTCCCAGATATTTACCAATCCAGATACATTTTAAACATGCAATTGTACCCGCTTTCACCACATCCTCTGACAGTACACCCACCAGCCTCTGCATGAAAATGTTTCCCCTAAGGATCCTTCTAAATCTTTCCACTGTCACTTCAATCTATGCCGTCTACTCCTGGACTCCCCTACACAGGGAATAAGACCTTGGCCATTCAGACTATCCATGCCCCTCAGGACTTTTAAAACCTCTGTCATGTCACTATTCAACCACCGACAGTCCGGCGAAAAAGACTCAACATGTTCATCCTCTCCCTGTAGCTCAAACACTGTGGTTCCAGAAAATCCTTGTAAGTCTTTTCTGCACCCTCTCAAGCTTAACAACATCCATCCTTTAGCAGAGCCAACTGAAATGTACGCAGTATTTTTAAAGTGGCCTCACCAACGTCGTGTACAAGCGCAACATCCTACCCCAACTCTTATACTCGATGTTCTGACTGATTAAGTGTACCAACCGTGTTCCTCATTATTCTGTCTATCTGCAACTCCACTTTCAAGATACTATGAACCTCTACCCGTAGGTCTCTTTGTTCGGCAAAAATCCACAGGGCACAACCCTGCTTTAACTTAAAATGCAAAACCTCACAAATATCGAACTTAAACTCCATCAGTCATTCTTTGGCCCTTTGTTCGTCAAGGGTGCCGTTGTTCTCTGAAATAAACTTCTTCACTGTTCACTGCACCACTTAGTTGATGTTTTCTGTAAACTTGCTAACCATGCCTCTGATATTCACATCCAAGTCATTTATATACATAATGAAAAGTAGTGAGCTCAATATTTATTCTTTCAGCAAACCACTGGCACCAGGCATCCAGTCTGGAAAACAATCTGTTACCTTCAAGCCAATTTTGTATCCAATTGGTTGGCTTTATCTGGGTTCCATGTGACCTAACCTTAGAAATCTATCTGTGATGTGGAACCTTATTAAATGCCTTGATGACGTTTGTGTAAACAATGTATTAACAGTGCCTTAATCAGTCCTCTTTGTCACCTTTTCAAAATATCAATCACATTAATGAGACATGATTTCCACCGGACTAATCCATATTGGCACTCGTTAATCAGTCCTTGTCTTTCTAAATGGATGTAAATCCTATCCCTCAGAATCCCCTCCAACAATCTCCCATACACTGACGTTTGGCTCACTGAGTCGATAATTTCCTGTGTTTTTTGAATCACTGTTCCATTTTCTAGTCCCACTCCTCCACTAGCAACTAAATAAATTAACTATAACTAGATTGGTGATATGGCCAATGTTATAGGTGTCAGAGTCTGTCAGGCAGATTTCTTTAATCTGCTAAAACAATAAGTTTATGACCAAAGCAAAGTTAATGAAACTATGATGAAAAGTATAATGACGAATGGATATTGCAAATATGTACATTAATATTTCCCTTTGAAGAATTTTGAAGAACACACACACAAACACGTTTAAAAGCAAACGGAAAAACAAAATCTCTGCAATGACAACTTGAAACAACTTTGTCAAAATATTATTCGAACTCATGACCAAAGGAAAAGTGAGAGTTTGGCCCAAATGCTGTTGCATATATAGAGTTATCAAGTCCTACAGCGTGGAAAGAGGCCGTCTGGCCCAAACTAGTTCATGCTGACTCAAATGTCCATCCACACTAACCCCATTTCCCAGCACTTGGGCCATAGCTTTCTCGTCCTTTCCTGCCCATGTACTTGTCCAAATGCTGTTCAAATATTGTTAATATAAATGCTTCAACCATTTCCACTGGCAGCTCATTCCCTTTGTGTACCACTCCGCGTAAAACACTTTACACAAGTTTCCCTTTTATTCTTTCCCCTCTCACCTTAAACTGATGCCCTCTCGTCCTCGTTTCCCCAAATGTGGGAAAAGCTCTGAGTCCATTCACCCTATGCATGCTTCTCATAATCTTGTACACTTCTATAAGATCCCCCTCAGTCTCCTACGCTCTAAAGAAAAAAGTCCTCACTTGTCCAACCACTCCCTATAAGTCATATTGTTGAGTCCTGGCAACATCTTTGTAAATTCCGTCTGCACACCTTCCAATTTAGAAACATCCTTCCGATCGCAATGTGACTAAAACTGAACACAACACTACAAGTGCAGCCTCACCAACATCCTGTATAACTGCAAGATAACTTCTCAACTTCTTTCCTCCATGTCCTGACTGATGACTGCCAGAGTGCCAAAAGCCTTCTTCACGGTCATGTCTACCTGTGACTCCACGTTCAGAGAAATGTGGACCTGAACTCCCTGGTCCCTCAATTCAACTACATTCCTTAATGCCCTACCATTCACCATGAAACGCCTACCTTGATCTAACTTTGCAAAAATATTCTTCAGGCTATTTCTCCAGTTGATCAGAATCCTGCTGCAATTTCTGATAATCTTCCTCACTATCAACCATAGTAGCTATTTTAATGTCATCTTCAAATTTACTAATCATGCCTTGAACATTCTCAAGACTATCATTGATATAGATAATAAACAACAATGGGCCCAACACTGACCCTTCAGGCACTTCATGTGTCACAGGCCTCCAATCTGAGAGCATCCTTCCACAATTACCCTCTGCTTACTACCATCAAGCCAATTATGTGTCCAATTTTCCAGCTCTCCCTGGATTCCATGCTATTCTAACCTTCCAGACCAGCCTATCAAGGGTAACCTTGTCAAAGGCCTTACTGAAAACCATGCAGGCTATGTCTACCGCCTTGTCCTCATCAACATTCCTGGTCACTTCATCAAAGAACTCAAACAAATTTGTGAGGCATGATCTCCCACTCCCAAAACCATCCAATCTTTCTAGTCTGAAAACAACGTTTATTAGCAATTATTAAAATTAATAATAACGAACAATAATAAACAGTAATAAGAGGACATTTTCAGTGGAGAAATAATTATCCGTGCTATGTGGTATTGGAACTTGCATCATATGTGAAGGGCAAAATAGATTTTGTACCAGTGTCATTGAACTGTGTTGAAAAAAACGCAAGGCTGGCATGTGGCTTAGTGCTTACCACTGCTGCCTCATAGGGCCATCGATTCAGGTTTGATTCCAGCCTCGGGTGACTCTCTGTGTGTAGATTGCACATTCTCCCTGTGTCTGTGTGGGTTTCTTCTGGGTACTCCATTTTCCTCCCACAATCCAAAGATGTACAGGTCAGGTGAATTGACCAAGCTAAGTTACCCATAGTGTTATGTGCATTAGTCAGGGGTAAAAAGGGTAGGGGAATGGGACTCGGTGGGTTACTGTACGGAGGGTCGTTGTGGCCTTGTTGGGCCAAATGGCCTGTTTCCATACTGTAGGGAATCTGTAAAAAATATTTCTAATAAAACGCTGTCTTTCAAAATGCATGTACATCTTATCCCTCAGACTCTTCTCAAGTAACTTACCTAACACAGGTGTAAGGCTTCCTGGTCTATAGTTCCCAGATTTTTATTTATTTCCCTTCCTGCATAATGGCACAACATTTGTTACTCTCCAATTTTCTGGAACCTAACCTGTGGCTAACGATGATGCAAAAATATCACCCAGGCTCCCCGTAGTTTCTTCGGTAGCCTCTTGCAGTGTTCTTGGATGCATCTGTTTAGGACCAGGGGAGTTATCCACCTTCATACATTCTAATGCATCCACAACGTCCTTTCCTGTGATATTGACTAACCGCAAGATATCAACACGACCTTTGTTAAGCTCCCAATTCTTCATGTATTTCTCCACGGTAAACACAGAGGAGAAATATCCATTGAGAATCTCGCACATCTCCTACAGTTCTAGACATATATGCCCACTTTGGACCTTGAGGGATCATATTCTCATTTAATTAATCTTTTTTCGTAAATATATTTAAAGAACCTCTTTGGATTCACCCTAACCTTCTCAGCCAAGACATTGATGTGCCCCCTTTTAGCCGCCCTGATTTCCTTCTTCAGTAAACTTCTGTATGCCGTGTATACCTCCAGGGATTCCCTTGATCCCAGCTGCATGGACCTGAGCCACACCTCCTTTTTGCTGGTCAAAGCCTCAATATCTCCTGACATCCAGGGTTCCTTATTCCTGCCAAACTTGCCTTTTACCCTCATGGGAACAAATAGACCTTGAACTCTAGACATTTCACTTTTAAAGACCTCCCACTTGCCAGAGGACCCTTCGCCTGCAAATAAACTCCTCTAACCAACCCCTAAAAGCTGCTGTCTAAATCCGTCAAAATTCGCCTTGCCCCAATTTAGAATTTGAACATATGGACCAGTTTTGTCCTTTTCCATAACTATTTCAAAATTAATGGAAATATGGTCACTGGTCCAAAAGTGCTCCCCCATTGTCACCTCAGTCACCTGTCCTGCCCTAGTTCTTAGCATAGGTCACGTTTCGTCCATTCCCGAGTTGCACACCCTACATACTGCTTGAGCAAACTATTCTGAACGCATTTAATACATAAAGCCCATCTCAGTCCTTAGTTCTATGTCATTCCCAGTCTATGTTAGGAAAATTAAAATCTCCAACTATGGCAATCCTATTGACCCTGCATGTCTCCCCAATCTCTCTACATATTTTTGTTACTCTAATTCCCCGTTTACTTTTTGGGGCCTGTCGTACAACCCAAATAATGTAATCATACCCCTCTTATTTCGTAGTCCATGCTGACACTCTGCTTCCCCCTGTCTGTATCCCACTGCAGACACTCTGCCCTCCTCCTTTCTGTATCCTAATGCAGAGACACTGCCCTCCCCCTCTCTGTATCTGACTGCAGTTGATCTGCTCACCCCCATCTGTATACCACTGCAGATGCTCTGCCATCCTCTGTCTGTATCCCACTGCAGAAACACTGATCTCCCCCTGTCTGTATCCCATTGCAGATTCTCTGCCCTCCCCTGTGAGTATCCCATTGCAGACGCTCTGCATTCCCCCGTCTGTATCCCACTGCAGACACTCTGCCCTCCTCCTTTCTGTATCCTAATGCAGAGACACTGCCCTCCCCCGTCTGTATCCCATTACGGATGCTGGGCACTCCCCCTGTCTTTATCCCATTGCAGATGATCTCCACTCCCCTATATGTATTCCATTGCAGACGCTATGCCTTCCCCCTGTCTGTATTCCAATGCAGATGCTCTGTCCTACCCCGTCTGTATCCCATTGCAGATGTTCTGACCTCCCCCTGTCTGTATCCTATTGCAGACACTCTGCCCTCCCCTGCCTGTATCCCATTGTAGACCCTCTGACCTGCCCCATTCTGCATCACATTGCAGATGCTCTGCCCTCCCCCTCTCTATCCCAGCGCAGATTTGCTGCCCTCCCATTGCAGATGCTGCCCTTCCCTTCTCTCTATCCCACTGTAGACGATCTGCCCTCTTCCTGTCTGTATCCCACTGCAGACACTCGGCCCTCCACCCGTCTGAATCTCACTGAAGACACTCTTCCCTCCGCCTGTCTGTTTCCTAATACAGACACAATGCCATCCCCGTCTGTACCCCAATACAAACGCTCTGCCGTCACCCTGTCAGTATCTCACAGCAGATGCTCTGCCCTCCCCCGTCTGTATCCCACTGCAGTCACTCCAACCTGCCCCAGTCTGAATTCCATTGCAGATGCTCTGCCATTCTCCTCTCTGTATCCCGTTGCAGATGATCTCCCCTCCCCCTGAATGTATCCCATTGTAGGTGCTCTGCCCTCCCCCTGTCTGTATCCCATTGCAGACCCTCTGCCCGCCCCTGTCTGTATCCCATTGCAGACGCTCTGACAAGCCCCAGTCCGTATCTCATTGCAGATAATCTTTACTCCCGTCGTCTGTATCTCATGCAGATGCTCAGCCCTCCCCCTTCTGAATCTCACTACTGTCACTCTGACCTGCCCCAGTCTGAATCCCATTGCAGATGGTCTGCCCTCCCCCTGTCTGTATCACATTGCAGATGCTCCACCTTGCACCTCTCTGTATCCCACTGCAGATGATCTGCCCTCCCCCTGTCTGTAACTCACTGCATGCAGTCTGCCCTACCCCGTCTGTATCCCACTGCAAACGCTCTGCCCTACCCCTGTCTGTATCCCACTGCCGACACACTGCTCTCCCCTGTCTGTATCCCATGACTGACGCTCTGCTGTCACCCTGCCTATATCCCATTGCAGATGATCTCCCCTCCACCTATATGTATCCCGTTGCAGACTCTCTACCCTCCCCTGTGTGTATCCTATTGTAGACGCTCTGCACTCCCCTTTCTGTATCCCGCAGCAGACGCTCTGACCTGCCCCAGTCGGCATCCCATTGCAGGTAATCTGCTCTCCCCCGTCTGTATCCCGTTGCAGACACACTGCCCTCCCCAATATGTATCCCATTGTAGACGCTCTGCCCTCCCCTTTCTGTATCTCACTGCAGACACACTGCCTACCCCATGTCTGTATCCCATTGCACACACGAAGCACTCCCCATCTATGTATCCCATTGCAGACACTCTGCCCTCCCCTGTCTGTATCCCACTGCAGACACTCTGCCATCCCCCTCTCTGTATCCCACCGCAGACACTCTGCCCTCCGCCTGTCAGTATCCTAATGCAAACACCCTGCCCTCCCCATCTATGTATCCCATTGCAGACACTCTGCCCTCCCCTGTCTGTATCCTACTGCAGACACTCTGCCATCCCCCTCTCTGTATCCCAATACAGACGCTCTGCACTCACCCTGTCCGTATTCCATTGCAGATACTCTGTCCTTTCCCTGACTGTATCCTACTGCAGATGTTCTGCACCATCCGTCTGTATCCTATTGTAGACGCGCTGCCTTCCTCTGCCCGTATCCCACTGCAGACGCTCTGCCCTTCCCCTGTCTGTATCACATTGCAGACAATCTGCCCTCCCGTTTCTGCATCCCTTTGCAGACGCTCTGTCCTCCCCTGTCTGTATCCCATTGTAGACGCTCTGACCTGCCCCAGTCTGCATCACATTGCAGATGATCTGCCCTCCCCCGTCTCTATCCCATTGCAGACGCTCTGCCCTCCCCCGTCTGTATCCCATTGCAAATGCTCTGCACTCCACTGTATGCCTCCCGTTGTAGACGCTCTGCCCTCCCATGTCTGCATCCCATTGCAGACGCCTTGCCCTCCCCTGTCGGTATCCCAATGCAGATGCTCTGCCCTCCACTATCTCTATCCCATTGCAGATACTCTTCCCTCCTGCTGTCTGTATCTCACTGTAGATGCTCTGCCCTCCCCCTGTCTGTATCCCACTGCAGATGCTCTGACCTGCCCAAGTCTGAATCCCATTGAAGATGACCTGCCCTCCACCTATCTGTATCCCAGTGCAGATGAGCTGCCCTCCCCCTGTCTGTAACTAACTGTAAACGCTCGGCCCTCCCTCGGTCTGTATCCCACTGCAGATACACTGCTCTCCCCCTGTGTGTATCCCATTACAGACGCTCTGCTGTCACCCTGTCTGTATCCCACTGCAGATGATCTCCCCACCACCTATATGCATCCCACTGCAGACGCTCTGCCCTCCCCCGTCTGTATCCTATTGCAGATGCTCTATCCTGCCCCTATCAGTATCCCATTGCAGATGCTCTGCCCTCCCCTTTCTGTATCCTATTGTAGACTCTCTGCACTCCACTGTCTGAATGCCATTGCAGATGCCTTGCCCTCCCCTGTCTGTATCCCATTGCAGACGCTCTGACATTCACCATTCGGTATCCCATTGCAGATGATCTGACCTAGCCCTATCTGTATCCCATTGCAGATGCTCTGTCCACCCCCGTCTGTATATCACTGTAGACACTCTGCCCTCCCTCTGTCTGAATCCCATTGCAGATGCTCTGCCCTCCCCTTGTCTGAATCCCATTGCCGACGCTCTGCCCTCCCCCTGTCTGAATCCCATTGCCGACGCTCTGCCCTCCCCCTGACTGTATCCCTATATATGACTGCAGATGATCTGACCTCCCCATCTGAATTCCACTGTAGACACTCTGCCCTCCACAGTCTATATCCCATTGCAGACACAAGGCCCTTCCACTGTCTGTAGCCCACTGCAGACATACTGCTCTCCCCCAGTCTGTATCCCATTGCAGACGCTCTGCCCTCCCCTGTCTGTATACCATTGCAGACGCCTTGCCCTCCCCTGTCTGTGTCCCACTGCAGATGATCTGCCCTCCCCTGTCTGTATCCGATTGCAGGCGCTCTGCACTCTGCTGTCTGCATCACGTTGCAGACGCTCTGCCCTCCTGTCTGTATCCCATTGCAGATGCTCTGCACTCCCCTGTCTGTATCCTATTGCAGATGATCTGCCCTCCACGTATCTGTATCCCATCGCAGATAATCTTCCCTCCCCCTGTCTGCATCTCATGGCAGATGCTCTGTCCTCCCTCTGTCTGTATGCCACTGGAGCAACTCTGACCAGCCCCAGTATGAATTCCATTGCAGATGGTCTGCCCTCCCGCTATCTGTATCCCACTGCAGACACTCTGCCCTCCCCATCTGTATCCAAATTTAGATGCTCTGCTCTCCCCGTCTGTATCCCACTGCAGACATACTGCCCTTCCTCTGTCTGTATCTCACTGCAGACACTCTGCCCTTCTCCTGTCTGTATGCTAATGCAAAGACACTGCCCTCCCCCGTTTGTATCCCAATAAAGACGCTGGGCCCTCCCCCAATCTATATCCCATTGCAAATGATCTTCACCGCCTCCCCATATGTATCCCATTGCAGACGCTCTGCCCTCTCCCGTCTGTATTCCAATGCAGGTACTCTGTCCTACCCCTGACTGTATCACATTGCAGATGTTCTGGCCTCCCCCGTCTGTATCATATTGCAGACGCTCTTCCCTCCCCTGTCTGAATCCCATTGCAGACACTCTGCCCTCCCCCTGACCGTATCCCTGTATATGACTGCAGATGATCTGACCTCCCCATCTGAATTCCACTGTAGACACTCTGCCCTCCCCCGTCTATATCCCATTGCAGACACAAGGCCCTTCCACTGTCTGTATCCCACTGCAGACATACTGCTCTCCCCCAGTCTGTATCCCATTGCAGACGCTCTGCCCTCCCCTGTCTGTATACCATTGCAGACGCCTTGCCCTCCCCTGTCTGTGTCCCACTGCAGATGATCTGCCCTCCCCTGTCTGTATCCGATTGCAGGCGCTCTGCACTCTGCTGTCTGCATCACGTTGCAGACGCTCTGCCCTCCTGTCTGTATCCCATTGCAGATGCTCTGCACTCCCCTGTCTGTATCCTATTGCAGATGATCTGCCCTCCACGTATCTGTATCCCATCGCAGATAATCTTCCCTCCCCCTGTCTGCATCTCATGGCAGATGCTCTGTCCTCCCTCTGTCTGTATGCCACTGGAGCAACTCTGACCAGCCCCAGTATGAATTCCATTGCAGATGGTCTGCCCTCCCGCTATCTGTATCCC
>NC_057717.1:6203089-6206727 GCF_004010195.1 Chiloscyllium plagiosum | reverse complement strand
CTCTCGAGTATTATTGTAAAAGAGCAGGCATCTAACTTGTAGCTGAGGGGCTTCTGACTGACTTCTGTTATTGAAAAGTTAGTGGAGTGCTCTGGATGGTTTGCTTGAGATTGTGCTGTGAGCTGCCTCAGACATTCAGAGAGACCTGAGTATTTGTTGACCCACCTCGGGATGGAGCATAGGGACTGTAGTTACTGCATCTGTGTCTGTAAGATGAACACCAAATGGAGCAGAGGCTGCACAGAGTGGATGATGCGAAACCACGGAGTGTGTGTGGGGAAAGTGATCTGCTGTATCCACTCTGGGTTTTCCAGGAACAGCTTCCCAAGTTACATTTAACTCAGGAGCAGAGTGTGAGGGGACCCTGATTGAACAAGGAGCTGGTCACAGAGCGATATCATTTCCTTAAACACGACCTGCATCTTCACACCGGGGGAGGACGGTGCTACCAGTGTTTGTTAGGGTCTCTGTTTCATTCAGCTTCTATGATCTGGAACTTTCCAGGCAGGAGTGGGTGACAGTTCCATCATCTCCCAGTTTGTTGACGTCAACGTCACCATTTGAAGTCGGAGGATATATATGGTAGTTGAGAGCAATGGGGTCCCTGGGAATATCAGGGAGATGGAGCAACACTTCCCGTATCTGATCCAGTCAGAATGAACCCCCCAGTACACACTGCAGCACTAAGTCCTGTAGACCTTCTCCGTTTCAGGAAGGTACTGCCTGTCTTTCTTCCTAAAGAAAGACCGACTATATATTACCTTAAATCCCATTTGCTAAACATTTATCCATTGACTTCACCTGTCCATAGCTGAAAAATGTGTTGCTGGAAAAACGCAGCAGGTCAGGCAGCTTCCAAAGATCAGGAGAATCGATGTTTCGGGCATCAGCCCTTCTTCATGGCCGAAACGTAGATTGTCCTGATCTTTGGATGCTGCCTGACCTGCTGCGCTTTTCCAGCAACAAATTTTTCAGCTCTGATCTCCAGCATCTGCAGTCCTCACTTTCACCTATCCATATCAAATTACGGATTCTCCACCTTCCCTTGATAATTTAGTTTCCTGTTTATCTTAGTTTAATCGGCAAACTTAGTTACAGTACATTTGTTCCACACCTCCTGATCATTGATACAGATTGTAAAGAGCTGTGGACCCAGCATTGGTTATTGTGTGTCTCCACTAGTGACGTTCTGTCAAACTGACTGAGGCTGATTCTTCCTGAATGCCTGTTTCCAGTCTAATAACCAGTCTTTCCCCATTTATATGTAACACTTTCAAAGGGCTGAATAAGAACGAGGAATAATCCAGCCCCTCAGGCCTGTTCTGCCATTGAATTCAATCATGGCTGATGTCATTGCGACCTCAGTTCCACGTTCCTGTCCGCGCTCGATATTCCTTCAGTTACTCAATATCCCAGCACCTACTGCACTCTGGGGCAGTGGATTACACAGATTCCCAACCCTGTGACAGAAGTAAATTCTCCTCACCCATGTTTAAATTCTCCCCCACCTCATCCTAAAACAATCGTTTTAGGATCGTTCGAGATTGTCCCACATGAGGAAATATCCACTTCACATCTACATTGTCAATCACCTTTAACATCGTCCAGACCTCTGATATCTCCTCTCATTTTTCTATACTCCAGGCAGAGTTAGCCTGAACTGCTCAATCTCTCTTCATAGGACAAACTCCTCATCTCTGGAGTCAATCGAGTAAACCACTTCTGAACTGCCTCCATGGCAAATACATCCCTCCTACAGAGAGGACACCAAGACTGTACACAGTACTCAGTTGCGATCTCACCCCTCCCTCACTTTATAATCCATTGTTTAAGAAATAAATGCCAAAGTTGCACTTGCCTTTCTCATTATCTGATGTACCAACATCTGAGTATTCTGTAGTATGGACGCGGGCAGCCAGATCCCTCTGCACCTAATCAATCTGAAGTCTCTTTCCATTTGGATAATAATTTGCCTTTCTGCTACACTGATCCAAATGGATACACTAAGACATTTAGATGGGATTAAACTAAGACATTTAGTTGTTCAGTTTCTTCTGCCAAATGTTGCCCCAACCTATCCATATACATTTTCTAATTTCTTCCATCTTCATTGCAATTTATCACCTGAGTTAGAGTCATCTGTTAATTTGGTTATAACTTGTTCTATCCTCTCAAGTACGTAAGACTATTGATTGTAAATATTTGGGGCCTGGAGACCAAGACATATGGTTTCCTAAAAGTTGAATTTTGCCAAACAGAAAATGACTGATATTTTTCCATCTCGCCGCATTTTGTTGTTTCACTAAGCCTGTACCAAGTTGATAAATGACTTTTAATCGTAAAGGATCTTATTTTGCAGATTAATCATTTGTGCAGAGCTATTCAATGCCTTCTGGAAGTCCAAATATTTCATCTCTCGGATCCCCATGATCGAAATCATGTTGATTCTGATGGATTGTGATTTGACTTTTCAAGTTTCTTGTCATTAAGTCCTGAAGAATCAACTTTAACAATATTTCTTAAATTTGAGCGGTTTTCTCACTCCTATATATTCCATCGTGAAGGTGATAATTCTAAATTCTTACCTCTCTATAATCTTTTTGTTCACTCCAATCCTGTATAATTGGCACATGGCGTGAAATGACCTGCTCTGATTGCTCTGTAAGAGGTCTGAGTCGCTTAATGGATTCATTCTCTTCCTTGTGCACAAAATCAATGGGTTGATGTATTTCTGGTGTTCCACATCACCATCTCGATTATGTGCCTGTCCTCCTCCTGTTGATGCATAAGAGTCGTGAGAGCTTATGCAATCTTCCTGTTGCTGTGTATCAGTTTGACGGGCTGAAAAAAACCTACTCATATTCCTCCATCACAGGCTGGAGATACTGAACGGTCTCTACTGAATCCATGATATAGGACTGATGGAATGATTTGCCTTCCTCTGTTCCCATATACAGGACATGTGAGGTAAACTTCTTCCTCCTTTCCCATAAGAAATCTGAGAGTTGGCATTCATCTCCAATTCCCGTGCAACAGGCTCGATGGGATTGAATGTCCTCCTGGTATCCGAGTGCACCAATCTCCAGTCCCTGTGTGACCTCTTCCAGTTCCTATGTTACAGACTTGAGGAGGCTGAATAGCCTGATCCTATTGCTGCATGACAGGCTACTGTGCTGCATGGCCTACTCTGGGCCCAGTGTTATCGACTCGAGGAGCTGACTATCCTACTCCCGTAATTGTATGTCAGGCTCCAGGGACTGAATAGCCTCTTCCTGTTCTGGTGTAACAGGGTCGATGTCCTTCGAGACACTACCTCCTAATAAATGACAGAAGGTGCTGAACAAGCGAGAGCCCGTACTATGAGGCACTCTCGTCTCCATATCTTACAGACACGAACCATTAATATAGTCTTTTTTCTGGATAAAATCCTGAAGGTGAAAATAACAAAAGAGGTCCCACCCAGATACCTCATATTCCTGGCTCAGCTGCTCAAAATTCATCATGACCTCCCTGTCAAAACATTCTCCCAAAGAGGAAACTCATCTGGACTCCCAGAGCCTAAAGCCAGAATCCATCAATCCCGGCTGGAATCCTACCAATCCTACAATGAGAGTGAAAGCCGAAGTTTTTGTTTTGTA
>NC_057717.1:6164293-6202036 GCF_004010195.1 Chiloscyllium plagiosum | reverse complement strand
GAAAGAGGGCAACTTTGTTGGCTGCCATTGTCAATACTAAAATTGTCAGATCTTATACCATTGGTGAAATTCGCTGCTTTTGGGTCACTATATAACACTGCCACCCACCTAGCGAAGACCCCTCCAAGACCAAACCATTCAAGGACATAAAAGGTGCACATCCACTCCATCAGGCCAAAGCTTTCTCTGCAACCAGGGAGACTACCAAGCCTGGAATCGAACCTTGCTGGCACACTGGAACCATATTTCGCACTCCTCTAATATTATCAGAGGACCTATGGCCCCTAATAAAAATGATCGTATTTCGCAATGGACCTTCAAAACCAGCATTTTCGACAAAATTTTAAAGTCCACGTTTAATAATGAAATAGGCACATACAAAGTTCAATCCTCTGGGACTTTCCCTCTCTTGAGAATAAGATGAATATTTCCTTCTCTCAGAGAGGATGGGAGGCAGTCCTGACTGTACAATAATTGTACATATCCAACACTTGCCCAGCCAGCATGTCTATGAACTCCTTCTAAAACTCACTCTGAAAATCCATCTGGGCCGGGGGCTTTACCACTCTGGAGCTGCCTCACTGTCTCCTGTATCTCTCGGATTATCAGAGGGGCAATCTAAATAGACGCCTGCTCTGAACTTACACCTGGGATGTCCAAGGTCTTAATAAAGGACTCCCCCGTCGCCAATCAGACCTCCCAGCCCGTTGACTGGAACAACCCAGAGTAGAACTTACTGAATGCTGCATTAAACTTTTTGTGATCGCGGGTGATAATAGCAGCAAATTTCTTTCTGGCCAAGTACGCCTAATATCTACTTGTTTATCACCATGCTCGAATACCTTCTGTTTCGCAAAGGAAAACTCTCTCTTTGATCTCTGGGCGAGGGCAGCATTCAGAGCAGTCCAGAGCGCTGTAATCTGCTGCAATTAAGTTATAGACAGTCTGACAAAATATGGTGTATCAGCTCTCTTCAGCCGAGCCTCAAGCATACGCTGCTGCTCTCCCCTTTGCCGCTTCTGAGTCACCGAGTAAGAAGTAATCAAATCCCTTGTATAGGCTTTGGCAGTCTCCCAGAGCACCGTCGTGTTACTGGTCGTGCACAAGTTCATGTTCCAGAAAAAAATAAATTCCCCTGAAAAATACTCAATGACTTTGCTGTCCTTCAGGAGGAAAGAATCCTCGTGCCAGTGCCATGAGCCTGTCCCATCGCCACCATCGTTGACCTCCATGTGCACAGCCACATGATCAGAAATGGTTCCCAATTCTAAAGGACAGCACCGAATTTAAAAAGACCAATGGGCAAACAACATGTCAATCCTAGTATAGCATTTATGTGGGTTAGAAAAAAAGGTGAAGTCCCTATCTTCAGCGTGAAGATATCTCACACATCCACCAACCCCACTACCTGTTCAGGTCCACCAGCTGCCTGGGTGGCGGGGAAATACCTCCGATACCCCTCGACATCCTATCCACCTCCGGGTCCACACGTCAGTTAAAGTCTCCCTTTAATTGTACGAAGTGCCCCAAGGCTCAAAAGCTTCCAGCACCTGTTTTTTTTTTTTCTGTTTCATGCTGGAGTTGCACAAGGACCAGACAGAGATGCTGCGACCTGGTGGGCCCGCTCGACCCGCACCCAATCCGTCCTGACTTCCAGTTTCAAAAATTGTCTGAGCCATTGTTCCAAGAAGCTGACGAGCTGGCCTTCTTGTTCCGTTTCGGCAGCCTGACCAAGCTGATATTCTTCTGACGGCTCCAATTTTCGAGGTCCTCGACCTGCTCTACTAAGGTCTATACCTACCATTCTAGGGCTTGGACCCGACCCCCTGAGGATTCTGCCATGGTTTCCAAAGCCGCAGTCCACTCTTCCACTTCCACGACATGTGGGCCGAGACGCTGGATCTCCTGGTCAAGCTTCTGCAGCTTGGCTGAGATCAGTTCCAGTATGGTTCAGGTCTCCTCCATTGCTGAATAACCAGGGTAAAATTAGGATCCATTTCGAAACCAAGGGGGTAATCAGTATGTGAAACTGGGAAACATTGATAGACTGTAACACGAGAGCTTCACATCTGTTTTAGTTGGGATAAGGAAGATGCAGGTACAGAATTCAAGAAGATGGACTGGGAAGCTCTCGAACAAATTGATATGAGATGCAAGTTGGGATTGATGGTTTTTGATAATGTAAAGTAAAGATGAGTTGTTTTCGTCGAATCTGACCACACAAGGGAGGTGCTAGAGGACTGGAGAATAGCTATGTGATTCCAAGTTACTGGAAAGGTGGTAGAGATAGACCAGTGCCTCGTGGTGTACTACAGCGAGCAGTGCAGTGTATCAAATTATTTGTGGTATTCATAAATGATGTAAATGTGAATGTGGAGGGGGTGGTGGGGGCTGAGCATAATAAGTAATTTTGTGTTTGACACAAAGATTAGCCAGGTGGTTGGCAGTGAGGAGGAAGAGATTATGTTACAGAAAAATACAAGTGGAATGATTAGATGGTCAGATCAATGGCAGATGGAATGGAACCCTGATAAATATGAGGTGATGCACTTTGTAAGAAGTAACCAGGCAGGGGAGAATTTAATGAATAGTGGAACACGAGGGACGTCAGAGGGTGTTTCTCCACACATCCCTGAATGTGACTAGACAGTGTAATGGCCAGTTAAGCAATCACACGGGACTGTAGGCATAGTGTTTATTCATCGAGGCGACATAGTATGAGTAAAACATGCCATTGGTTAGGCCATAGATAGAATATTGTGTGCAGTTCTGGCAGCCGCATTACAGGAAGGGTTTTGGTTTCTCAGTAACATCAGAAGCTATTGGAGTCTCCACAGAATTGGAAGCTTCAGTGGAAGTCTCCTAGTTGCAACTCTCTCTAAATTTTCACTTGATTTGTTTTCCCTCCTCGATTGGAGAATTGCATCTGAGAATCTGTGTCTGATCTTTCCTTTTTGTCAAGTACATGTGTATGGGATATTACTGTAGCAGAACACTTAATTATTAATAGAGTCTAGACCAAGGCCTTCAAATGTTTTTGAGGATCTATGCTGTCGTCCATAACACGTGACTCCTTCTCTTCCTGTATAATCGGTTGGAGGCATTAAATGGGCTATCTCTACACTTCTCCAATAATTTCATTGAGCTGAATTACTTCCTCATATTCCTGTGAAGCTAACGTGGGGAGCTGAATAATTTTCTCCTTTTAACTGTGGAAATGTGCCGTATCCAGCAGCACTGTTACATGAATGTTACCAATACTTCCAACTGCACAAGCCTGAATGTTGTCCTGGTCTTGCTGCACATGGACACAGAATAGTTCTGGAGCTGAAGGGGGACATTTTTCCTGAATATTGTGTGATCTTCAGTGAACAACCCCACTTCTAATCTTATGGTGTGGGCAAGACATTTATGAAGCAGCTGAAGATATTTGTGCTGAGGAAGCTAGCTTGAGGATCTTTTGTAGACATGTCCAGGACGGCATGGATTTTTTTACACAAACCACAATCATTGTGCTTTATGCTTTAAATCATTCTAACCAGGGAAGTTTACAACTCATTCCCATTAAGTGTAATCCTGCTCAGGCTCCTTGAGACCGTCCTGAGTTAAATGATGCCTTGATGTCAGGGCCGGTCACTCTTTCCTGAGCCCTTGTGTTCACGTCTTTTGCTCATATCAATAGGCCACAGTGTGGGGCAGGGAGTGCTTTTTTACCAGTCAGAGTTGAGGGCTCTGCCACGAATTGGACACGAAAGAGGATATTAGACCTTATGATCTTATTGTGGGAGAAGACCTGCTTGTGGGTGGGGGGAGGGGGTGGGTGGCATGTGGATGAATGACATATCCCTGTTTGTGGCCTTCTCACATTCTATTATTGGAAAATAGAGGCTGTTATTTTCCTGGCTGTAATTGAATATTGTCTGGACCATCTCTGGGTGAGGAATGGGGGCTATATTCACACCGAAACTGGGTCTACAACTTGACCAACAAACGAAGCACATGTTGCAGAAAGGAGAAACTCAGAAGTGACGAGGACCCACTTTCATACCACTGCCTGGGTTTTCCTATTACACTTTCTAAACCAGCCCAAACTGGCTTTGACAGTTTTGAGGGGCTGAATGCTCTCCTCTGTTTCTGTGATAGGAGCAAGTAGCCTCCAACTGCTCCTGTCTAGCAGATTTGATGGGCTGAAGGGAACACAGAAACATGGGACTGAGGAGCAGGAGTGGGTCATTAGACACTTTGAGCCTTCTCTATCAGGGACTAAGATTGTGGCTGATCAAGTTATGGTCTCAGCTCCACTTTTCTGCCTGTGTGCTATAATCCAAGAGTCACTTCTCTGTCCAATATTTAATGTTGAATAAATATAAACAAAGAGACATCTCAAACTTGTGGGGAAGAGAATTCCCACTTAAAATGCCTGTTTAGAATTTCTGCTCATCCCTCTTATAGAGTCATAAAGCATGCAAATGTGTAAGTGCTGACCAGATATCCCATTATGTTCGAGTCTAATTTAAGACCATTTGTCTCATATCTCTAAATCTCCTTATTCAAATACCCATCAAGATGCCAGACTCCACCACTTCCTCTGGGAGATAATTCCATATGGACACTTCCCTCTGTATGAAAACATTGCGTCCAAGTTCCCTCTAAAATATTTCCCCTCGTACCTTAAAACAGGACTCCAGTCTGAAAAGCAATCCTCTACCAACCTCTGTCTCCTCCCTTCAATCTAATTTTGTATTCAATTGGCTTGGGTGCGCTGGTTCCCATGTAACCTAAACTTGCTAACTTGTCTAATATGCAGAATGTTGTCGAACAACTTGTTCCAGTCTGTATGGAAAATATATACAGCACTTCCTTCATCAATCTGCTTTGTCACCTCTTTAACAAACTCAGTCAAATTAGTGCGACACGATTTCTCATGCAAAAAAGCCATGGTGACTATCCCCAATCAATTTTTTTGAAAATGCATGCAATTGGCTATCCCTCAGGATCCCCTCCAACAACTCATCCACCACTGATGTCAGGCTCACTGGTCCAGAGTTCCTTGGGTTTTTGGGTAACTGTTTTATTTTCTACTGCCGCTCTTCCATTGGTCACAGCAAATTATCGGTGTAACCAGGTTGATGATATGGCCAATGCTATAGGTCTCACATTGGATCAAAGTCATCCTCGGAAGAGGTCAGGTTGATTTCCTTTATTTGTGAAAATAACACATTCATGACGAAAATAAAGTTCCTCAAACTATGATGGAAGTTGAATGTCAAACAGAATAGGAATTTTTAAAAAATGTACATTGATATTTCCAGTTCTGAAAATACTGAGGAACACAAACATACACAGACAGATACATACACAGACAAGCACACTCAAACACACACACACACACACACATACACACACACACATACACACAGACATACTCAAACACACAAAAACACAGACACAAAAACACGGCCACACACACAGACACATGCACATAACAAGTATGCGCACAAACACAGACAAATGCATGTACCGTAGACCGTAAATAATTAGAGCAGAATAAAAGGCCATTTGGCCCATCCAGTCTACTGAGCTATTGATCATGGCTGACATGTTTTTCAAGCCAATTCTCCTGCCTTCTCACAACAAGCCTTGATCCCATCATTAAGCATAATTGACCTAGTTATATCCTAAAGATGCTCATGTGTCTGTGTGTCCGTGTGGGTCTGTGTGCATGTGTTGTCTCTGTGTGTGTCCCAGTGTCCTGCCCTGTACTCCATGTTGGATAGTGGGGTTTTAGCAGTCTTGAGGCACATCTTTGTAACTTGCTCTGTGCCTATCCATTGAACACCTGTGTTAATCACTCTCTGCTGCTCATGTGCTCAGTAATGTGAGGAATCCCCACCACTGTTAGTGATTCAGATCAGGCTTCCCACTTACATTTCACTGACATTTGACTTAAGTCTCCTTTTTGTACCTTCGTGGAAATGCTGGGGATGGTTTCCTGCAGACTCTGTATTAACTGCTGTGGAAATTCAGGAAGACCAGAATCTTTGGTGACCCAACTCTGGATGAAACATGGCGACTGCAGTAACAGTAACTGGATCTGCAACATGACCAACAAATGGCGCAGAGGATGCAGAGAGGGGAATCTCTGTAAAATGGAATGAGGGAATTGCAATCAGATCAATCATGGTTTTGAAGAATGTTGTAGCAGGATTGAGTGGCTCGCTCATGGAACCTATTCAGATATTTCTGGTAATAACAAGCCGATTTCCCTTTTCTCCCAGTGTCCCACTCTGGTGGATAGTGAGTCACCTCCTCCTGTTCCTGGGGAACAGAAATCTGGGGCCTCACTAGTCTCCATATTTCCCTGTATCCCAGTCTCGAGCAGTTGAGTGACGGCCTCCTGTTTCTGTGTCCTAGTCTTGAGCAGTTGACAGACTGTCTCCTGTCCCTGTGTCCCAGAATCGAGCAGTTAAGTGACTACCTCCTGTTTCTCCCTGTTCCTGAGCAGCCGTTTGAATGCTCTGAATGATGTCACAAGGTTAAGAAAGGACTTGATAACAGGGAATTTCAAACTTGGAGCAGCATTAGACAAAAGTATCTAGAAACTTTCCACCAAACATTTTATGCAAACCGTCTGTTATGTTATTCCTGCTTCCTTTTATAAACAGGGTGAAACATATACAACAGTGCAGTGTTCCGACAATACTCCCACATACAGGGAAGACAGATTAAAAAGATTAAAAGAATTATGGTCTATCCCTCAGCAAACCTCATCCATTCCATCCAAACCGAGGCTGCATAAATCTTTAAACCGTATATTGTAATGAATTAGTAGAGTTAATGTTACACTTTACCATTACAGTCACTGACTACAGCACTGCAACTTTCACCAAGATCTTCTCCAGAAAGTGCACGAGCTGACTGAACACGTGATGCCGATGCAGAATTCCAGTTCTCTCCAAGATATTCCCCTCCCGGTTTTGAAATAAAGTTCCTTCTAAATGTAGACGACAAATCCCACATTCAGGCACAGTTTCAAGGCTTGCAGAGGCGGATTACTGCTTTTAGCTGAGGGGGCATTTGGCAGACAGAGGGATCCTGAGGCTAGGCTTTGCTGTTCAACTGGTGCCAGAGACGGTCTCCCATAAGTGAACGGGAGCTCGCTTTATAAAGAAAGAGGTGCAATTCACTCATTGTGTTGCATTGTGTTGCAGCGAAATTGCGTTTAATAGACACACCTTTACCGGATATCTGCCTGTATATTGAAAGGAGGATCAAAATTGATGGACCAAAGTGAATACAGTAGTTCCTATTTTATATGCTCCCATGTTTAAACATACAAAAGGATACGAACACTGTGTGGGGAAAACTGAATTGAGGAGATTTTCACCATGAACTACAATGGAGGATGCTCAGTGTGTTGAATGACCTACTCCTTTCCCGATGTTTCTGTGCAGTCTGTGGGAAAGCTCTGTAAATGCTGTCACCTGGTCTCAGATGTTTGGGAGGAGGTCTCTGCAGGGTCAATAGGTTAGTGTTTCCCATTCCAATACTGACGCTGGTGCTGGGTGATCGGTACGGTTTTATCGTTTCAGACACCGGAACAGTATAATACAATAGAGTGTCTTGTTTGGTCGGTTCCGAGACGATTGAAGGGTTTATCACATCTCTGTGTGTCTGCAGTCACGTTTAGGCCAGACCAGGAAAACACGGGTGATTCACTTCCTGAAACTACATTGGGGAGGGAAATTGGTGTTTGCAATCGACATTGGCTTCAAGGTCGCTGTTAATGACTCCAGGTTTTACATCTCGATATTTTATTAATTATAACGTCCACCAGCTTCAGACCATTAGCCTGGTCTGGATTAGTAATCCAGTGATATTTCCACAACAGCACCATCTCCACATGGGGACCTATCTGAAACCACACTGAGCTGCTTATTTCTGTGCTAAATGACAGTTCTGTCGAAAAGAACTCCCACCAATGTGACTATTGTGACGGGACTCAGGGCGTGGTAAATGGTCAGACTGTAGTTATTCCCTTGTTATGGGATTGGACATAGCTGAGTAATTTTCCACATTGCCAGTGAAAGTTGCAGCTGGAATGAAACAGCTTCCCCAGGGACACGGCTTGTTGTGCAGCACAAGTCTTCAGTCCTATTGCAGGATGGATTCAGGGCCCATTGCCTTTGTCTTATCTACTGTGTTCAGCTGTTTCTTCATTTCACATACAGCAAATCGATTGATTAAAGACTGGCATCTGTGGGCAGCATGGCAAGGGTGAGGTGGATCATCAGCTCAACACTTCTGGTTGAGGACGGTGCAGATGATACAACCATGTCTTTTACACTGATTTACAGGGCTGTCCCGTGATTTAGAATGGCGATATTTATGGAGTCCTCTCCTCCAGTGAGTTGTTTAATATTCCATCGACATGCATGTCTGGATCTGGCAGCACTGCAGAACTTCGATCTGATCTGTTCGTCTTGGGATCATTTCGCCTTCTGTATCAAATATAAGTCCTGCTGTTTCGAATGAACCAGTCAAATGCGGTAGCTTTAATAGATTATTATCAGGTTTAGGTACACATGGTTCCGACCCTATTATGTTCACTCACACTTGTCACTGAACCAAAAATCAGCTTGATGGTAATGGCAGGCTGAGGGATTATCCTGGAGAAAATGTTAGAGTGCAGTTGAGTACAGTTCTGTTGCTGCTGTGATTGTACTGCACCACATGAATGCCCACTTTGACCTCCAATATGTTCAATTCAATTCTAATGACGATCCCCCAGTTCACACAAAGACCCATTCACCCATCGGCCCTGTACTCAGTGTCTTAACCTGGTTTCTGATGTGGTAACACTTCCATTTTGCTATTCTTATTCTGCTGAGGGTCTCTCCCTGGTGTCATGCCTCCAATTTGTTACTTTACCCAAACCCCTTAACATATGTATCTGAATCTTTTCCATTCCCCCGTGCCATTTTCTGTGTTTGATGTGAATGTGTTCCCCTCTGTTTCTCTCACTGACCATGATTAAGGGCTAATGCAGTTTCAGATTAATTTGTGCACCTTGCATTATCGGTCACTTCCCAGTGCATGCGGTTCCGTGTTAGACAGGGCGTTTGAACATCTTTAACACACGTCTATGGAACTTGTTTAAAAACAGAAATTGCTGTCGAACCTCGGCAGGTCTGGCAGCATCTTGTGGAGTGAAAGCAGAATTAATCTTTCAGGGCCAGTTACCCTTCCAGAAATCTCCCATTTTTCTCCAGCAATTTTTGCATTTTCATTTCCAGGATCCTTAGTTATTTGTTTAATTGAAAACTTGTTCTGAGCATATTCATTTCTAGAGAAACTCATCAGGTTTGGCATCATCTGCAGAGACATAGAAACAGAGTTAGCGTTTCAAATCCCGTATGACACTTATTCAGAAATGAAAAGGATTGGAAAATGAGCTTTACAATCACTTGACAGATGTGAGGAGTGGGTTGACGGGTAAAAGAGGGTGTGGCAAAAGATAAACATGCTTTTAGTAGTGGTGAACGAGAACATCATGTGAAATAGCTTTAAATTACGTGATGAATGGGGAAAAGGGGTTCTCTCAATTGAGTAAAAGATAAAGAAGATGCAACCACACAAGGTCATAGGGAGGCCAGGAGGGAGAATGTACGGAAACTGGAGAACAGTTATAATGGGGTCAGACTGTGAAGTTATGAAATTGTACATTAACTCCTACAGGATGTAACGTACGAAAGTGTAAAATGAGGTGTTACTCGAGCTTGGGCTGTACTTCCTTGGAACATTGCAGCAGCCCAGGGCCGAAATGTTAGCATGAGAGCAATGTAGGTTATTGAAATGGGAAGCAATGAGAAGGTCAGGGTTATTTCTACAGACAGAGTGGGAGTGTTCCACAAAGCAATCTCTGTTTGGTCTCGCCAATATGGAGAGACTGCATTGTGAGCAGCAATGATAGGAGACCAGATTGAAAGTTTACAAGTGAAATGCTGCTTCACCTGGAAGGTATGTTCAGTGAGGAGGGAAGAGGTGAATGAGCAAGTGTTGCAGCTTCTGCAATTGCATGGGAAGGTGCCATGACGGAGTGGGGTGATGGAGGGTGACACAGAGGTAATGGTCCCTGTTAAATACAGTGGACGGGAGGGGAAGATGTGTTTGATGGTGCTGTCCTGCTGGAGATGGTGGAAATGGCATAAGATGATTATGTGAATGTGGATTCTAGTTCAGGAGGCAGTGTGGACAAAGCGAGATCTATCATTGTTCAGGGAAGGAGGGAATGCAGTGAGGGCAACACCGTGGGAGATGGGACAGTCACAGCTGTAGGTCCTGTCCACAAAATTTTGGGTATTTCTGGTTTGAAGGAAAAAGAGGTAACGTCAGACGCAGCTCACTGGAATGTGGTATCACCAAACAGAAACAATAGACATGGAGAAACTTGGAACATGGATTCAGCCTCCCCGATCATGTGTTCAGCCACATGCAGAAGCTCCCCCTGAATGATTGAAAAGAACCAAGCATCTAAATTGAGGATTTCTGCCCCACATCTGATCTGAAGCGGAATGTGAATATAGACCCAGAGGAAGGTCAGTGAGTATACGTGAGCAGACATTCAAGCAGATATCTCAAACCGCTCAGTAATTATTGTTTCTGTTCAAAAAGAAGAACTTGATAAGAAGGTGAACCACTCATGGTCTAAAGCTCTCAAGCATACTATTGATGAGCATTAGTGGAGGGCCAGATTTATCATGTTTATTTCAGGGACCATAAGCAGATGTAATGTTTATTTCAGGGACCATAAGCTAATGTTATGCATGAATTTCAGCTGTGCTTCCTGATTTACCCCTGCCATTGCTGCTCCATCCTCTTCCCTGCTCGTCTCCCCTTCCTGATTCCAGGTTCTTTCTCTCAAATTACAGAGTACATTCTCTCACATTATGGTCCATATTCACTTCACCTGAAATTCTTTAATCAAGTCCACCTACTCTGCTGTAGCGTCAAGCTGCGTTTTGTAATGCCACTTTGCCTCTGGTCTCAGTATGGTTCGGCCTCTCCATTCATGCAGTTTTACACCTCCCACTCACATCTCATTCTGGAAAGTTTCCTTCTTGGAGTAAACCTTATTGAAAACACCTCTCCCCCTTTGCACTGAACACGTTATGGTCCCTACCCACTTTACCTGAAACTCTTTGGTCAAGTCTACCTACTCTGCAGTAGCATCAAGCTGCGTTTTGAGCTGCCATTTTGCCTCTGGTCTCAGTGTGTCTCGGCTTCTGCATCATGCTGCTTCACACCATCCACTCACATCTCGTTCCGGAAGGTTTCCTTCTTTAAATAAACTTTATTTAAACACCTCTCCCCCTTTGCACTGAATTCACACTGTGATCCAAATTTCAAAAGGTATACTCAGCCTTCATCTCACTCTGCTAAAGGCAACTGCACACTGACCATGTGGTACAAGAATTCCCCTTCTTGTACGTTTCAGGCCAATGATGCGCTTTCACTGTAGAGATCATCGCCCGATTTGGACAAAGCAATTCAGGCATTTGACCTCTTATTGGTACTCGTAACATTTCCTGCTGCCTTAGTACTGTAACATGGAGAAAAACAAATCACAGTATGAAGCTTGGGCTGAGTGTCATCTACCTGTCATTTGAATACTGTTTCAAATTTGTAGTGCTTACCTTTAAATGTTTGTTCGTAAAGTTAGTGTCAGATAGCGTGTAGGAGGTTGAGGGATGACATTGTAGAAGTTTATAAAATCATGAGAGGTATGAATAGAGTGACGAGCTGAGGTCTTTTCCACGGGATGGGGGAGTTCAACAATGGAAGGCACAGGTTAAAGGTGAAAGATGGATGATTTGAAATGGACGAAGGGTCAATGTTTTCACACAGAGGGTGATGTGTGTATATGGAATGAGCTGATAGAGGAAGAGTGGGAGATGCAAGTACAGCGACACCATTTAAAACTCAATAGGACAAACATATGAATGGGAAAAGTTGAGAGGCATATGGACAAAATGCAATCAGATGGGACTAGTTTAGTTTGGAAAACCTGGTCAGCATGGACAAGTTGGTCCAAAGGGTCTGTTTGTGCGCTATATGACTGTATGAATCTAGAAAGCGATGAGAAGGGGAGAAAAAACATGATGTAGTAAATTGGCAAGAAATACAAAAACAAGCAGAATGAGCTTTTCCGAGCATATGAAAAAAGTTCAAGATGAGTGTGTGACCTTAGGTAGAAATTAAGTCAGGATAATTGGAGGGTGTGACTGAAGAATTGGCTACAAGGAGCAGACAGATAAGTTACACCCATGTTTTACATCTTTCCTCACGGGGAAGGCACAGTAAGTATTTCAATGATGTAAACCAAATGGTAATAGGAGGGAAGTTCCTGAACCGGCTGTAACAAAAGGAACAAGGAGTTTTCTAACAGATAAGAGCAAGAGTAGGCAGGCCAGCAGTAATTCATAGTTGGTTTTAAAAGAAGTGGTCACAGTCTTGGGCTCATGGCGCCCGCTCTATCAGAGGTTAGTTCTGCTGTTTGTTAACATAAGCAGTAAGCGCGGTAGCTTGAGTGGGTTGTCATCAGGTTTGTGTACACACGGTCCTGACCGTGGCATGTTCACCCACACTCATCACTGAACCGGAGATCGGCTTCATGGTAATGGTAGACTGAGAGATTATATTGTGGTTGAATATAATTCTGCTGCTGCTGCTACTACAGCTGCTATGATTTGCAGCATCACATGACTGCCCAGTTTGAGCTGCAATATCGGCAATACAATTCTGCTGCCTGTCCTCAATTCACACGGGGACCCTGTCACCCTTCTCCCCTGTACACAGTGCACTATCCCGATTTCTGATGTGGGAACGCTTCATTTTTTAAAATTCTCATCCTGTTTCGTTATCTTCATGATGCCATGCCTCCAGTTTGTCGCATTCCTCAAAAGCATTTAACGTTTTCACCTGAATCTTTTACCCTCTAGTAATGCCATCTTCTGTTTAAAGCGAATGTGTTTCCCTCTGTTTCTCTCCATGACCATGATTAAGAGCTCTGTAGTGTCGGTGATGACAGCCTCATGTAGTTTCAGAACAAATGAATTTGTATACCTTGCTTAATCATTCACTTCCCCGTATATGGCGCTCCATGTTAGACAGGGCGTGTGAGCAGCTTTGACACACATATTTGAAACTTGGTGAAAAATGAAAATTGCAGAAGACACGGTCAAGTCTGACAGCATCTGTGGAGTGAAAGCAGAGTTAATATTTCGGGTTCTGTGACTGTTCGTCAAAGCACAGATTGAGTCCAACAATTTTTGTTTTTGTTTCAGATTTCCTGTATCCAACGATCTTTGCTATATTAAAACTGTATTCTGTAACTTTTCATTTTTGAAGGAACTCAGGGATCTGGCAACATCTGCAGAGACAGAGAAACAATGTTAATGTTTCAAGGCCAGTGTAAATCTTCTTCAGACGTGTAAAGGATTGGAAAATGAACGTTTTAGTATCTTGGCAGAGGTGGGAAAGAGTGTTTGCAGGCCCAGTGTGAAAGACAAATGGGCTTGAAATTGTGGTGAAAGAGACACAGATATATAATAGGTGTAAATTAATGTGTAAATATTAGAAATTAATTTTCTCTGTTGAATGGAACATAAACAAAACACGAACTTAGGGAGCCCAGGAGGGAGAGTGCACGGAAAATGGAGAACAGCCATAATGGGTTCAGGCTGTGAATTTATGGAATTGAATATTAACTCCTACAGACTGTAACGTACCAAAGTGTAAAGTGAGGTGTTACTCGAGCTTGGGTTGTGCTTCATTGGAACATTGCAGCAGCCTGCATTTTCTTAGAATCCCTACAGTGTAAAAACAGGCCCTTCAGCCCAACAGGTTTATACTGACCCTCCAAAGAGTATGCGAATCAATCTCATTCTCTACCCTAATACTATACATAGACCATTGACTATTGCACCTAATATCAACATCCCTGAACACAATCGGCAATTCAGCACGGCCAGTTCACCTAACCTGCACAACTTTGAACTGTGACAGGAAACTAGAACACCCAGAGGAAATCGAACCCAGTTCCCTGATGCTGTGAGGCAGCAGTGCAAACCACTGAGACACCGTGCCATCCAGGATCGAAATATTATAAGGCCTCAACTCTATACGAGCAGAAATGAAGCCATTCGGACCATTAGGTCTGCTCCACCTTTTGATTAAGAATGATAGATTTTCAACCCCATTTCCCTGCTTCCTGTCAGTTATCTTTGATCCCCTTGTCAATCAAGAACTTATCTGAGTCTGTTTTAAAAATACTAAATAGAACATAGAACAGTACAGCACAGAATATGCCCTTTAGGCCACGATGTTGTTCTGTGATTTAATTCTAATGTAAAATGTAGTAATTTAACCTACGCAGTCCTCAACTCACTGCTATCCATGTGCATGTCCAGCAGTCGCTTAAATGTCCCCAATGACTCTGTTTCCACCAACAGAGCTGGCAATGCATTCCATGCATTCACAACTCTTTGCGTAAAGAACCTACCTCTGACGTCTCCCTTTTACCTTCCTCCTAATATCTTCAAACTATGACTTCTCGTAGTAGTCAATCCTACCCTGGGGAAAAGTCTCTGGGTATTGACTCTATCTATTCATCTCATTATTTTGTACACCTCGATCAGATCTTCCTCTCTCCTCCTTGTCTCCAGTGAGAAAGGTCCAAGCTTGTTCAAACTTTCTTCATAAAGCAAGCCTTCCAGTCCAGGCAGAATCCTGGTAAATTTTCTTTGCACCCTCTCCAAAGCCTCTGTATCTTTCCTATCGTAGGGTGTCCACAACTGGACACAATATTCCAAGTGTGGTCTCACCACGGACTTGTAGAGCTGCAGCAAAATTTTGCGGCTCTTAAACTCAATTGCCTTGTTAATGAAAGCCAAAACACCATAAGCTTTCTTGACAGCCTATCCACTTGGATGGCAACTTTGAGGGACCGATGCACTTGCGCACCCAAATCCCTCTGTTCCTCCACACTGCCAAGAATCCGGTATTTAATGCTATATTCAGGATTGGAATTTGACCTTCCAAAATGCATCACTTCGCATTCACCCAGGTTGAACTCAATCTGCCATTTCCCAGCCTAGCTCTGCATCCTGTCTATGTCGCGCTGCAGCCTACACAAGCCCTCTATACTATCGACGACACCTCCAACCTGTGTGTCATCAGCAAATTTACTAACCCACCCCATAACCTCCTCATCCAAGTCATTTATAAAAACTACAAAAAGCAGAGCCCCAAGGACATAGCCCTGTGGGATCCCTCTCAACACTGTCCTCCAAGCAGAATATTTCCATATTCAACCATTGTCTGCCATCTGCCAGCCAACCAATTCTGAATCCAGATAGCCAAATCTCCCTGTATCCCATACTTCCTGACTTTATGAATGAGCCTTTCATGGGGAACCCTATCAATTGCCTTGCTGAAGTCCACATGCACCACGTCCTTGGCTCGACCGTCGTCGACCTGTCTTGACACCTCCTCAAAGAAATCAATAAGATTTGTGAGGCATGACCTGCCCCTCACAAAACGATGCTGACTGCTTTAATCACACAATGCTTTGCCAAATAGTCAAAAATCTTATCCCTCAGATTTTTTTTCCAAACTTTGCTGACCACAGACGTAAGACTGACTGGTCTCTAATTGCCAAGGATTTCTCTATTACCCTTCTTGAAATAAGGAACAACATTCGCCTCCTTCCTATCCTCTGCAACGACTCCTGTGGAGAGTGAGGAGGCAAATATCCTCACCAGCAGCTTAGCAACCTCCTTTCTCGCTTCCTGGAGCAGTCTAGCATAAATGTGGCCCTGGGGACGTATCCATCATAATGTTTTCCAAAATTTCTAGCACATCAACTTCATCAATCTTGACCTGGTCAACAGTGATCTGGCCCAGCCCCTCTAAGATTTCTTTTACAACAAGTTCCCTTTGCTTGGTGAAAATCGAAGCAAAAAACTCATTTAGGGCTTCCCCAATCTGCTCAGACTCCACGAATACGTTCCCTACGCTATCCCTGATCGGCCCTACCTAATCCCTGATTATTCTCTTATTCCTCACGTATGAGAAAAATGTCTTTGGATTCTCCCTAATCCTTCTTGCCAAGCCTTTTTCGTGCCCCAATATGGCTCGCCTTAGTCCATTTCTGAGCTCCTTTCTAGCAAGCCTGTAATCCTCTAAAGCTGTGCTAGATCCTTGCTTCCCCCATCTTACGTAAGCTGCCTGCGTTCTTTTGTCGAGACGTTCCTCTGTTCTCGTCATCCAAGGTTCCTTAATCTTACCCCTTATTACCTGTCTCAGAGGAATACATTTGTGTATCACTCGCAACAACTGCTCCTTAAACAGTCTCCACATATCTGCTGTGCCCTTTCTCTGGAACAATTGCTCTCAGTCTGTACTTCCCAACTCCTGTCTGATAGCATCATAATTTCCTTTTCCCTAATTAAATATCTTCCCTCCGAAACTGCTCCTTTCACTCTCCCAGACATTGGTACATGTGAGGCATTTGTGATCACTTTTCTGACACCTGTCCATGCTCGTTGCCGAGCACCAAATCCAAAATGGCCTCTCCCCTCGTCAGTCTGTCTACATACTGAGCAAGGAAACCCTCTTGAACACATCTGACAAAAACGGCTTCATCCACACTTTCTGCACCTTAGGAGGTTCCAGTCGATATTGGAAAAGTTGAAATCACCTATAACAATGATCCTGCTTCTTTTGCATTTTTCCAGACTCTGCCCGCCTGTGAGATCTTCAGTGTCTCTACTACTATTACGTGGTCTGTAGAAAATCCCCAAATGCAGTGACTGTTCCCTTGCTGTTCCTAACTTCCACCCATACTGACTCAGTAGACAAATCTTCCTCAATAACCTTCATTTCTGTAGCTGTGACACACTCTCTGATAAGCAATGCTCCACCGTCTCCTCATTTTCCACCCACCCTGTTCTTTTTTAGATTAGATTACTTACAGTATGGAAACAGGCCTTCGGCCCAACAAGTCCACACCAACCCTCCATAGAGCAACCCACCCAGAACCATTCTCCTGCATTTACCCCTTCGTCTAACACGACATATTCACCCAATCTGCACATTTTTGGATTATGGGAGGAGACAGGAGCGCCCAGAGGAAACCCACGGTAAAAATGGCAAACTCCACACAGACAGTTCCCTGAGGTGGGAATTGAACCCAGTTTTCTGGCGCTGTGAGGCAGCAGTCACTTTTCAGATCCTCAGTCACTTTCCTGGCTATATCGTTGGTGCCAAATCATTTGGTTTCCACAGCCTTCTGTGGTAAGGAATTCCACAATTTCACCACTCTCTGGCTGAAGGCGTTTCATCTTATCTCCGTTCTAATGGATTTTTCCTTTAGATTAGATTACTTTAGATTAGCTTACTTTACAGTGTGGAAACAGGCCCTTCGGCCCAACAAGTCCACACCGACCCGCCGAAGCGCAAACCACCCATACCCCTACATTTACCCCTTACCTAACACTATGGAAAATTTAGCATGGCCAATTCACCTGACCTGCACATCTTTGGAACTGTGGGAGGAAACCGGAGCACCCGGAGGAAACCCACGCAGACACGGGGAGAATGTGCAAACTCCACACAGTCAGTCGCCTGAGGCGGGAACTGAACCCGGGTCTCTGGCGCTGTGAGGCAGCAGTGCTAACCACTGTGCCACCGTGCCGCCCACCGTGCTTTAAGCTTGCGCCCTCCTGCCAGTGCAAACGGCCTCACTACTTTGTCTGTAATCAGGTCATTCGGTATTCTATAAGTTTCAATTGGATCCCCCCTCATCCTTCTAATCTCCATCGAGTATAAACCCAGAGTCCTTCAACGTTCCTAATGTGTTAAGCTTTTCATTCCTGGTGAACCTTCTCTTGACACACACCAAGGCTAATACATCCTTCCTGAGGTATGAGGCACAAAATACTGAAAATGTGGTCTGACCAGAGCCTTCGAAAGCCTCAGAATCCCCACCATTTTATCCTACTCCTCTCGAGATGAATGACAACATTGTGTCTGTCTTCTTAACTGACTCAACCTGCAAGTGTATCTAAGGCGAATCCTGGGCTTGAAATCCAAATCCCTTTGTTACCCAGATTTCTGAATTTTTTTCCCATTTAGTAAATAGTCCATGCCTGCATTCTTCATACCAAAGTGCATGACCTCACACTCTCCCACATTGTGTTCCATCTGCTACACCTTTTCCCATTTTCCTAAACTGTCGAAATCTTTCTGTAGGCTCCCTGCCTCCTCAATACTACATGCCCCTCCACCTATCTTTGAATCATCTGCAAACGTAGCCAGAATGCCTTCTGCTCCACCACTCAGATCATTAACCTTTAAAGTGAAATGTTGTGGTCCCAACATTGGCTCTTGTGGAACACTGGTAGTCACCGGCTGCCATCCTGAGAGAGACAATTTTATCCTCACTCTGCATCTTGCCAGAAAAACAACCTTTTATCCATCCGAGTACCTAGCCTCTGACGCCATGGGTCCTTATCTTACTCTGCAGCCTCCTGTGCGGTACCATATCAGAGGCCTTCTGCAATTTCAGATAGGTACCGCTCTCTGGTCCAACCTGGCATTAACTCCTCAAAACATTCTCATAATCGTGAGAGCAATGTAGGTTATTGAAATGGGAAGCAATCAGAAGGCCAGGTCCATTTCTACAGACAGAGTGGAGATGTTCTTCAAAAGCAAGCCTAGATTGGCTCACGAGTGTAAAGGAGATTGCGTTGTGAGCAGCAATGACAGGAGTCTGGATTGAAAGTGTACAAGTGAAATGCTGGTTTACCTGGAACGTGTGTTTAGGGCCTTGGACAGTGAGGAGGGAAGAGGTGAATGGGCAAATGTTGCAGCTTCTGTATTTACATGGGAAGGTGCCATGGGTGTGTGGGGAAATGTTCGGGATGATGGAGGGTGTCACAGAGGGAATAGTCCCTGTAAAATACTGACTTCGGACGGGAGAGGAAGATGTGTTTGATGGTGCTGTCCTGTTGGAGGTGATGGAAGTGGGGGAGGATGATTCTGTGAATGCAGATTCTAGTGCAGTAGGAAGTGAGGGCAAGGGGAGATATATCATTGTTCTGGGATGGAGGGGGTGGAGTGAGGGCAGAAGTGAGGGAGGCGGGACAGTCACATCTGAAGAGTCAGTCCATCAGAGTGAGGGGATTTCTCGTTTGAGAGAAAAGTATGACATGTAGGAAGCTTCCCAAAGGAATGTGGCATCATCGAACAGAAATGACAGAGCCAGGGTAACTGGGAGAATGGAGTCACCCTCAGATGATCATGTGTTCAGCCACATACGTAGGTTCCCCCTGAATGATTGAAAAGAACCAGACAGTTCAAATGCAGATTTATGTCATATACCTGGTCAAATACGGAGTGTGAAATAGGCACAGGTGAAGGTCAGCAGATGTGTTTGTGTGTGGGGGGGGAGGGGTGGGGAGTGTGGGGGAACATTCAAGTAGGTACCTCTTAATAACTCTCAGTAATGATTGACTCTGTTCAAACGAAGATGATATGAAGATGTAAAGATGAACCCAACCACCACCACCCAATGATGCACAAAGGCTGTGAAGGATACTGATCAATCACAAACGAAAGAATTCCGATTGGCGAGCACTAGCGTCGGCCACATTGGGGAAGTTTACTTTTGGAATCAGAAACAGATTGCACAAAACAAAATACAAAGAAAAACATTTCAAAACTGGCAAGAAATAAGAAAAGAAACTAACCGCAAGAGTTTTCCCATATCGAAAAAAAAAACGTTCATAATGTGTGTGTGATCTTTGGAAGAAAGGCAGGAAAGAATATGTGGGTCACCTGGACGATGTGACTGGGGAACTGGTTTCAGGGAACAGGAAGAGAACTTAAAACAGTATTTTACATCGTTCCTCACAGGGAAGGCACAAAGAGTTTCAATAAAATGAACAAAATTGTAGTCAGGTGAAAGTTTTGCACTGTCTCTAACAAAACGAATAAGGCTTTTCTCAAACAGAAAAGATTAAGAGTAAACAACTCATATGCAATTCATAGCTGGTTTTAATAGAAGTGGTTACAGCGTGACTGGTGGCACTGTGTGAAATATTCCACAACTCTCGGGATTAAAGGATTGTTCCAGTGAAACTGGCGAAACTCCAATGTGGCGCTTGTCTTCATGAAGAGAGTGAGTCTTCAAGTGTTTAGGTTCTCCCTTTGTCTGAATGGTGGAGCATATTTGAGAGGCCTAGTGGTCTAATGATGCACTTTCATCCTGAGTGATGTTAAAAAAAGTAAAACTCTGCTCCTTCCTCTGATGCGTTACATACTGGGGGATGAACATTTTGCTAAAGTTGAATTATTTTGAAAATCATCTGGAATATTGTACAAACGGCATCATCCAGACAATTCTAGAAACTGCACTCATAACAATATTTTATAACCATGTGGGGGTACTGCGTAGGTGCTGTGGTTCTATTCGCCGAGCTGGAAGTTTTTGTTGCAAACGTTTCGTCCCCTGCCTAGGTGACATCCTCAGTGCTTGGGAGCCTCCTGTGAAGCGCTTCTGTGGTGTTTCCTCCGGCATTTATAGTGGCCTGTCCCAGCCGTTTCTGGTTGTCAGTTTCAGCTGTGCGCTCTAGCGGCCGGTATATTGGGTCCAGGTCGATGTGTTTGTTGATGGAGTTTGTGGATGAGTGCCATGCTTCTAGGAATTCCCTGACTGTTCTTTGTTTCGTTTGCCCTATAATAGTAGTGTTGTCCCAGTCAAATTCATGTTGCTTGTCGTCTACGTGTGTGGCTACCAGGGATAGGTGGTCGTGTCGTTTCGTGGCTAGTTGATGTTCGTGGATCGTGAGGTGTCTTCCTGTTTGTCCGATATAGTGTTTTGTGCAGTCCTTGCATGGGATTTTGCGCCCTGTGCTGAAGAGATCATTTAGTCCAAGTTTATAGATCAGTGCACTGTTGGACAGATAAGTAGTGAACTGGTGAGCTCCTGGACGGATTACTGAGCAGTACACGATCCTGGTCTACGCAGTGCTTCATGCTGAGCAGGGATCTCATCTGGGCTGATACGTGTCCGGGCTGGATCTGAGAGGTGGATTGATTACCCGGTACAATTCCTGGCATGATTATGACTCGTCCTGCTCAGCCCATTCCGCTGGTAAATGTGAGGTGCTGTGTTTGAGATAGAATTTGCTTTGTCAAAATATTCGACATTAAGCAAAATACAATTTATTTAAACACTGTCGATAAAAAGGCTACAAAAAAGGAAGACAAACTTGCAATAACTTAATTCTGTTGGAAAACTTAGTAGAATATTTTATTTAACTACTATACAGTAACTGCTCAAATATGGTACCATCTGAAAAGCACACAAATGCCAAAAAAACAAATGCGGGAAACAGATTGTCTGACATGCAGTTCTCCAATCCAGGAGGAAAGAACATCAAAAGACAGTTCTAAGAGACATCGCAGAGAGAGCGTGTAGCAGCCGGGAGAGATTTACTGTCTTCCAAACCTGCTGGGACACCAACAATAACTGGCGAAAGGTAAAACTAAGAATCCTGGTTCTGCAAGACTTTGGCCATCACTCCACAGGATCAGGCCGCGGCTGCAAGAACACAAGGAATGGACTGTATCCACTTCGTCTATGGCTCTGTAGGTGTCTCTCAAAAATGCCTAAGCCGTTAAATGCTGGGCAGGCAAAAGTCAAAGTTAAACATCAATAAACAAAACAAAAAGATGCAGCGGGCCTGGTGATCAGACACAGACCATTTCAGGAGTCCAGCAATTCCTATATTGCCGAACCACAGCAGAATCATCGAGTTTGTGAAGAGAAATAATTATCTCGCTCCCTCACCTCTATGTTTACAACTGGAGACGTGCCATGAGCCCAATAATCAGCGATATCTAAATCCCACCCACACCAAGTATTATTGTGATATATCAGAGTTGCCGTAAAATGGGTTAACTGGAGCTGTTTGTTCAGTGACTGTGATTAATAACAGTTTTCCTGGATCTAACTGAGTCACTGGAGGATTTCCCTCTTCATAAATAAGGAGTTCTTTCAAATTGTTATGCCATAATATTTGGTGCAGAGTCAACTTCAACAAGATTGGGATCAACAACTATTTAGAAAGAGCGAGAAATCAGAATCTGAGAACATTAGAATGGTCCAACAATGAATTTAAATTTGAGAACGCTAGACTGGAATGTTCCAACAATGGACAGGGGTTTATCCGATGGTCTTTACTGGCTTTCTGAGGATTGGCCACGGTTACCGTTGCGGATACGAGCCGTACTGGTGATTATTCAAGCTGGGTACTATCCCATCCTCGCTATTATAGGTGTTCCTGGTAAGTCTATCTCTGTCAATTCTATAAATGATACTGAATGTTATTGCTATTCTGGTTGATTATATTTAACAAATACATAAACCTTCAATCACAAACGTCGCTTCTTTCTCATGCATTTCCAAACTACTTTCATAAACATCTGAGAAGGAATAAGACTGTTCGGACCCTTGAGTCTCCTTTTACCGTGAACAGTTTTATGTCTCCATATTCTCTCTGTCATCAAACCTGCCGACGCCCACCTTCATAATATCCCCAGTCTCCAGCTCTGCCTGAGTTCTGTTGCTGAGACTACAAAGAAGGAAAACTGTGTAAACAGGGAGGAGCGAGGCACTGTATTTTCCTCTCTGGGATTTCCAGAAACGTTTGTCTAAGCTGCACCCATTCAGGTGTAAAGTGTAAAGCTAGTTTATCTCAAAATTGAGGTGGTCACTGAGCTGTACCCCCTCCTTCGGTATCACCTGTTTTCTCACACCAGGGACAGGACTGTGCTGACACTCACGATGAATTAAATTGGATTGATTCTGAAACTTTGCAGGCAGCAGTGGGTAATATATCCACCATCTCCGAAGTGCAGTCTTCCAATGTATTCACGAGCTGACTGAAACCATCTGCCTGCTGAGAGGAATGCATTGGTTCCCTCTCCACAGGGAAAGGTACAGAAACTAATTTCCAGAAATATTAGGGAACAGAATGACTGGTAAAAATTGGAAACTGCAGGAAATGAGAATTAATGAAGAGTATGTTATTGAAAATCTAATTGAATTGAAGGTTCATAAGTTGCTGCATCTGATGAGCTATATTTCAGAGTGATTGAGATGAGAACAGAGCTAGTGAAAGAATTATCGATTATTCTTCAAAGCTAGTTAGATTCTGCAAAGGATGCTGCAGACTGAAAAACAACTATTGTAAACCTAAATATTTAAAACAGGATGGAGAGGGAAAACAGAAAACTAAATAGCTTGATGTCAGCTGTGAGAAAAAAAAATATTGAAACCTTTTATCAGGAACGTGACAACTAGATACTTGGAGAATAATTATATGATTTGGTACATTCGGCCTAGATTCAGGAAAGGGAAATGATCTTTGATAAACCTGTTTGTGGAGATTGCCCGTTGTGACATCGACAGTTGAGAACCAATGGGAGTGAAGTATTTGTATTTTTAGAGGACGCTTGACATGTTTGAATATAGGTGAATGGGGAATGTTCGAGTCCATGGGTAGGTAGGGATGGAATATATACCACATGGAATTAAAATTGGGTAATGGAGATACGAGAAGAATACTGTTTTTCTCTGGACTGAAGGATTGATGGGTGGAGGCAGGATCAGTGTTTGGGCAATAGCTGTTCACAAGGTAGAAAAATGATTCAGATGTGAACAACAAATACCATCATGTATATTTATATTTACTAACTGGTAGGGAGGTTGGAGAGTGCTTTTATTGAAAAGGACCTGGATGTCCTTGGTCATAAGTCACTGACAGAATTCATACGGGGGCAGGAAGTAACTGATTTGTGGTTCTTCATGCAAAATAATTGAAGTACAAAAGTTAGAATATCTTTCCCAATGATCGTGTTTTGTTGAGAGTATTTAGTGCATTGTGTAAAAGTTTGATTTGCTTTATAATTAATGATCTCTTTGTCACTGAGAGAGTGCAAAGTAGTTTGACCAGACGAGACATTGGCATGATGTTACCATAAGGAGAGAGTGCAGTAACTATGTGCTTAATCTGTAACGCTGTGAGAGAATAAGAAGTTGAAGCTTGATGGGTATGGACAGAAACTCATTATGTCCCAAACAGCTGAATAGGGTGAAAAAATCATATTTTTCATTTGATGTTTGATTCCTGACAGTTTACATGTATCTGCAGAGCCCCCATGACGATTGACAGCGAGGTACAGGCTCTGAATGAACTCTGAACACTTGAATGCACAATTACTGTGTGACACTGCATTGAATGTCACTTTGTACACAATCCTGTCTGCCTTCTTGGAGGTGGAAGATAACTTGGAGAATGGCTAAAAAATGTTGGCCTCATTCCGACTGGAAGAAACCATGTTAAAGTAACACATATGTACCATGAGTAATTAAGCCATGTGGATCAATTTGGAGCAGTCTGTCTGTGCAGCCCCTGCTCCATTTGTTTGTGATGTTGGAACATCTCTGACAATTTCCTGTTCCTGTGTTAGTTGCTTGACAAGCTGAATAACCTCTTCCTGTTCCTTTGTAAGTGACTCCGGGTTTGACATTTTTCTTTCTGATCCCATGTACATGTCATGTGGGAGAGAGCAGAGGGGCAACAGGCAGGAGGGGCTGAATGGCCTATCCTTCTTCTTGCCTATTAGTTTTTATGGGATGAATAGCTTCCCCACATTCTTGTGAAACCAGATTGAGGTGCTGAATGAACTCTTCCTTTTACTGTGGAGATGTACAGTCCTGTTACATAAACGTCACCCAGACTTTAACAGCACGATCTTGAATGTTGTTCAAGTCTTGCTGCACATGGTCACAGACTGTTTCAAGAGCTGAAGAGGGACAACTTGTTCTGAAAATTTTGTAAACTTCAGTGAATATCCCCTCTTCTGCTGGCATGGTGGATCAGTGGCTGACACTGCTGCCTCACAGTACCAGGGTCCCAGGTTCGATTCCAGCATTGGGCAACTAAATGTGTGGAGTTTGCACACTCCCCACTTGTCTGGATAATTTTGCTCCGGTTTCCTCCCACAGTTCGAAGATGTTCAGGCCAGGTGCTAAATTGTCCATTACGTTAGGTGCATTAGTCAGAGGGAAATTCTATTACGAGGGTCATAGCTTTAAATTATTGGGTAGTAGGTACAGGACAGATGTTAGGGGTAGATTCTTTACTCAGCGAGTCGTGAGTTCATGGAATGCCCTGCCAGTAGCAGTGGTGGACTCTCCCTCTTTATGGGCATTTAAGCGGGCATTGGATAGGCATATAGAGGATAGTGGGCTAGTGTAGGTTAGGCGGGCTTGGATCGGCGCAACATTGAGGGCCAAAGGGCCTGTACTGCGCTGTATGTTTCTATGTTCTATGTTCTATGTTCTATGTACCTGAGTGGGTTACTCATTGGAGGGTCGGTGTGAACTGTTTGAGCCGAAGGGCCTGTTTCCACACTGTACAGAATGCAATCTGCTCATTTTGGATTCAATGGGCTGAATGGCATTCTTCCACATTGTTGGGATTCTATGATGACAAACTGGAGATGCCTGGGCCGAGGAAGCAACGCTGAGGATCTCATGCAGATGTGTCCCACGGCTGAGATGATTGATGCCCACCTATGATAATCATCTTCCCTTGTGCCGGGAATGACTCCAAAAAGTGTAGATGTCATAATTAATTCTCATTAAGTGCGATTTTGTTCAGGCTTCTTGATGTAATCCTCAGGCTAATACTGCCTTGAGTACAGGGCCAGTCTCTTTTACCTGAGCACCTGCGTTATCTCTTTTGTTCATATCAATAGGTGTAGAAGCAGAGAACGTTTTCTTCAAACAGAGGGTAGTGAATGTCAGGAATTCTCTTATGCAGAGAGTTAGGGGAATTGGATCACTGAAAGGGACAAGTGGCATTCCGCAGGGATCAGTTCTGGGACCTCTACTCTTTGTTATTTTTATAAATGACTTTGATATGGGTGTTGAAGAGTGTGTTAGCAAGTTTGCCATTGACGCAAAGGTTGTTGGAGTGGTACAGAATGTGGAGGGATATTGTAGGTTGCATCGGGATATTGACAGGATGCAGAGCTGGGATGAGAAGGGGAAGATGGAGTTCAAACTGGAAAAGAGTGAAGTGATTCCCTTTGCAAGTTCGAAAGAAAAAGCAGAATACAGGTTAAAGGGAGGATTCTTGGCAGAGTGGGGGAACAAAGGGACCTTGGAGTCCGTGTCCAAAGATCCTTCGTAGCTGCTACCTAAGTTGATCGGCTTATTAAGAAGTCGTATGGTGCGTTGGCTTTCATTAGCAGGAGGATTGAGTTTAAGGGCTGCATGGTTATGCTGTAGCTTTATAGAGCCCTGTTTAGACCATACTTGGAATATTGTGTTAATTTCTGGTCTCCTCATTTTAGGAAGGATAAGGAAGCCTTAGAGAGGGTAAACGGAAAATTCACCAGGATGCTGCCTGGACAGGAGGGCAGGTCTTATGAAGAATGTTTGAGGGAGTGAGGGTTTTTCTTATTGGAGGAAACATCAATGAGCTGTTAGAGGTGAGTTGTTAGAGGTGTACAAGATGGTGAAAGGCATAGAGAGAGTGAATAGCCAGAGATGTTTTCCCATGGCAGAATGTCTATCACTAGGGGGTATAATTTTTAGGAAATTGGAGGAAGGTTTAGGGGAGATATCATAGGTAGGCAGAGACAGAGAGGGTGGATTTGTCGAATGCACTGCCAGCGATAGACGCAAAGTCAAATACATGAGGGAAACATAAGAGAATCTTGGATTGGTATATAGAAGAAAGTGAACGGAAGCATGTAGGTTAGTCTGATCTTAGAGTAGGAATAAACGGCACAACATTGAGGGCTGAAGGTCCTGTACTGTGCTGTACTGTTCTTTGTTCTGTGTTCTATTGAAGTGCTGAAGAAGACTTGTACATTAAAGAAGATGTGAGACTTGGAGCAGGTCAGTCATAATCTTATTGAAGGATAAGGCAGTCCTGGGAGGTGAATTATCTGCCCCTGTTTCTGATATTTTCACATTATGTTATTGGAAAGTTAGTGGGTGTTATTTTCCTGGAAGGTCTTTTATGGGATGTTGCATTCAGGGAGTGCAGAGGATTTTGTCAGCCTTCTCTGTGTGAGGTATGGGGGCTGTATTCAGTGAATCTGAGTCTACAACATGATCAACAAATGAAGCACAAGTTACAGAGAGGGGAACCTCTGTAAAGGTAGATGAGCGAACTCTTTCATACCCAGCCAGGGTCTTCCAATTACATTTTCCAAATCTCCCAAACAATGTGAGACAGCCTTGAGAGACAGAATGGTCTCCTCTGTTTCTGTGCACCAGGTTATAGCAGTAAGTGGCCTCTATCCGCTCCTGTCTTGTTGGTTAGAGGAGCTGAATGGAACACAGAAACATGGGACTGAGGACTATTAGTGGGTCATTAGAGATTTTGAGCCTTTTTCCACCAGGCACAAAGATTGTGGCTGATCAGGTTGTGGTCTCAGCCCCACTTTCCTGTCTGCATTCAAAATCCGTGACTCAGTCTCTGTGAGATCTTTAACTCACTTAGCTTTGAATACTTGTATTCAGAGAGGCACGACAAACTTCTGGGGAAGAGAATTCCCATTCAAAAGACCTTTTAGCATTTTTCCTCATCTCTCTGATAGAATAAGATAGAATACGCATGGAAACATATCATTTTGTCCAAATTGTCCATTCCTGTCAAGCATCCTAATCTGATCTACTCCCACTTTCCAGCGTTTGGCCCACATCTCTCTGTACAATTCCCAGATATTTACCAATCCAGATACATTTTAAACATGCAATTGTACCCGCTTTCACCACATCCTCTGACAGTACACCCACCAGCCTCTGCATGAAAATGTTTCCCCTAAGGTTCCTTCTAAATCTTTCCCCTGTCACCTTCGACCTATGCCGTCTACTCCTGGACTCCCCTACAGTGGGAATAAGATCTTGGGCATTCAGACTATCCATGCCCCTCAGGACTTTTAAAACCTCTGTCATGTCACTATTCAACCACCGACAGTCCGGGGAAAAAGACTCAACATGTTCATCCTCTCCCTGTAGCCCAAACACTGTGGTTCCAGAAAATCGTTGTAAGTCTTTTCTGCACCCTCTCAAGCTGAACAACATCCATCCTTTAGCAGAGCCAACTGAAATGTACGCAGTATTCTTAAAGTGGCCTCACCAACGTCTTGTACAATTGCAACATCCTACCCCAACTTACTCAATGTTCTGACTGATTAAGCCAAGCGTACCAACCGTGTTCCTCACCATTCTGTCTACCTGCAACTCCACTTTCTAGAAACTATGAACCTACACCCGTACGTCTCTTTGTTCGGCAAAATTCCACAGGGCACAACCCTGCTTTAACTTAACAAAATGCAAAACCTCACAAATATCGAACTTTAAACTCCATCAGTCATTCTTTCGCCCTTTGTTCGTCAAGGGTGCCGTTGTTCTCTGAAATAAACTTCTTCACTCTCCACTGCACCACTTTGTTGATGTTTTCTGTAAACTTGCTAACCATGCCTCTGATATTCACATCCAAGTCATTTATATACATAATAAAAAGTAGTGAGCTCAACATTGATTCTTTCAGCAAACCACTGGCCACAGGCATCCAGTCTGGAAAACAATCTGTTACCTTCAAGCCAATTTTGTATCCAATTGCTTGGTTTTATCTGGGTTCCATGTTACCTAAACATAGAAATCTATCTGTGATGTGGAACCTTATTAAATGCCTTGATGACGTTTGTGTAAACAATGTATAAACAGTGCCTTAATCAGTCCTCTTTGTCACCTTTCAAAATATCAATCACATTAATGAGACATGATTTCCACTGGACAAATCCAAATTGGCACTCGTTAATCAGTCCTTGTCTTTCTAAATGAATGTAAATCCTATCCCTCAGAATCCCCTCCAACAATCTCCCATACACTGACTTTGGCTGACTGAGTGATAATTTCCTGTTTTTTTGGATCACTGTTCCATTTTCTAGTCCCACCCCTCCACTAGCAACTAAATAAATTAATTATAACTAGGTTGGTGATATGGTCAATGTTATAGTTGTCAGAGTATGTCAGGATCAGTGTGAGGAACAAGTCAGGCAGATTTCTTTAATCTGCTAAAACAGCATGTTTATGACCAAAGCAAAGTTACTGAAACTATGATGAAAAGTAGTATGACGAATGGATATTGCAAATATGTACATTAATATTTCCCTTTAAAGAATTTTGAAGAACACACACACAAACGCGTTTAAAAGTAAACGGAAAAACAAAATCTCTGCAATGACAACTTGAAAGAACTTTGTCAAAATATTATTCGAACTCATGACCAAAGGAAAAGTGAAAGTTTGGCCCAAATTCTGTTCCATATATAGAGTTATCAAGTCCTACGGCGTGGAGAGAGGCCCTTTGGCACAAACTAGTTCATGCTAACTCAAATGTCCATCCACACTAACCCCATTTCCCAGCACTTGGGCCACAGCTTTCTCGTCCTTTTCTGGCCATGTATTGTCCAAATTTTGTTCAAATATTGTTAATATAAATGCTTCAACCACTTCCACTGGCAGCTCATTCCCTTTGTGTACCACTCCGCATAAAACACTTTACACAAGTTTCCCTTTTATTCTTTCTCCTCTCATCTTAAACTGATGCCCTCTAGTCCTCGTTTCCACAAATGTGGGAAAAGCTCTGAGTCCATTCACCCTATCCATGCTTCTCATAATCTTGTACACTTCGAAAAGATTCCCTTCAGTCTCCTACGCTCTAAAGAAAAAAGTCCTCACTTGTCCAAACACTCCCTATAAGTCATATTGTTGAGTCCTAGCAACATCTTTGTAAATTCCGTCTGCAATTTAGCATTTAGAACTTTCCAATTTAGAAACATCCTTCCGATCGCAATGTGACTAAAAACTGAACACAACACTACAAGTGCAGCCTCACCAACATCCTGTATAACTGCAAGATAACTTCTCAACTACTTTCCTCCATTTCCTGACTGATGACTGCCAGCGTGCCAAAAGCCTTCTTCACGGCCATGTCTACCTGTGACTCCACGTTCAGAGAAATGTGGACCTGAACTCCCTGGTCCCTCAGCTCAACTACATTTCTTAATGCCCTACCATTCACCATGAAACGCCTACCTTGATCTTACTTTGCAAAAATATTCTTCAGCCTATTTCTCCAGTTGATCAGAATCCTGCTGCAATTTCTGATAGTCTTCCTCAATATCAACCAGAGCAGCTATGTTAATGTCATGTTCAAATTTACTAATCATGCCTTGTACATTCTCAAGACGATCATTGATATAGATAATAAACAACAATGGGCCCAACACTGACCCCTCAGGCACTTCATGTGTCACAGGCTTCCAATCTGAGAGCATCCTTCCACAATTACCCTCTGCTTACTACCATCAAGCCAATTATGTGTCCAATTTGCCAGCTCTGTCTGGATTCCATGAGATTCTAACCTTCCAGACCAGCTTATCAAGCGTATCCTTGTCAAAGGCTTTACTGAAAACCATGCAGGCTATGTCTACAGCCCTGTCCTCATCAACATTCCTGGTCACTTTATCAAAGAACTCTAACAAATTTGTGAGGCATGATCTCCCACTCACAAAACCGTCCAATCTTTCCAGTCTGAAACAGCGATTAATAGCAACTATTAAAGTTAATAATAACAAACAATAATAAACACTAATAAGATGACATTTTCAGTGGAGAATTATTTATCCGTGCTATGTGGTATTGGAACTTGCATCATGCGTGAAGGGCAAAAGAGATTTTGTACCAGTGTCATTGAACTGTGTTGAAAAAAACGCAAGGCTGGCATGGTGGCTTAGTGCTTAGCACTACTGCCTCATAGGGCCACCGATTCAGGTTTGATTCCAGCCTCGGGTGACTCTCCGTGTATAGCTTGTACATTCTCCCTGTGTCTGTGTGGGTTTCTTCTGGATGCTCCATTTTCCTCCCACAATCCAAATATGTACAGGTCAGGTGAATTGACCAAGCTAAGTTACCCATAGTGTTATGTGCATTAGTCAGGGGTAAAAGAGGGTAGGGGAATGGGACTCGTTGGGTTACTGTACGGAGGGTCGTTGTGGCCTTGTTGGGACAAATGGCCTGTTTCCATACTGTAGGGAATCTGAAAAAAATATTTCTAATCAAACGTTGTCTTTCAAAATGCATGCACATCTTATCCCTCAGAGTCTTCTCAAGTAACTTACCTAACACAGGTGTAAGGTTTCCTGGTCTATAGTTCCCAGATTTTTATTTATTTCCTTTCCTGCATAATGGCACAACATTTGTTACCCTCCAATTTTTTGGAACCTAACCTGTGGCTAACGATGATGCAAAAATATCACCCAGGCTCCCCGCAGTTTCTTCTGTAGCCTCTTGCAGTGTTCTTGGATGCATCTGTTTAGGACCAGGAGATTTATCCAACTTCATACATTCGAATGCATCCACAACGTCCTTTCCTGTGATATTGACTAACCGCAAGATATCAACACGACCTTTGTTAAGCTCCCAATTCTTCATGTATTTCTCCACGGTAAACACAGAGGAGAAATATCCATTGAGAATCTCGCACATCTCCTACAGTTCTGGACATGCATGTCCACTTTGGACCTTGTGGGATCATATTCTCATTTCGTTAATCTTTTTTCGTTAATATATTTAAAGAATCTCTTTGGATTCACCCTAATCTTCTCAGCCAAGACATTGATGTGCCCCTTTTTAGCCGCCCTGATTTCCTTCTTCAGTAAACTTCTGTATACCCTGTATCCCTCCAGGGATTCCCTTGATCCCAGCTGCAAGGCCCTGAGCCACACCTCCTTTTTGCTGATCAAAGCCTCAATATCGCCTGACATCCAGGGTTCCCTATTCCTGCCAACCTTGCCTTTTACCCTCACAGGAACAAATAGACCTTGAACTCTAGACATTTCTCTTTTAAAGACGTCCCACTTGCCAGAGGACCCTTCGCCTGCAAACAAACTCCTCTAACCAACGTCTAAAAGCTGCTGTCCAAATCCGTCAAAATTTGCCTTGTCCCAATTTAGAATTTGAACATATGGACCAGTTTTGTCCTTTTCCATAACTATTTCAAAATTAATGGAAATATGGTCACTGGTCCAAGAGTGCTCCCCGACTGTCACCTCAGTCACCTGTCCTGCCCTAGTTCTTAGCGTAGGTCAAGTTTCGTTCCTTCTCGAGTTGCACCCCCTACATACTGCTTGAGCAAACTATTCTGAACGCATTTAATACATAAAGCCCATCTCAGTCCTTAGTTCTGTGTCATTCCCAGTCTATGTTAGCAAAATTAAAATCTCCAAATATGGCAATCCTATTGACCCTGCATGTCTCCCCAATCTCTCTACATATTTTTGTTAGTCTAATTCACCGTTTACTATTTGGGGCCTGTAGTACAACCAAAATAATGTAATCATACCCCTCTTATTTCGTAGCGCCACCCACAAATCCTAAAGGGATGATCCATCATTTATTTTGTCTCTGATTACTGCTGTGATACTCGTCTTAATCAAAAGTGAAACTCCCCTTCCCCTCCTTCCACCATCTCTGTCCCACATAAAGCACCTGTACCCTGGTACATTAAACTGTCACCCCTGTCCCTCCCTTAGCCATGTTCCTATAATGGCTATAATATCCCAGTCCCATGTACCTATCTATTCCCTGAGTTCATCGGCCTTACCTGTCAGCCATCTTTCATTGAAACAGATGCAATTTAATCTGGCATGCATTCTTTGCTCCCTGCCATTTTCCAGCCTTAACCGTTTCTGATTCTGATTCCTACATCGCCTTCCAGCCTCACACTTGCCTCCCTGCTGTTGAGAATATCACCCTTCTCCAAGCGCAGCCATTTTTGTTGAAACCCTCCCTGGCAGCACGAGCAAACCTGCCTGCCAAGATATTGATCTCCTTCCAGCTCAGTTACAAACCTTCCTTCCTGAACAGGTCACCACTGCCCCACAAAAGATTCTACTGATCCAAGAATCTACATCTCTGCCCCCTGCACCAATTCTTTAGCCACGCATTCATCTGCCATTTGGGCCTGTTGTTAACCTCACTAGAATGGAGCACTGTAAATAAACCAGATATTGCCATTGTCGTGGCCTATCATTTATTCTGGATTAGTGGTGCTGGAAGAGCACAGCAGTTCAGGCAGCATTCAAGGAGCTTCGAAATCGACGTTTCGGGCCAAAGCCTTTTTGCCCGAAACGTCGATTTCGAAGCTCCTTGAATGCTGCCTAATCGAGAATCTGGTTTCCAGCATCTACAGTCATTGTTTTTACCTCGTGGCCTATCTTTTACCCTTTTTTCCAACTCTCTGTAATCACTCTACAGGACCACAACCCTATTTATACTTATGTCATTTGTATAAATGTGCACAATGACTTCTGGCTGCTCCCCACCCCGTTGGGAAAGTTTTGCAGCGGTTCTGAGACACCCTGGACCTTGGCATGTGGCAGGCTACTGTTGCCCATTCTGTATCCCATTGCAGATGAACTGCCCTCCCTCTGTCTTTATTCGATTGCAGATGCTCTGCCCTCTCCTCTCTGTATCCCATTGCAGACGATCTGCCCTCTTGCTGTCTGCATCCCACTGCAGAGACTCTGCCCTCCCTCCGTCGGCCCTACCCCTGTCTGTATCCCATTGCAGACGCACTGCCCACGCCCTGTCTGCATCCCATTGCAGACACTCTGCCCTCCCGCGGTCTGTACCACACTGCACACACCAAGCACTCCCCATCTCTGTATGTCATTGCAGACATTCTGCCCTCCACCTGTCAGTATCGCACTGCAGACACTCTGCCCTCCGGCTTTCTGTATCCTAATGCAAACACTCTGCCCTCCCCCCTCTGTATCTCAATACAGACGCTCTGCACTCACCCTGTATGTATTCCATTGCAGATGCTGTCCTCCCCCGTCTGTATCCTATTGCAGACGTTCTTCTCTCCCTCTGCCTGTATCCCACTGCAGATGCTATGCCCTCCCCCTGTCTGTATCCCATAGCAGACGATCTGCCCTCTTCCTGTCTGTATCCCACTGCAGACACTCTGCCATCCCCATGTCTGTATCCCACTGCAGATGATCTCCCCTCCCCTAAATATATCCCATTGCAGTTGCTCTGCCCTTCCCTGTCTGTTTCCCCGCAGATGATCTGCGCTTCCCTGTCTGTATCCCAGTGCACACGCTCTGCCCTCCGCCTGTCTGTTTCCTAATACAGACACAATGCCATCCCCGTCTGTTCCGCAATACAGACGCTCTGCCCTCACCCTGTCAGTATCTCACAGCAGATGTTCTGCCGTCCCCCTGTCTGTGTCTCACTGCAGGCACTCTGACCTGCCCCAGTCTGAATTTCATTGCAGATGCTCTGCCATCCCCTCTGTGTATCCCACTGCAGATGATCTCCTCTCCCCCTAAATGCATCCCATTGCAGGTGCTCAGCCCTCCCCCTGTCTGTTTCCCACTGCAGATGATCTGCGCTTCCCTGTCTGTATCCCAGTGCACGCGCTCTGCCCTCCGCCTGTCTGTTTCCTCATACAGACACAATGCCATCCCCATCTGTTCCCAATACAGACGCTCTGCCCTCACCCTGTCAGTATCTCACAGCAGATGTTCTCGTCTGTTCCCCAATACAGAAGCTCTGCCCTCCCCCTGTCTGTATCTCACTGCAGGCACTCTGACCTGCCCTGTCTGAATTCCATTGCAGATACTCTGCCATCCCCCTCTCTGTATCCCACTGCAGATGATCTCCCCTCCCACTAAATGCATCCCATTGCAGGTGCTCTGCCTTCTCCCTGTCTGTATCCCACTGCAGATGATCTGCCCTCCCCTGTCTGTATCACATTGCAGATGATCTGCCCCGATCTCTATCCCATTGTCGATACTCTGTACTCCCCCTGCCTGTATCTCATGCAGATGCTCTGCCCTCCCCCATCTGTATCTCACTACAGATAACCTTTAATACCCTAGTCTGTATCCCATTGCAGATGATACCCTCCCCCGTGTGTATCCCACTGCGTACTCTCTGCTCTCCCTGTCTGTATCCCATTTCACACGCTCTGCCCTCCTTCTGTCTGTTTCCTCTTGCAGATGATCCCCCCTCCACCTATACGTATCCCATTGCAGACACCCTGCTCTCCCCGTATCTGTATCCCATTGCAGATGCTCTTGCCTCCCTCTGTCTGTATCCCATGGCAGACGCTCTGCCCTCCTCCGTGTGTAACACATTGCAAATGTTCTGCCCTACCCCATCTGTAACCCACAGCAGATGCTCTGCCCTCCCCCTGTCTGCATCCCATTGCAGACGCACTACCATCCCCTATCTGTATCCCATTGCAGATGATCGGCCCTCACACTGCCTTTATCCGAGTGCAGATTCTCTGCCCTCCCCCCTCAGCATCCTACTGCAGACGCTCTGCCCTCGAACTGTCTGTATTCCACTGCAGCCACTCTGCCTTCCCCTGTCTGTATCCCACTGCAGTCCTCTGACCACCTCTGTCTGTATCCCACTGCAGATGATCTGCCCTCCCCTGTCTGTATCCCATTGCATACGCTCTGCACTCCGCTGTCTGCATCCATTTTCAGACGCTCTTTCACTCCCCCTGTCTGTATCCCATTGCAGACCCTCTGCCCGCCCCTGTCTGTATCCCATTGCAGATGTTCTACCCTCCCCTGTGTGTATCCTATTGTAGACGCTCTGCACTCCTCTGTCTGTATCCCACAGCAGACGCTTGGACCTGCCCCAGTCGGCATCCCATTGCAGATAATCTGCTCTCCCCATCTCTGTATCCCGTTGCAGACACACTGCCCTCCCCCTGTATGTATCCGACTGGAGACTCTCTGCCCTCTCCCTATCTGTATGTCCCTGCAGACATTCCGCTTCCCCCTTTCTGTATCCCATTGCAGACGCTCTGCTTTATCCCTGTCTGTATCCCATTGCAGAAGCTCTGCCCACACCCTGCCTGTATCCCATTACAGACACTCTGCCCTCCCCCCATCAATATCCCACTGCAGACACTCTGCCCTCCGCCTTCTGTATCCTAATGCAAACACACTGCCCTCCCCCCTCTGAACCCCAATACAGGTGTTCAGCACTCACCCTGTCTGTATCCCATTGCAGACGCCAGACACCTTGCCCTGCCCTGTCTGTATCCCATTGCAGACGCCTTGCTCTCCCTTGCCTGTATCCCATTGCAGACGCCTTGCTCTCCCTTGCCTGTATCCCATTGCAGACGCTCTGACCTGCCCCAGTCTGCAACTCATTGCAGACGATCTGTCCTCCCCTATCCGTACCCCATTGCAGATGCTCTGCCCGTCCCCTCCCCGTATCCTAGTGCAGATGTGCTGCCCTCCCATTGCAGATTCTCTGCCCTTCCATTCTCTCTATCCCACTGCAGACGATCTGCCATCTTCCTGTCTGTATCCCACTGCAGACACTCTGCCCTCCACCTGTCTGTATTTCACTGCAGACACCCTGCCCTCCCCCTGTCTGTATCCCACTGCAGACACTCTTCCCTCCGCCTGTCTGTTTCCTAATAGAGACACACTGCCCTACCCCGTCTGTATCCCAAGATAGACATCATGCCCTCCCCCGTCTGTATCCCATTGCAGATGATCTCCCCTCGCCCTAAATGTATCCCATTGCAAGTGCTCTGCTCTCCCCATCTGTATACCATTGAAGACGCTCTGCCCTCCCCCTGACTGTATCCCTGTATATGAGTGCAGATGATCTCACTTCCCCACCTGAATTCCACTGTAGACACTCTGCCCTCCCCCGTCTGTATCCCATTGCAGACACAAGGCCCTTCACCTGTCTGTATCCCACTGCAGACATACCGCTGTCCCCCAGTCTGTATCCCATTACAGACGCTCTGCCGTCTCCCTGTGTGTGTCCTATTGGAGATGCTCTTCCCTCCCCCTGACTGTATCCCATTGCAGACGCCTTGCCCTCCCATACCTGTATACCATTGCAGATGCTCTGACCTGCCCCAGTCGGTATTCCATTGCAGATAATCTGCTGTCCCCGAGCCTGTATCCCATTACAGAGATCTGCACTACCCGTCTGTATCATATTGTAGACGCTTTGCCCTCCCTCTGACTGAATCCCACAGCAGACGCTCTGCCCTCCCCATCTGTATCTCGTTGCAGACGCTCTGCACTCCCCTGTCTGTATCCCACCGCAGACGCTCTGCCCTCCCCCTGTCTGTATCCCACAGCAGACACTCATCCCTTCCCCTGTCTGTACCCCATTGCAGACACCTTGCCCTCCCCTGTCTGTGTCCCATTGCAAACGCTCTGACATTCACCAGACGGTATCCCAAAGCAGATGATCTGCCCTCAACTCTCTGTATCCCACTGCAGATGATTTGCCCTGCCCTGTCTGCATCACGTTGCAGACGCTCTGCCCTCCTGTCTGTATCCTATTGCAGACGCTCTTCCCTCCCCTGTCTGTATCCCATTGCAGACACTCTGCCCTCCCCCCGTCTGTATCCCATTGCAGACGCCTTGTTCTCCCCTGTCTGTATCCCATTGCAGACACTCTGCCCTCCCCCCGTCTGTATCCCATTGCAGACGCCTTGTTCTCCCCTGTCTGTATCCCATT
>NC_057717.1:6157735-6161311 GCF_004010195.1 Chiloscyllium plagiosum | reverse complement strand
CACCCTGTCTGTATCCCATTGCAGATGCACTGTCCTCCCCATGTCTGTATCCTATTGTAGACACTCTGGCCTCCCACTGTGTGTCACCCACAGCAGACGCTTTGCCTTCCCCTGTCTGTGTCCCATTGCAGACGCCTTGCCCTCCGATTTCTGCATCCCATTACAGGCGCTGTACCGTCACCCTGTCGTTATCCCATTGCAGACGATCTGTCCTCCCCCTGTCTGTACGTCACTGCAGATGCTCTGCCCTCCCCCTTCTGTATTCCACTGTTGGCACTCTGCCCACCCTGTCTGTATCCCATTGCAGATACTCTGCCCTCTCTGTCTGTATCCCACTGCAGACACCAAGCCCTCCGCCTGTCTGTATCCTAATGCAGACACACTGCCCTCCCCATCTGTATCCTAATACAGCTGCTGAGTCCTCCCCCTATCTGTATTCCATTGCAGATGATCTCCCCTCCCCTATATGTATCCCATTGCAGACGCTCTTGTCCTCCCCGTGTTTGTATTCCAATGCAGATGTTCTGTCCTACCCCTGTCTGTATCCTATTGTAGAAGCTCTGCCATTCCCCCTGCCTGTATCCCACTGGAGATGATCTGCCTTTCCCCGGTCCGTATCCCATTGCAGATGCTCCGTCCTCCACCTGTCGGCATCCCATTGCAGATGTTCTGCCCAACCCCCTCTGTATCTCACTGCAGATGATCTGCGTTCCCCCGTCTGTATCCTACTGCAGACACTTGCTCTACCCATGTCAGTATCCCATTACAGATGCTCTGCCATCACCTCTCTGTATCCCATTGCAGATGCCCTGTCCTCCCCCGTCTTTATCCCATTGCAGACGTTCTGACCTCCCCTCTCTGTATCCCATTGCAGACGTTCTGCCCTCCCGTTCTGTATCCCATTGCAGACGCTCTGACCTGCCCCAGTCTGTGTCCCATTCCAGATGATCTGTCCTCCCCCATCTGTATCCCATTGCAGATACTCTTCCCTCCCGCTGTCTGTATCCCACTGTAGACACTCAGACCTGCCACAGTCTGAATCTCATTGCAGATGGTCTGCCCTCTCCCCATCTGCATCTCATTGCAAATGCTCTGCTATCCCCCTCTCTGTTTACCACTGCAGATGATCTGTCCTCCCCGTCTGTATCCCACTGCAGACACACTGCCATCCTCCGTCTGTATCCCATTACAGACGCTCTGCCCTCACCCTGTCTGTTTCCCATTGCAGATGATATCCCAAAACACCTATATTAATCCCATTGCAGACGCTCTGCCCTCCCCCTGTCTGTATCCCACAGCAGACGCTCTGCCTACCCCTTGTCTGTATCCCGTTTCAGACTCCCTGCCCTCCCCTGTCTGTATCCCATTGCAGACGCTCTGACCTGCCCGAGGCGGTGTCCCATTACAGATGATCAGCCCTACCCCGTCTGAATTCCACTGTAGACACTCTGCCCTCTCCCTGTATGTATCCCTTTGTAGACACACTGCACTTGCGCTGTCCGAATTCAATTCAGACACTCTGCCCAACCCTGTCTGCATCCCATTGTAGACACTCTGCCCTTCCCCCTGTCTGTATCCCACTGCAGACGTCTTGCCCTCCCCTGTCTGTATCCCATTGCAGATGCTCTGTCCTCCCCCTTCTGTATCACATTGCAGACATTCTGCCCTCCAATGTCTGTATCCCTTTGCAGACACTCTGCCCTCCCCTATCTGCATCCCTTTGCAGACGCTCGGACCTGCCCCAGTCTGCATCCGGTTGCAGATGATCTGCCCTCCCCCTATCTGTATCCCATTGCAGATACTCTTCCCTCCCCCGTCCGTATCTCACTGCAGATGCTCTGCCCTCATCCTGTCTGTATCCCACTGCAGACACTCTGACCTGCCCCAGTCTAAAACCCATTGCAGATGGTCTGCCCTCCCCTTTCTGCATCCCATTGCAGATGTTCTATCCTCTCCCTCTCTGTGTACGCCTGCAGATGATCTGCCCTTCCCTCTCTGTATCCCACTGCAGACGCACTGTTCTTCCCCTGTCTGTATCCCATTACCGATGCTCTGCCGTCACAGTTTCTGCTTCCCATTGTTGATGGTCTGCCCTCCCCTGTCTATATCCCAATGCAGACTCTCTGCCTCTCCTCTTATATCTCATTGCAGACGTTTTGCCCAACCCGTCTTTATCCTATTGCAGCCACTATGTCCTCTCCCTCTCTGTATCCATTGCATGCACTCTGCCCTCCCCCTGTCCTCCCCATCTTTATCCCGTTGCAGACGCTCTGCCTTCTTCTGTCTGTACCCCGTTGCAGACGCTCTGCCCTCCCCTGTCTGTATCCCGTTGCAGACGCTCTGTCCTCCCCTGTCTGTATCCCGTTGCAGACACTCTGCCCTCCTCTGTCTGTATCCCGTTGAAGACGCTCTTCCCGCCCTCTGTCTGTGTCCCATTGCAGACGACCTGTCTCCATTTGACATCGTATTGAATGGCTATACTGATGCAAAATGAGCTCCATCCCCTTCACCAAATTCATTAGTATCGATTGGAATTTGTTGATGAGCTCACACAGATCCCTTAAGAATTCCACTCGTTACAGCTTTTCAAACACAAAATGAGTAATGATCTCCATTCTGTATTTCCTGACAGCTACCCAGGGCGCCCCTGCTCCTGCGTAACAGCCTGGAATGCTAAAATGGCGTCCTCCGATGCTGTGTAATGACTGAAATGACTTGGATACTTCACTCTCTTCCTATCTAACCCCATGGAGGAGCATTATGGCATTCCCCTGCTGCATTGTCACGAGGTTGACTCGCTGAATGAGATCATTTTGTCCCTCTGTAACAGTTTTGAGGGGTGGGTTGGTGGAACAACGTGTGAGATAGGAGCAGCAGTTGGCCTTTCGGCCCCTCCAGCCTGCTGCTCAATTTAGAATCATCATGGCTGGTCTGAATGTAGCTGACCACCCCCTCTCCCGCCTGTTCCCAATAAACATTCACTCTCCTGTCCATCAAAGATCAGTCAAGGTCAGCCTTGAATATCCTCGATTACCCAGACTTCACTGCTTCCGTGGGTTGGGAACTCCACAGATTGCACAATCCAAAGAACAAAAGAACAATGTTACCTCAAATGGAAGTGGGAGACCCCTCTTATTTTAAAATGTGTCAACCTCACTGCAAGTCACCTCTTTTCAGAAACAATGTTATAGCAAAAAAATAAAAAGATAGACCATTCAACCCCTCCAACCTATCACATAGTCCAATTGACAGTTAAGTTCAGCTTTTATCAAACTTAACTTCTATTGCACCCTTGAGAAAATAATCCTGACACCTTAATCCCACGGATGATAGGAAATTGGAATTAGAACATTTGGCCCATCAAGTCTACTTTGCTGTTTAATCTTGCCTGCGTGTTTCTCAACCCAATCCTCCTGCCTTCTCACTGTAACTCTTGATCGTTGTTTTAATCCCACTTTACCTATCTCTGTCTTACATACATGTTGTGTCTGTGTCTCCATATATATGATTGTGTGGTTGCGTGAGTGTGTGTGTGTGTGTGTGTGTGTGTGTGTGTGTGTGTGTGTGTGTGTGTGT
>NC_057717.1:6144746-6157357 GCF_004010195.1 Chiloscyllium plagiosum | reverse complement strand
GGGGGTGAGGAGGGCTAGAGGTGATGTGTAAAAATGCCTTCACCACTCACCCTATCCATGCCCATCATAATTTGATAAACCTCTGCAAAGTGCAAATGTGACTCCAATTAACATAAATGGCTGTGCTTTCAGTCATCCTCGGCCTAAATACTCAAATTCAATAGTGGCCCCTCTTCCTTCTCCACCAAGGCACGATTCTAAAATAAGTTTCATCGACTTGTTCAGACTTATTATGACACAGCTCTGTGGGAATTGAAACTAGAACTTTCGCCGCAGTGATAGGGACACTGTCATCATTCAGCATTAGCCCCTAAATCTGCAATATGATGCTATTGTGTGTTTGTTCCTCAGTCTGTACTAACATATCGTGACACAATTCCACAGGACACCTCCTTTTCAGAGATGGGGCACTACCAGACATTCATGGACTGGAATCGAATCAGAGTTCTGGCTCAGAAACGTGGGCACCACCCATTAAACAAGGCCTAAACCATGCCCAGATTTTGGGTCATATTTTAAGTGTATGGATTTATTGAATTCTGGTTAATATTACCAAATTATACAGGGGACATTTCTCATTTTTTAAAAATGGTACAAGTTATTAGCCTCAAATATAGGATGTTGAGTGTATTCGCTGTGCCATTGAGATAAACTATGAACATCTTTAATTGCTTGGCTATGATTTACGGTTTAAATGGCTATTATCAGTAGTCTGCTATTTTCGGGAACGAAATCCTGCAACGCACTCTGCACTATGAAGGTTCTCGAATAGATATCAATACTGAACACCAGAGACGAGGAAACAGCGCCAATCTGGCCCCAAACTACCGGCCACTATTTCAATTTTCTAGCGTGTGGCTTCCCTCTTCCTAAAATTATTCATTGATACAAGGCAACTATTTCCTTCTCCGAACTGACTCCTCCCTCTGCCTGCGCAAGGCAAACCAAGCTCTGACTTTGGGAAACTCAAGGCTGGTGTCTGTCGGTCTTCTGGAGAGGGGAGTGTCGTTATAATCCGAAGGGGGGAGTGTGAGGGGGAAGTAATAGCACTCTCTGGGTTGAGGTGTGGCCAATGGATTTTAACCTGGATACATGTGAGGTATTGCATTTTGGTAAAACAATCAAGGGCAGGGCTTACACAATTAATGCTAGACTTTGGTAGTTATATAGAAAAAAGTGACACAGGGGTGCCAGTATAATTCTTTGAAGCTTATGCTGCAGGGTGTTTAAGGTTACTTCATTGCTCAGACCTTTGATGTTAGAAGTTGGGAAGTCGTGCTGACATTGTGCAGGATATTGATACAGCCTGTTCTGTCGTACCGTGTGCAGCTGTTATCGTAACGAGATTATTAAGCTAGAGATGGTTCAGAAGAGATTTACCAGGATGTTATCAGGAACATCCCATCTTCTGCCTCGGGAACCAACAAACACACGACATTAACATTGGATTCACTGATGTACAAATCTCCCCTCGCCAACCGAGATCCCAGATCCAACCACCTGACTCACATCTGCCCTCTCGAGGAGACCTAATGTCCATCTTCCTTCCCACCATCTGCTCAACACTCCCCACCGATCTATCACTATCACCTCCTACCTTCACTCACCTATCACTTACCTTTCCGCTAGCCTCACCCCATCACCCATTTTCTCTTAATCCCCTTCCCCCTCCCCAATCCCGAAGAAAGGTCTTACCTGAAACGTCAACTCCCGTGCTCCTCGGATGTTGCCTGGCTTACTGTGCCTTTTCCACCGCCATGCTATACCTACACTGTATTATCCAATATCTGCAGTCCCCATTGTCTGTGAGGTACAATTCCCTGTTAACACAACCATGTCGTTGTCTGTTATAACCGCACGTCGTCTTAGGGACATTTTCTTCTCAGATCATGGACGATAAAATGTTCTCTCAACGTTTTACTAATATTGCAATGCCTGATCAGTCGTTACAGAATGTATGTTTCAATTTATAATCAGAGAAGCATGTTTATGTTCTGATAAACCTCTGGAATTGCTCCCATATCCAAGGGAGATTGAATGCTTACACTTGATTAATCTACCAGCCCCAACATTTGTTCCCCCTGTCAGCTCCACATATCCCATCCAGAGTTTTTAAATTTTAGTCATAATTTTGAATTTTAATTAAATAGGTTAACTGGAACTATTTGTTCAGTAACTGTGATTGTTGTCAGTCTCCGTGGATCCTAACTATGTCACTGGAGGGTTTTCCTCTTCTATTAATTAGGGACTCGGTTCAATGAGATAACCCATTGTATCAGCGGGAGCATCACCGATAGCACTAACAGGGATCAGCAGACTAGAAAGAGTGGAAGGAGAGATCAGAATCTCAGAAAATTAAACGGAAATGTTCCAAAAATGGATCAGAATCTGAGAGCATTAGACGTGAATGTTCCAACAATGGATCAGAATCTGAGAACATTAGACTGGAATGTTCCAACAATGAGCAGGGGTTTATTCGAGGGAATTTACTGGCATTCTCAACCTTTGATCTCATTAGCTTTAGAGATCTATGATGTATTGATGGTTATTCCAGCTGCTTACTATCCCAACCTCACTTTACTTGGTGTTCCTGGTACGTCATTCAATATGTTCATTAAGCCAGGTTAGACTGAATTGCTGCTCGTATTATTTAAAGTATAGAACGATGGACGTCAACATTTTCAACTCCAAAGAAATATTCCATTCCTCTCAAATGTTAACAAGCAAATTACTCATGACAAATTACTCACCAATATGCGAGGAAGAACCAGATTGTTCTCAAACTCCATAATCCTTCTAGCTCTGCACAGATCTACGTTTCTACTCCCTAATCCTGTACAATACAACCATCGTGATATCCCAGTCTCCTCCCCAGCCTCAGTGCATAATCTGAGTAAACCATCAATTGTGCCTTTGTTAAATCTGGATACAACTTATCAAGTCCCTTCTTACCACATGTCAGTCACAGAATAATTGCTCTTGAGTATGTTGAACTTGTTCACTGTACAGAGTCTATCAGAAGGTCAGACACTGCATGCTGCTTGTCATTGACACATAATCTCGAGTCACACAATAAAAATCTGTTGAGATCTCATGAAGGAATTGTTGCAATTGAAGTGAAACTATTATCATTTGTTACACTGGCAAGCGAGAACCTGGATTGAAGTGTGTGTACTTCAATGTGAGGAGCATCCGAAATAAAATGGATGAACTGTCAGCGTGCGTTGGTACCTGGGACTTCGATTTTGTGGCCATTACGGAGAGCAGGGACAGGAATGGCTGGTGCGGGTTCCAGGATTCAGATATTTCAGTAAGAACAGAGAAGATGGTAAAGGAGGGGGGGTGTGGCATTGTTGAGCAGAGACAATATTACAGTTGTAGAAAGGATGTTTGGGGACTCGTTTACTGAGGTGGTATGGGCTGAGGTTAGAAACAGGAAATGAGAAGTCGCCATGCTGGGAGTTTTCTATAGGCCTCCGAGTAGTCCCAGAGATGGAGGGGAAAGGATAGCAAAGATGATTCTCGATAGGAGTAAGAGAGGCAAGGTAGTTGTCATGAGGGACTTCAACTATCCAAATATTGACTGGGATCACTAAAGTACGAATTCTATAGATGGGTCAGTTTTTGTCCAGTGTGTGAAGGGGGGCTTCCTGACACAGTATGTAGACAGGCCTACAAGGGGCTAAGCCACTTTAAGTTTAGTACTGGGTAACGAACCTGGCCAGGTATTAGATTTTGAAGTAGGTGAGCACTTTGGAGACATCGATCACATTTCTGTTAGGTGTACTTTAGTGATGGAAAGCGATGGGTGTACACCACTGAGCAAGTGTTACAGCTGGGGGAAGGGAAATTACGATGCAATTGGGAAAGATTTAGGAAGCATAGAATGGGGATGAGCAAATTAAAAATTTGGGGCTTATACAAGCAAAACCTCCTGTGTGTCCTACATAAGCATGTACCTCTTAGGCAGGGAGGAAGATATAGAACGTGAGCCGTGGTTTACTAAGGAAATGGAATCCCTGGTCAAGAACAAGAAGAAGGCTTATGTTAGGACAACATATGAAAACTCAGTTAGGGCACTTGAGGGTTACAAGGAAATCAGGAAAGACCTATAATCATCACTGAGAGTGTGGTTGAGGCAGTATTTGGGGTATTATGGACAGATTTGTTTTCCACTTTAAAAGGAATGATCTCATTGCAACAGAGACAGTATAAAGGAATATGAGCAGACTAATTCCTGTGTGGATGGTAAAAGAGGAGTGAGTGAAATTTAATCTGTAGCACCGTCACAGAATAAGAGGTCATTGCATTGAAACTTGATGGTGACGAATAATCACTCGTTATGTTCTAAGAAGGTAATAAATTCCATGGATGTATTTTTTTATTTTACTGAGGATGCATGATTTTGGATATTTAAGTGCCTCTAAGGTAAAAATATTTAGTCAAATCCTGCCTTGATATCGGGGCCAATCCCTTTTAACTGAGCTGTCAGTTAACCCCGTTTATTAATGTAAATAGGTGATGGTGTCTGCGTGGAGAGTGTGTTTTTCTCAAATAGCGTAGTGAATGTCAGCAATTCTCAGGTCTAGAAAGTTAGGGGAGCTAGATCACTGCAAATATTTGAAGAGGAGGTAGATGGACTTTTGACCTATCAGAGAGCTGAGGGGTGTGAAGATATGGGCATTAAAAAGGAGTTAATCACAACAGAGGGTCAGCCATGATTGCATACGATGGTGTGACATTCCGAAATACGTACTCCTGTTTCTTATGTTCTCATATTCTGTCTTTGGAAAGTGAATGGTTGCAAATTTATTGGAAGTGCTATTATTGAATGCTGAGGACAGGGAGTGAAACGTATTTTGTGAGCCAATGCTGGGTGAGATATGGGCCCGATATTCACAGTGAATCTGGGTCTACAACATGACCAACAAATGAAACACCAGTTGCAGAGAGGAGATACACTGTAAAGAGATGGGTGGCCTCTTTCCTATCCAGCCGGGATTTCCCAATGACAGTTTCCAACCCAAGCCAAACCACACAGTGTTTTGGGATAGAATGATATCCTGTGTTACTGTGGATCAGGTAGTTGGAGCAAGCGGTCTCTTATCTGCTCCTGTGCAAGGGGATTTAAGGACGGAATGGAACATAGAAGCATAGGACTGAGGAGCAGGAGTGGGTCATTAAACACGTTGTCAGTGCTCGGCCAGACAGTAAGATCATGGCTGATCTGAGTGTGGTCTCCGCAGCACTTTTCTGTCTGTCCACAATGTTCCTCCATTCACATGGTTGTCAAATGTTGAACAAACACAACTTGGAATAAATGCAAGCATCCAGGCATAATACTAGGGAACTGCACGAAGTCAAAGTACACCGGCAGCACAATTCTGGAAGGCACAGACTTTTATCTATGTCTTTTTCTCATTCAATTAATTCTGCTGCAGTTTATCATTTTTGATTTGTTCAGGAATGCGGGTGCTGTTGATAGGCCAACATTTATGGACCATGCCTAATTTCGCTGGAAGTAGTGGTGTTGAGCTGCCTTCTTGGGAATGAAACCTCTGGGGAATAGAATTCCCATTTGAACAGCCCGTGAGAATTTATCATTCCTGCCCCGACCAATGTTGGAGGGTCACTGTTTCCTTTTCTCGTCCCACCTCTCCACTGGTTACAACAGGTTTGAAGTGTAACCTCGGTCATTTTCTCGAAAAATGTGCGATACAGAGTCACACACGACAGACACACACACAAACACACATGTCTTAAGACGAAAATGAATAAGGAAAAGTTTCCAGAGTTTCATAGTAGTTAAAGTCATACCAAATGGAAAAGTGATATGTGTCCCAACTGCTATTTTGTCTCCGACGGTATTCTCTTAAACAAGCTGCTGGTATGAGACTTCTTCCTGCAACAGTTGGATTTAGCAGCATTTCCTTTCCTTCAAGCAGTGGAAAGATTCCCATGAATCCTGAACAAGAATCCTCAACGTTAGTAAAGATGACTCAGGGAATTTTTACTCTCACACTTTACTGTCAGGAGGGATAAAGTAAGAGAGAGAGGGGAGCAATAGACTGCGGCTTACCACCATAAGATCATCGGAAATTAGGCCATTCAGCCACTCGAGTCTGATCCACCATACAATTTTGGCTGACAAGTTTCTCAACCACATTCTGTTGCTTTCTCCTTGTAACCCTTGATCCCTTTGATACTCAAGAACCTAAATATCTCTGTCTTAAATATACTCACTGACCTGACCTCTACTGCCTTCTGTGAAAATGAATTCCATAGGTTCTCCACTCTCTGGCTGAAGACCTTTTCTCATTATCTCCATTCTAAAAGGTCTTCCCTTTACTCTAAGGCTGTATCCTTGGGACTTAGAGTCTCCTACCAATGGAAATTTTCTCAATATACACACTGTCGAGGCCATTCAGTATTCTGTATGTTTCAATTCGACTCCCCCTCATCTCTCTGAACCCCATCGAGAACAGACCTATAGTTCTCAAATTTTCCTATATGCTAAGCTTTTCATTCCTGAGACCATTCTCGTGTACCTCCTGTGAACCCATCCCAAGGCCAGCACATCCTTCATGAGATATAGAGCTCAAAACAGCGCACAATATTCCAAATGAGGTCTGACAAGAGACTAATAGTACCTCAGAAGTACATCCATGCTTTTACATTCAAATCCTTTCAAAATAAATGTCATCACTGCATTTGCCTTCCTAACTTCTGACTCAACCTACAAGTTTACATTGAGAGAATCCTGGAGTAGAAATCCCAAGTCCCTTTCCACTCCAGACATCTGAATTTTCTCGGCAGTCTATGCTTTTATTCTCCATACCAAAGTACATGTTGCCATAATTTCCCACTTTGTATTCCATCTGGCACTTGTTTTCCCATTATCCTAACCTTTCCAAATCCTTATTGAGCCTCGCTGCCTCTTCGAAGTTACCTATCCCTATACGTATCTTTGTATCATCTTCAAACGTAACCAGAATGCCTCCAGTTCATTTATCTGGATCGTTAATGTATCCAGCGAAAAGTTGAGCTTATGGACCACCAACTGTCACGGAAGGACACTTTTATCGACACTCTCTGCTTCCTGCCATGCAGCCAAATTTCAATCCATGCTAGCACCTCTCCACTAACACCATGTTCCCTTGCCTTACTCAGTAGTCTCCTGTCGACACATTGTCAAAGACCTTCTGGAAGCCCAGGTGGATGCCATACATTGGCTCTCCTTGGTCTAAGCTGCTCGTAACGTCCTCAAGTTTTTCTTGCAGATTTTCCAGGTATGACCTCCCCTTGATGAAACCATGCTAACTTTGTCCTACCTTACCATCCACGATCAAGTATTCAGAAATCTCATCCTTCACAATGGATTCCGATCTTACCCGCAGCCACGTTCAGATTAGTCAGTCTGTAATTTTCCGTCTTTTGCTTTAATATCTTTTTAAACCGGATTTTCCAGTCCTCTGGGAATCTCCCTGATTCGAGCGACTCTTGAAAGATCACACCAACGCCTCCACTGCCTCATCAGCTATCTCCCTTGCAACTCTGGATTGGAGTCCATCTGGTACAGTTGATTTACTTACCTTCAGACCATTCAGTTTTTCCAGCACCTTCTCCTTGGTGATGGCCACCATACCCAGCTCTGTCCACAAACTCTTTTCAATTTTTGGGATGTTACTTGCGTCTTCTACGTGAAGACTGACACGAAGTAATTATTCAGCTCCTCAGCCATTTCCTTGTTGCACACTACTATCTCTCGTGTGTCGATTTCTAGCGATCAAATGCCCATTTTTGCCTCTCGTTTGCCTTTTATGTATCGGAAGAAGCTCTTACAGACTTTCTTTACATGACTAGCTTACTTACTCTCATATTTAATCTTCTCACTCGTTATTTCCTTTTCCGTTGCTCTCTGTTAGTCTTAGCAAGGGTTACAACACGGTGGTGAAACCCTCTGTTAATTAAACGAAACACTCAGGAAACCTCACCTCGTATTCTATTAGAATATGAGTGACAGAGAACTCCCAAATTTCACTATTTAAAGAACAAAAGTCAATTTATGTTTTAACTCTAAAAGTGAACACTACACAACTCTATTCACAACTCTAACTCCCACCACAACTGCTTATTATCTGCCTCCAACTCTATAAGAATAAGTTGTTTCAATAAGACACTTATGAAGATTACATCAACTTAATTTCAAAACCACACAGCCACTGCCGTCCTCTGTGACGTTACTCTCTGGCTGCTGAATTCCCAGGGTCGTCATATTTCTGTTTACTGTGAATATATTTTATATGAAAATAATATCTTTGATAGAGAGTACTTCCTAATTTCTTGCAAAGCAAAATGGTTGATCCCCAGGCTTCTTCCGTCTCGATGGCATCTGCTCTCTCTCCAATTTTCAAAATGTCTGCATTTTTATATCCCCAGCATCAGATCATCTGTCTGGTCCGATTTTGGCAAAACAATAATTTCAAACTCAATTTGCTTTCAACGCAGAGAGATTGCAGGAAAGAGAGTGTTACATGCAATAGTGAGAGTGGTGGAGCAAGAGCCTTGTTTGGGGGGTTAGTACTATAACAGATATACAGAGAGCGTGAGGGTGTCGAGAGAATAGGGAGACATTTGTCATGGAAGAGCGGGGAAGGTTTTTGGTGTTTGTCCTGAATTGATGGGCATTTCTTCAGATCATCTCAACATCGGGGTGAGCCTCCCAATGTCTTGTCCACGTCTATCACTAATAACACCACAGAGCACATCCCACAGCTTCTTCAGAATCAGTTTGTGTGGAACTTGCAAACAAGAAGGAGGAACAAGCATTGGTGCCTCGCATATCTAAATCAAAACTGTTGTGCAAATTGTGTGCATCCTATGCTCTGGAAATGAGATATGCAAATATTGTGGGTGCTGCGGTAATATTGGATGATCTAAAATTGCAACTAAACTGCGTTAACTAAATGATTGCTAATGCTGTGAGGTATATGAGGTAGGTTGAAGACTATGTTACGAACCAAACTAGAGAGCAGATTATTTCGGGTGTGGTGTTGTGTAGTCAGGAGGACTAATTACCAACCGTGCTCTGAAGCAGCTTTTAAGGAATAATGACATTAATATGTTGCACTTTACACGGCGTCTGCATGCAATATACAATTTTTGAACATTACACTCAAATATCATGGAAGCTCAGAGGCTAGAAGGTCACGTGAATTGGAAAAATACAATAAGACATTTAGTGTGAGTCAAACAATGGTTGTTATTGATATAAATACAGCAAAGTCTGAAAAATACGTACATATCACTAAGTTACAAAAACCAAAGAAAGGGAAGCTGACTCAATGATAGTTAACATAAGAAAGTAAAGATTGCATTAAATCAAAGGAAGCAGCTTCAGAACAATTCCAGATATTGTGGAAACCTGAACATAGGGAGAGATTTATCTCTCTGATAATAAGGACGATAAAAGCGTTAAGGAAATCAAAAGAACATGAATACAAACAAACAGGAAAAACGAAGGCTGCTTAAATCTAGGATCCATATACCAAAGAAAAAAAAAAGCATGGCAAATGTCAGAATTTTCAAGGTATAGGAGAATTTATTATGGTGAACAAGGAAATGGGAGAGAAACTACCCAGTTAGTTTGGATCTGTCTTCATGGAGAATGGTTCAGGAAATCTCAGTGTAAAGCAAGTGATCACATGAGGCTTGTGGAACTAAAGACATAATGTCGATTCGTATCAGCAACAAGGTAGTACTTGAAAACAGAGCTACATTGCTAAGGCTTATGGGCCAGATGTACTCCATATCAAAATGTCAGAAATAAAGCAGCATATTAATTGAACTGTCGGTGACTGTGTTTTATTTTCCTGGAGATCTCCAAAGACCATAAGCCCTTATAGATATGTACGCAGGGAAAAAGAGACAATGCGGAGGACTGCAGACCAATTAATTTGACATCTGTAGGGAAACAGTTGCAATCTATTATATAAGATGTGATATTGGGTATTTAGAAATTAACAGCAACATTGCGGAGAATCACTATGCATTTCTAACGGAGAAATCACATCTGACAAACTTCAGAATTGTTTGAGGATTTTTTCTTGCAGCATTGACAATGGACAATCAATGGAAGTGACGCATTTGGATTTGCAGAAGTCTTTCTGTAAGGAATCACACAGTGAGTTCGTAAATGCAATTAATGTGAATAGTATTTTGAGGAATACATGTAATTAGACAGTTAAAGTGAGGTTGGAGTTCGTTTAAGGGAATCGGAATATAGATGTAATGACATCATGAAGCAGTCGCATAGTGTGTTGTTGAGAGAGGACCTCGAGTATTGTGTATAGCGTTGATGACCTAATCTAAGAAAGAGTATACTGATCGCAGAGGACGTGCAATGGACATTCTCCAGATTAATCCCTCAGATGACAAGATTTTCTGATGGGGAGACTTGTCTTGTGACCTCTCCAGTTTCAGAGAACGAGAGGTGATCACAATGAAATTTATAAAATCTACGATACATGTGACAAGGTGGAAATACACAGGATGTTTCTCTGGCTGTGTATTCTACATTTGAGGCAAATGATGACAGGATAAGGGACAGGCCATTTTAGACCGTAATAAGAAGTAAATTCTTAATTCAGAGGGGACTGACTAACACAAAGGCATTGGAACCTGCTGTCAGGGCAAGATTAGGGAGAATCCCCAGACATTCTACAGCTATTCCAAGTGGAACAGAACAACCAGGGAGCAGGTAGGACCTATTAGTGACTTACGAAGTTGAATCAAAACTCCACTTCGTGGTTGAAAGCTGTTTGTGTGACTGGAGATCAATGTCTCCTAGTGTACCGCAGAGATCAGTACTGTGTCCCTTATTATCTGTGGTATTCATAAGTGATATGAACGAGAAGTGTGTGTGTGTGTGTGTGTGGTGGGGGTAGTGGGTGGGAAGGGGGGAGGTGGTGTTACGCAAGTTCATTCTTGACACAAAGATTGGCAGTGAGGTGGGAGATCTTATGTTACAGGAAGATATCATGGAATGGTCAGATGGGCAGATCAATGACAGATGAAATGTAACCCTGATAAGTATGAGGTGATGCACTTTGGTAGGAGGAACCAGACAGCGGAGAACTCAATGAATGACAGTACACAAGGAAGCTCAGAGGATGCTTTTCCACATCCCTAAATGCGACTGTATATGATCATTGATGACTTAAGCAGGACCGTAGATAAAGCCTTTATTCATTGACCTAAAGATTTTAAGACTTATATAGCACTTTGGTAAGGCCAAACTAAATACCGTATGCAATTCTGGGACCCACATTACATGAAGGATATGATTATACTGGATGAGGTAGAGGATGTTCCCTGGGACGGAGCAAATGGGCTGTGGAGAGAGGCTGGGTAAGCTTGAGATATTTATGTTGGAGCAGAGAAATTTGAGTGGGTAAGAATTCAGATTTAAGATTACAAGGGGCAAGGACAAGGTGAATAGACGGCAGCTGTTCTTTTTAGTCAAAGTTTCAGCTTCCTTATAATCTGAAACCAGGGAATGGAGAATGGAGAACAGAGAAACATGACACAACTACTTCACTTCTGTCTTCACAGAAAAAGACATAAACAATCCTTCCCAACAATAGGAGAAAACCTGATGAGGAAAGGAGATAGAATGAAATTAGTAAATAAACTAATTTGGAGAAATTGGAACAGAAAAGGATGGGCATAGAAAAAATCAACACACATTGATGAAATGGGAAACATATTTGAGAAACTGACTGGCAGATGAATGATAGAAAAGCAATAGAGGGACTGAACTTGGATTTCAGCAAGATGTTTATTAGATTTCCAAGCCTAGTGTGCAAAGTAAAGCACATGGGATAGGGTATAATATATGGACATGGTGTTACAATGGGAGAACTGGCAGGAACCAGTGAGTAGGAATAAATGGATGTTTTACAGTTTGGAAGGCTTGTGTGGCATCGCAATGATTGGTGTTTGGGTGCCAGATATTCACAATACATCTTAAACGTCTGGTTAAGGGAATCAAATGCAAAGATTCCACGTCTGCTGACGGAACTAGGATTTTGAAAGGTGAGGAGGATGTGTGTCTCAAGATGATTGAGACACACGGAATGAATGAGTAAATATGTGGCAGATGAAGAGCAGTGTGGGTAGATGTGATGTTGTCTACTTTGTTGGGAACAATAGAACGCCAGCCAACCATTTGAAAAGGGAGTGGTTGAGGAATGTCGATCTATAAAGGGAACTGCACAGTTTTTGTTTTTTGTTTGGACAGACCTCCGTGTTCCATGCAGTGCAGTGAGTTCTGAAGACAGAAGGCAATTCTGGGAATACATTGACAAACAGACCAAGTGGGTAGTTGTAACATTGAAAAGGATCTGGATCTCCCTGCACACCAGTCACTGAAAGCAATATTGCAAGAGTAGAAAGCGGTTGGGAAGTATGTTGGCCTTTATTTCAGGAGGATTTGAGTCCAGGAGTAAGGGGGTCTTACGACCAGTGTACAGGGCCTTGGTGAGATCTCATCTCAAACATTTTGCAGTAATGTGTGTAGTTTTGGTCTCCTTACCTAATAAAGGACAAAC
>NC_057717.1:6115518-6144042 GCF_004010195.1 Chiloscyllium plagiosum | reverse complement strand
AGGTGGTGAGGACAGTGAGGGGAGGGAGGGGGAGGGGGGGGGGGGGGGGGAGGGGGGGGGAGGGGAAGAGCAAGAGTATGGTGTGGAAATAAACGGTCAGTCATCATTATGTTGAATTGGGCAGCAAACTCGATAGACCAAATGGACTGCTGCAGTTCCTATTTTATAGCTTCACAAGGTTAATCACATTAAGGGATGTGTACTGTGTGGGGGGAAATTGCATTGAGGAGATGTTCAGCCATGAACAAGTATGGGGCAGGCTCAATGTGCTTTATGACCTACTCCACTCCCGATATTTCTGTGCAGTTGCGGGAAAGCTCTGCAAATGCTGTCACAAGTTCTCAGATGTTAGGAAGAAGGTCTCTGCAAGATGGACAGGACTGTGTTTCCCATTCCCTTTTCTGACACCGCGGCTAGTTACGGCTGTTCTGTCCGGGGTTATCCTTTAAGACCGCAGAGCAGTTTGATACAATTGAGTGTCTTGCTGGCCATTTCAGAGACTATTGAAGAGGCACTTTTATGCCAGACCAAGAAAGCACAGGAGATTTACTTCCAGAAAGTGTATCGGGAAGCAAATTGGTGTCTACGATCGACATTGGCTTCAGGGTCACTGTTACTGACACCAGATTTGATTTTAACTTCCGCCAGCAGCCCGTGCATTAGCCTGGCCTGGATTATTAATCCAGTGGTGTATTCACAACAGCATCATCTCCACATGGGGACCTATCGGAAATCACACAGAGTGTTCTATTGTTTCTTCATGTCACGTGCAGCGAATTGAATTGGTTGAAGACTGGCAGCTGTGATTCTCTGAGTATCATGATGAGGATGAGTTAAATCATCGACTCAACAATCCTGGCTGAGGATGGTACAGATACTATTTCCTTGTTTTTTACACTGATGTCCAGAGCTGATGCATTGATAGAATAGGGATAATTGTGGAGCTCTCCTCCATTTAGTTGTTTAATCGTCTCTCACGATATTTTCCATATGTGGCAGGCTGCAGAACTGGATCTGTTGACTTTGCGAGTATTTATCACTGTCTCTCGTATGATTTGGTTTAATATGATTTGATAGGATTTATTGTCGCATGTATCTAAGTAGAGTGAAACTCTTTGTTTATACACAGTTCTGGCAGATCATAGTGAGTGTTGTTGATGCTTTTTTTTTGAGACGTGGAGTAGCCAAAATTTAAAAGTCTACTTCAACTGCCTGTTTTTGAGGAGTCACAAAATAGCCAGAATTTAGAATAGATTGCTTCAGCATAAGTGAAAAAAAGACCTTTGAGCCGGGATTTAATCCAAGGCAAAAAAAGGATAATCTGATCGTAAGATTCTTGAAACATGTTAACATAGAGATGAAAGAAGTTCTTTTTTTTTTAAAAAAAATGATCATTTGTAACAGAACACAGATGAAATAATGAAATTGCAGCACAAAAATTTTGAAGAATCACGACAAAAGGTAACTTATTCTGTTCTCATTAAGGATGTGCTTAGCCACAAAAAACAGCAACTCAAATTATCTTTAAGAAGCTAGCTGTGCCTTTGAAAGTATTTACAATAGTAATAAATTCTAGATTAAGATTTGGTAAATAATAATGGAGACAGATTTCAACGTAATTAGAAAACCTTAAATGGATGCCTGGAATGTCTTGTCTAAGTAGCTAAAAAAAAGTTAACAGTAGAAATAGTAATAATATTACGAGTTTTGTAACAGAATCAACTTTTTAATGTAAAATGTGATAATGGAATATGATAACAGATAGTCTGCCCAATGGAGAATAAAAGTTATGCAATCCTTCAAGATAAACAATGAGGGGCATGACTAAAAAGAGCACAGCCACTAACTTTGCAATGCAACATAGAAAGATCCCAAAGCCTAGCGATAACAAAATTCGTTTAGCATCCAAAACAAATAAGAACCTAAGGCTTTCCATGAGAGTGTCCATCGTTGATCAGTTGTTTTACGAGATTGGTTCCGCAGAAGGGGAGCGGAGGGGATACTGACAACGTTGTGTAAGATCATTGCAACACAGTATGTATACAAATACTGTATTTTTGCTGTAAAATAGTAATGCATCATTGATCTCTTTTCTGATCTGAGCTGAGGATGAAGGAAACCATTGTCTTCTCATGTCAAAGCCAGACTCGAGGAAGATCCTTTGGTACTCTCCCTGAAATCACCGGTTTTTGATTGAATTAAAGTACACTCCGTGCCTGTATCCTGTCTGCCTCTGACAATTTAGTATGGCCAATTCCCCTGGCCTGCACATCTTTGGACTGTGGGAGGAAACCCATGCAGACACGGGGTGAATGTGCAAACTCCACACAGTTAGTCACCCAAGGCCAGAATCGAACCCAGGACCTTGGCACTGTAAGGTAGCAGTGCTAAAAACTGAGCTAACATACCCCTCGCGATATGGGAGGTATGTTGGCTGTGATGGTTACTGTACAGTGGGAGGTTTGTTAGGCCGTTAAGGTTACTGTACAGTGGGAGGTATGTTGGGCCATTATGGTTACTGTACAGTGGAGGAATGTTCGGCTGTGATGGTTACTGTACAGTGGGAGATATGTCAGGCTGTGACGGTTACTGTACAGTGGGAGGTATGTCGTGCCTGGTGGTTACTGTACAGTGGGAAGTATGTCGAGCCGTGATGGTTACTGTACAGTAGGAGGTATGTCGGGCTGTGACGGTTACTGTACAGTGGGAGGTATGTTGGGCTGTGACGGTTACTGTACTTTGGGAGGTATGACAAGCCGTGATAGTTACTGTACAGTGGGAGGTATGTTGGGCCATTATGGTTACTGTACAGTGGAGGAATGTCGGGCTGTGACGGTTTCTGTACAGTGGGAGGTATGTCGGGCCGTGGTGGTTACTGTACAGTGGGAAGTATGTCGGGCTGTGATGGTTACTGTACAGTGGGAGGTATGTTGGGCTGTGACGGTTACTGTACAGTGGGAGGTATGTTGGGCTGTGACGGTTACTGTATTGTGGGAGGTATGACAGGCCGTGATGGTTACTGTACAGTGGGCGGTATGTCGGGTTGTGAAGTTGCAGGCTGCATGAGCTGTACAGAGTATGATTATGCTGCTGCCGATGGCCCTCTGCACCTCATAGCTGCATCATCATTGGTTATTCAATCTGTATAAAGTCTGTCCCATTCAGTAATCAAAAGGGCTACATATCATGGTGAGGATGGTCTGCAAAATGTGAAGGTAGCCCTTGCTCCCCATTGTGGAGTGACCATTTTTACTCATATATGAAATGGAGAGGCGTATTTGCAGCAGGTAGATCGATGACAATGTGGTCAGTTATATGTTTGGCTTTTATTAATTCCACTATAATCTGCCACAGAGCAGTCTAGCAGCCACAGGATCCAGCATCAATGCTGAGCACTATCGTTAGACTGGATTCCCTACAGAATGGGAACTGGCCCTTCGGCCCAACCAGTTCACATCGACCCTCCGAAGAGCAACATACACCCCTCTGACTAATGCACTGAACACTATGGCCAGTTTACCGTGGCCAATTCACCGGAGCTGCACATCTTTGGACTGTGGGAGGAAACCCACGCAGACACAGGGAGAATGTGCAAACTCCCAACCGGCACTTACCCGACGCTGGAATCAAAGCTGGGACCCTGGTGCAATAAGGCAGCAGTGCTAAACACTAAGCCACCATGCCACCCTATATTGACTATATACCAAGGAGCTGTCCCCCTCTGCCTGGCTGTGTACTGTCAGTGGTACAGAGCCTACCAGAGAGGGTAGTGATGTTGCCTGGGACATAGTCCTGTTCACAGAATCCTGCTTTACAGACAACACCTGACTGTTGCTTGATTAGTCCATGGGAAATATATACCAGGTCACTTACACATTTTCTGTAATGTAGAGTTAATGTCACTTTATTTCTTACGTATTTTAAAATAAACCAAAAATCATTGTTTTTCAGTTGAATACAATTGAAGTGAACAATAATTGAATTATCACAGCACACAGCTAACTATTACACAATTCAGTGAGAGCAGTAAACAGCCGATTCATGTCCAGATCAGTGAACACAAAATCTTGCAGGCAGCAAAACTGTTGGAAATGACTTTGAGGAAAAGCCTGAATTCAGACACAGTGTTATTGGGCCTCACCACGACCTCCAAAATATTAGCCATCTCCAAAATCTGTCCAGAGAGCTCCCAAACTGGAGCTGGCAGTTACTCACACAATCCCTCACAATAGACTAGTTAGAGACATACATGAACAACAGGGAGATGTGTGAGGCAGACTGGTCAATGGACTAGCACATGGCGCTGGTCCAGACGCAGTTCAATATTTATAGCAACGACCTGTAAACAGCCATGTTTTGCAAGTATATCTCTTCTTGTGTGCCACCTAAACTCTGTAATTCTGAACCTTGGACCTCATCCTGAAGGTGGGGTGATGAACTCCTGCAACACATGGTATCTTACATTGAATCCCTCATAAACCATATCCAGTGTATGTTAGCTCCACAATGTCAGTTTGCAAACAGAATTGTGCAGTTCCATTGATGGCCAGCGTGATCCCAGCCCAACAACCTGGTTTGTGACTTGAGCTTGAAATCTCTGTGTAAATGTTTGCTGCATTGTTCTAATCGTTAACAGCCATTAAGTAAAGTCTCTTTACTGAAGGTCCGAAATCCTTTCATAATAACAACTTTTAGATTGTCCAATAAGCACAAAATTCACCCATTTATTCAGTACACTATTATAAAAACAATATGATGAAAGCTCACAGTAAGTAGAATTGAAATGATGAGTCTCATTGCCACACCCATGACCAAATTATTATTAAGTACAAGGACTTTGAAAATACACAATTACTTTCCCTTGTATTAATATTGTTAACTAATAGTCGATTCTACTGCTCCTCAGATGCTGCCTGAACGGCTGTGTTTTTTTTTTCAGAACGACACTTTTTGACTCTGATCTCCAGCATCTACAGTCCTCTCTTTCTCCCTGCTAATATTCATCATAATCATTTTCGTGGCAACAATGTCACTGTATGTTTAAACATGTTCCAGTCAGATATGAGTACGTTTTCAGTTGCTTCTGTCTATCTCAGAGCTCAGTAATGTGGGATGAGAATGCCAGTGTCTGTGATGCTCGTATGTAGGCCATGCCTCTGAGAGACTGACAGATTGTTTCATACATCATATCCCTTCAGCTGTTCACAACAAGCAATGTGCTGCCTGGATCTACCAGCCTGAGCTCACAAAACCCAAAACCGTGTCCAGCATTGAACAGGTCTAGACAATACTTTTATGTTAATTTATTCATGAAATGTGATTGGGACGGCATTTATTGATCGATAGGGAACTTGAAACAGTGACACTGAAGGAACGGCAATATACTTCCCAATCAGGATGGTAGATGGCTTGGAATGGAACACGAACATGGTGGGGGTCCCGTGTATCTGCTTCCCTTGTCCTTCTCGATTTTCGGGGGTTCAGACGTACATTGTAAGGAGCCTTGGTAAATGTCTGCAGAGCATCCTGTAGATGGCAGGTATTGCTGCTACTGAGTGTCAGTGGATGAGGGGTGAAGCTGCACTCACACAGGCAAATGGAAGTATTTCATCACACACACACTCAACATGCGTCTTAGCAATAGGAGACAGGGTTTCGAAAATTTTGAGGTGAGTTATACCTGCAGAATTTCTAGCCCCTGACATATTCTTGTAGCTAATGAATTTATATGCGTCAAAAAGTGGCGCTAGAAAAGTAAAACAGGTCAGGGAGCATCTGAGGTACAGATGAAGTCAACGTTTTAGCTGAAGCCCTTAACAGGAATGGGTAATGAAATCATATGGTCAGTCCAGTTCGGGTTAACGATAATACCCGCGATATTGCTTGGTGTGTGTTCAGTTATGGTGGTGGAATTGAACGTTAGAGGATGTGGTTCAATGTTCCATTGATAGAAGTAATCGTTGTCTGGCACATGTGTAATGGAAATAGTATTGTCACTGTTAAGCACACACCTGCATATTTCCAGGTCCTGTTACATTTGGACAAGGACTGCTTCAGTATCTGATTAAATCATGAATGGTGTTGAATACTGTCCAATCATTGGCAAACATCCTCACTTGTGATTTTACAGTCATTTATGAAGCAGCTGAAAATTATTGGGCCTAGGGCAGAGAGCACTCTTATCGCTCACTGATGCTGTCCCTCTTTCTGAGCTAGGAAGCGTGCTTCTCGTTCCACCTGTTCCAGAGGTGTTTATCAACATATCTGAATGGAATAACATTACAATATCTACCACACAAAGCTGCGTGAGGATTTGGTTTGCTCAATCAGTTGGTTGGCTGGTTTATAATGCAGATTAAAGCCAACAGTGTGGGTTCAATTCCTGGGGAGACTAAAGGACGATCCTACTCAATCACTCCCTTGAGGTATGATGACTATCCAGTTAAACTATCGCCAGTTGTCTCTATCATCCTGTTGGAGTATGGTGCCCTACCTTTACATTTCTGATTTGCGGGCTTACCCAGAAACCCCGCCCCTGGGAACTGCGGCCAAGCTGAGATGGCTGCTCTCCACCAACCCCAACCATCTTCCTTTGTACCAGGTATAACTTCTGCCAGTGCAGACGATTCCTGTTTGCCGTTAATCCTGGATACGACATTTGGTCAAATGCAGTTATGATCATATAAAAAGTGCAGTAACTGTTACCTCGCCTCTAGAATTCAGCTATGTTCTCTTGTTGTACATCATTAAACCAAGGCTTCAATGAGCCCAAGGGATGAGAGCCCAAGCTGAGCTTTAGCGAGCAGGTTAGAACTGAGGAAGAGCTGCTTCATCCCACTGTAGATGACATATGCCATCCCTTTATTAATGATAGGGATTAGAGCAATTCGGCAGTCATTGATCGTCTGATGTTTTATCTGTGTGTCTACAGAACACACCCGGATAGTTTCCCATATTGTCAGGTAGGTCCCAGTGCTGTATCCCAGCAGGAACAGTCTGAATGCAATATTATCATGGTTCACAGTCTTTGCATTCTCCAGCTGTTTGTAAATACCACACAAAGTGAATCGGATTAGCTGAAGACGGCCATCTGGAGGAGAATAAAATAGATCATCCCATCGATATTTCTGTCTGAACATTGTTGTGCAAGTTTCAGCCTTAGCTTTTCTATTATTATGCTGGGCTCTTCAATCTTTAAGGAAGGTGGTATTTGTGGGGTCTTCTCCTCCAGTGAGTTGCATGATTGTGCACCACCACTCACACGGATTGCAGAGATTAGGTCGGATTCATTGGTTAGATCTGTGTATCATTTGCTATTTATACCATGTGGTGAGTAAGTGGCCCAATTTAGTAACTTCGTCTCATTCTGAGGTGTATTTGGTGCTACTATAGGCAGGCACTCCTGTTTTCTCCATTTAACAAGGGTGTATCCCTGGCTTGATGGTCAGGATAAAGTGGAGCATATACCAGGCAGTGAGGCTGAGGGATGGTGGGAGAGCAGGAGGTTTCCGTGTCAGTGTTTGATCTGACACCGTGAGGCTGAGGGAGGGGAGTCAGCAGGAGGTTTTAGTTTCAGTGTTTGATCTGACACCGTGAGGCTGAGGGAGGGGAGTCAGCAGAAGGTTACCGTGTCAGTGTTTGATCTGACACCGTGAGGCTGAGGGAGGGGGGTCAACAGGAGGTTTCTGTGTCAAGTGTTTGATCTGACACCGTGAGGCTGAGGGAGGAGAGTCAGCAGGAGGTTTCCATGCCAGTGTTTGATCTGACACAGTGAGGCTGAGGGAGGAACAGTCAGCAGGAGGGTTCCGTGTCAGTGTTTGATCTGTCACCGTCAGGCTGATGGAGGGGTTTTAGCAGGAGGGTTCCGTGTCAGTGTTTGATCTGACACAATGAGCTTCAAACCTCCTCCAAACTTACCCCCTTCGCTATCTCTCTCCTCAACCAAACCTTACATTCCTCTCTATCTCTTTAACCTCCTCCAAACCTTCCACCCATCCCATCTATGTAACTTCCTCCAGCCCCTACCGCCTTTACTATCTCTATAACACCCTCCATGTACTGTACCCCTTTTATATCTCTCTAACTTCCTCCAAACCCGACACCCCTCCCTATCTCCTTAACTCTCTCCAAATACTGCAGCCCTCCCTAGCTCTCTAAACTCCTCCAAACACTACTCGCATCGCTATCTCTTCAACCTACTCTAGATCCTGCACAACACTCTATCTCCTTAACCCATCTGCACGCCTCCCTATCCCTTTAATCCACTCCAAACTCTACACCACTCCCTATATCTCTAAGCCCCTCCCAAATCAGACACTACTCCCTATCTCTCTCAACTTGCTCATATTACCCGCTAATGTTTTATCACGCCTTATATTTACGCTTCTACTGCCGTTTTAAGTTTAGCACTACACATATGGTAGTTGCCTCCATTGACCTGCTCAATTTGTACCTGCTTTAAGCTTCTCTTTCCGATTTAATTCCCTTCTTACTGCAGCAACAGATTCCATAACTAATAATGCATCACCATCTCCTCCTTTACCCCTGTCCTGTGCTGCCTATATTTCTTGTACCGCAGAATATTGAGTTGTCAGACATGACCTCCCTCAAACACTTCTCTGTAATGGCAAAAATGTCACAATTTCACGTGTAACCTCGTTCCCTTATCACATCTGTCTGTCCGATAATATACCCAACATTAAGGGAAAGCACATCCATCCTGGAATATATCGCCTGGAATACTCTGTACCTCGGAATTCTTCAGTCATTCACTGCTCGCTATCAAGCTGCCTAATTCATGAACCAAAACTGTAACGTTGGGAATGAATGAATATTTGTTGAATTGTAGTTTCGTTTTCAGTAAATGTATTCATCAAATGCAACTTTCCACAACTGAACGGTCAGCTCTAAATACAACGGGTTTCTGCTGATTAATTGCCTGCTCAGTGTGCAGAGGGGACAGCCCTATGTAAGGGAGAACGTGAGGCCATCAGATGCTGGTGATCAGAGTCGAAAAGTGTAGCGCTGAAAAAGCACAGCATGTCAGGCGACATTTGAGGAGCACGAGCGTCACAGCTTTGGGCATCAGCCTTTCATCAGGAAGGCATTGGTGCCTTCCCATGTTTTCTATTCCATGATTAACAGGTTATTGGGAAACATATGTGTTGAGGAAAGCAGCCCTGAAATGGAAAGCAGTCAATCAGATAGTTGGACAGTGAGTAGACATGGTGAGGTAAAGTACAGACTGATTGAAATACAAACATAGGGATAGATAAATCTACTAGGCGAGACGGGATCCATCCTGGTATACTACAGGAAGAGCGGGAAGAGATTACTGCACCTTTGGAGATGATCTTTGCGTCCTCACTCTCCATTGGAGTAGTTCCAGATGATTGGAGGGTGGAAAATGTTACTCCCTTGTTCAGGAAATGGAATAAGGATAATCCTGAGAATTACAGACCAGTCAGTTTACATCAGCATTGGGCAAAGTTTTGGAGAGGATTCCGAGAGACAGAATTTATGATTACTTGCAAATCATTGTTTGGTTAGAAATAGTCAGCATGGCGTTGTGAGGGGCAGGTCATGCCTCACAATCCTTACTGAATTCTTTGAGGATCGGATCAAACACATTGAAGAAGCGAGGGTAGTGGATGTGGAGTACATGGTTTTTAGCCAGGCGTTTGGTAAATTTCCCCATGGCAGGTTAATTCAGAAAGTAAGGACGCATCGGATACAGGGAAGCCGGCCTGTCTGGATGCAGAATTGACTGGCCCATAGAAGACATAGGGGGGTGGCAAGCATTCTGTCTGGTGCTCGGTGACCATTGATGTTCCATTGGAATCAGTTCTGGGGCCTCTGTGATATTTATAAATGACTTCGATGAGGAAAAGGGTAGGTGGATTAGTAAATTTTTCAATTTAACAAAGCAAGGTGGAATTGTGGGTAGTGTGGAGGTCTATTGTAGTTTGCACAGGACATTGACAGGATGCTGAACTGGGCTGATCAGGGTCAGTTGGAGTTCAACCTAGAAAATTGTGAAGCGATTCAGTTTGGAAGGTCAAATTTGAATGCATAATACACGGTTAAATGTAGGATTCATACATTGTGGAGTAACAGTGGGATCTGATGATCCATGTCATAGCTCCCACAAAGTTGCCACCCAGGTTGATAAGGTTCTTAAGAAGCTGGATGATGTTTTCATTAGCAGGGAATTGAGTTTAAGTAGTGAGGTTATGCTGCAGCTCTATGGAACCCTGGTGAGATCACACTTACAATGTTGTGTTCCGTACTGGTCGCCTCATTATATGAAAGATGTGGAAGTATTGGTGAGTGTACTGAGGAAAGTTATCAGGACGCTGCTTGGACCGGAGGGCAGGTCTTGCAAAGAAAATTCAGGGAACTAATGTTTCTCATTAGAACGAACAAGAATGGAACATGACTTGATAGAGGTGGACAAGATGATTAGAGGTACAGATAGAGTGGATAGCCAGAAACTTTCACCCAGGACGGAAATGGCTAAGATGAGAGGGCGCGATTTTAAGGTAATTGGAAGAATATTTGTGGGAGATGTCCGAGGTTGGTTCTTTACACAGAGAGTGTGTGTGTGTTGATAGGCGCGTGAATGATCGTATAATGAAAGGTATGTAGGTTAGTCTGATCTTCGAACAGGATAAAATGTCGGCAGGACGTCAAGGGCTGAAGGGCCTGTACTATGATTCCTGTTTCTCCAAGCTTGTAGATTCTCATCAATTCTTGATTGAGTTATGTGTGTGAGATCAGGAAGCTTTGACGAGGTGTAAGGTCAAAAATTAGATTTACGGTGTGCATTTTTACAGTCACCTGAGTGCCAGTACAATATGTGTATGTCATCACACACGAAACAGAATCCGCCAAGTTCAGTTATTAACGTGCTTCTTGGCCTGCTGTTTGTTGCTGTGTTCTGCAAATACATTCTGTTTGGTGAACCATGTATTAATCTCTGGCCACCCGCAGAGATGTAAAATTTCATTTTGATACTGGTGATCATGAAGGTGTACATTTATTGGGTTTGGTGTTAGAGGTTCTTTGTGAGACTCAAGATAGTGCATCAGACTGTCAACTTTTTAACGTCTTTTCCCAGCATCCGGTCCAGGGTGCAGATGTATGGAGTCTGGGAGGCAGGCCAGATGTCAGCACCATCAGTACATTGTGTGGTGTGATTCTGACACTGCATGTCGACACATCTGCCCACTGGGCCAGGCTCTGACTGAAGATGATTTTTTTTAAACCTGGTTGCTGGTCAGCCATTGATATCTAATTTGGACATTATTTGTAGCTACACTGAGACCATTAATCGTCTGTTAGCGAGCTCCCACCTTTCCCAGGGTGGATTCCAAATTATTTGTTGTGAAGAAATGTTTGACAAACTGCCGTCACCCAGGTTAGAAACTCTTTGCACAGATTTAGGAGCAGGTCAGTGTGTCACTCAGCATCACAGGCAACTGTGAATTCCAGTAACACTGTAAATGATTCCAAATCTTTTGGAAGCCATTTTTAGCGTAGCTCATTGCAAGGTGTTGAGTTTGCTGACACGAACAATAATCAGCTGTTAGCTATGTTTCGTGAATTGGGCAAAACTGAGATATGAAGTATGATTATTCAACTGAACTATAATCTCTGAAAACAATTCGGTCGATTCTATATTTATTGGAGTAAAGTATAAACTCCTATCAATTTTTTGTAACACAAAAATAAAGAATGCACATTTTATTTTATATCGCATAAAGAACATATAGCTAACTGTTGTGATCAGAATTATGTATTCAATGTCAGGATTCAAAACAATGCATTGCCACTCCAAAATTTTGAAAATAGTAGGTTTCTGAATGATTACATGTTCAGAGTGAGTAAAGGATTGAACAATCAAATAGAATTAGCACTCTTATACATTTATATATAATCAGTCAGTTAAATTTCTCAGTGAAATGGACGAGCTTCAGCTAATCGCCAGCAATTTAGAAATGGCAATAATTCAACATGCACTGTGAATGATTTATGTTGTCAAATTTTAGCGAACAATAATTTGAATATTTCCGATCTTTAGAAAGAATGATACTTAATGTGTAATGTGGTCAGTGAAAAAACATGAACATATTACGTTGTGAGGGAAAAGTCAGACCTTTTCAAAGAGATTTGCGCCAAAGCAATGATATATTTGTTTTCATTACCAGAACATATCATTTAAAAATCCATGTTCTGAGTAATAAATAGACTACATAATGAGACTGACATTGAAATATTTGCATTTTAAATGTTTATCCTGCACCAAATAATCAGATATTTGCGAGAACTTAAAACGGGAAATAATCCGATACTGACTTTTATTTGCATCAGACACATGATAGAGTGCAAGCTTTTAAAGTACAGGAGGAGGCTATTGGCCACTGTGTGTGCACCAGCTCCAGTAATGTTTTCCAAGCACCTTCCATTTGCCAGCCCTATTTCTGTAGCCCATTAAATTCATAATTTCCAAATATATGTCCAATTCTTTATTGAATCGTCATCTACAACTCGCCCAGGCAGTCAATTCCAAATCCTAAAAACTCTCTCAATAAAGAAGTATTTATGTATCTCAGTCCCAGCTCTTTTGCTGACCATTTTGAAATTAGAACTCCTTGATGCTGTAATGCCAACTAAGGGAAACAGAGTTTTCCTGTTTTACTCTGCAACTTTCTTCATACTTTTGAGCACCACAATAAGTTCACATCTTTGTCTGTTCTGCTCCAGGAAGAATAAGCCTTGCAAGTACTGTAACAAACACTACATCGGAAAAACAGGCAGAAAACTAGCCACCTGGATGCATGAACAACAACTAGCCAGAAAAACGACATGACCCACAATCACTTCATCCTTACATACGGATGAGGAAGTATATCATTTTGACTGGATCTGCCCATCCACCTCGGACAAGTCAAACAGAGACACGCACGAGAATTCCTAGAAGCATGGCATTCCAACCGGAACTCTATCAACAAACACATCGATTTTGATTCCATCTAACACTCTCTGAGGAAAAGGACCAGGCCTGAAATCACCAATACTGGAAATTACATCACTGACTCAAGGAAACCTAAACACTTAAATAGCAAGTGGGACATAACACTTGGATTTCACCGGAGTCTCACTGATAATGATCACTAGGATAGTGATGAACCATCTGAAAATGAACACTCCAACTCAGCGAGCAAACTGACATCCAGAAGAAATGCAATTTCTCTCGTCCTTTCTTTAACTAAATCCTTTATTCCAGTTAAAATTCTGATTATTTATAAGGTTATTGGTATTCTTCTGCAAAGTAATGTAGTGTTGGCCTGATTGTGTGCGTGAATGTGTGTGTGTGTGAGAGAGAGAGACAAAACAATCTTCTGTAGTCTCTGAATTACTCCACGTGGCATATGGAAAAGAGGTAAGGATTAGGACGGCGGTATAGCTTAACATATTGTTAAAAATCTAGTTCAGGGTTGATAGTTTCAGATTTTTGGATTATTGGTATTTCTTCCAGGACAGGTGGGACATGTGCAAAAAAGACAGATTGCATCTTAACTGGAGGAGTAACAACATCCTTTTGGGCAGGTTTGCTAATGCAAGCCGAATGGATTTAAATTAATAAACCAGGAGTTTGGTAACCAAAGAAGCGGGTCAGAAAGTGAGTAGAAGGTCGATATGAATAGCACATCAGGCATGGCCAGTCTAACGACCATGCTGAAGTAAGGAAACCTATCAGTTCACATTGTGAGATGGAAGTAGGAATAAATGATAGAGATGAGGCTCAGGTTTATCACCGATTCACAAATGAGGATGGAGAGTGTCGGGGATGTGAGGGATTGAGGTGTGAGAGATCAGGAAGACAGTGCACAAGAAAATATTAAAGGGTAAATATTGAAGGGGTGGAGTGGAGTGGGGAATTCTGTGACAAATAACTGGCAGAAAAACACAGGAAAACTTGCTGTTTGTCAAAGTGAATATCTGGGAAGTAATTTATTATGCTTCAGAGAAATAGCACCCTCACAGCTAGACGTCTGCATTATATTGAAGGAAAATCTATGTCCATGAGATTGCTGTAGCTATAATATTGGTGGTAAACAGCTGTAAAAATGCTCGAGCTGTTGTTAGACAATGCTTGCAGTGAGCATGTGAATTACCCTGGATGTTCCCAAAGATGGCTTGGATGCTGTAGGTGGAGAAAGGGCTGAAACTCCATCAGATGATTGTGGTTTGTGATCTCGCCACTTACTCAGTCAAGTCAAAGGAGCAAACCAGCAACTGCCATTGCTTATTGCTTAAGAATATATCAAAGCATTCATAGCTGCCAACGCATAGAATCATGAAACGAATTAAAGACCTATCACGTCTGTGCCAGCAAGTGCACATCCAAAGGCTTTTTAAACGTTTGTGAGGTTACCTCCCTCAACGACCCTCCTAGACAATGCATTCCAGATTCATACAACTCTCGCAGTATGAAACACATTCCACAAATCCTCTCTCAATTCCTGCCTTTCATTTTAAAAATGCGTTCTTTTTTTTGACCCTTTGACTAAGGGAAACAGCTTCTGATTGTTCATCCTCTCCATACCCCTATACTCCAGTATACCTGTAGCAGGTTCCCTCCTCAACCTTCCCTGCTGCAAAGAAAAAACCAGCAACTTTAGCCTTCCCCATTCATAGTTTGAGTACTCACTTGTCTTATTACTTCCGATGTGCATGATCCCATATTTATTAGTGTTAAATTTCATCGGCCATCGATCTGGCAATCTGAATAATCTATTTATATTCTCCTGATTGTGAGCCACTCAGCTCAGCTTTGTGTCATCCACAACATTGGTCAGCATTCCACTGACCCCCACCCCCACCCCCCCGCCACCCCATCACCATTTTCCACATGCTCACCATTGTCATTTATGAATATCACAAACAAACAGTGATTTCCTTCCTGTTTTCCAGATGTTATTCAGAGGAAGATTTAAGACTTCCAGTCTCTGTTTTTTTCTTATTTTGGTCAATTTACAGAGTGATGCGGTTAACATATTTTATGAGGAAGCCAGAAATGACATTTTCGACACAGAGTTGAATTCACCTTTTACACTTTGCATGATTTATTCATAAAGCTTGTAAATAATTTAGGATGAACTAGGGTTTGGCATCTTGCGCTGGAATATTAACCTTTTGGAGGCACTGCAATAGCCAGAGCTAGAGACATTTTTCATCTGCAGGATGGACACAGACTAATTCATTGTTTGTTTAAATCAGCTAGTGTGATGAGGATAAATACTCAATTAAATTCTATGTTATGGACAAACTGAAGGAGATCAAATCATATTTTCATGTCTACCTTGAATTGGAAGCAAATATATACTGTAAAGAAAAATCAAAAATGTTGAAACACCACAAAACACAAGAAAAAAGTATCATCTGCACTTGATACAGAAATATAGAGTACATGTACAATCTTAACAAGAATCAATTGATAGAAAAGAAAGAACATGAAATCTCTTCTTAATTTTGAATGGAAACCTGATCTCGATTTTCCTGAGCAGTGATTTTTTCGCACACAATCCCGCTTCCCCAAAAACAAGCTATTCCCTGTCACTAAAACTTCATCCGTAATTCTTCCTCCTTCGTCCTACTCTTTCCTCACACTCGTACTTCCCTTGCACTACCCCCTTCTGCTGCTACATGCTCTTCCACTGATGATTTCCCTTTACACCCTCCTTCTGCCTCTCCCATTGTAAGTTACACCAATTCCCCAGTTACTCCCACTTCATCTGACCATCGCATTCACTTTTTGCTCCAACTGGGATGATGGGAGCCACTGGCTTCTGTTCTGCTATTGATCAGCAGTGAATGTTGAGATTGGGATGATCAATGTCCAATCGGAAGAGACAATAGTTTCCCTGTCTGATGCACCGTGAACAGGATGGTTTTGTACCCCATGGTCCAGAGTCCACCTTGACCTCTCCCTTTGTTGTTTGCTTGTCTTTCTGTCTCTGTGTCACAGTGCACAAGCAAACAGCCTCATCACAAATAGGATGAACCTTTCCTCAAAATCAGAAGTCCATGCGTCAGTTTTCCTTTAAACATTGTGAGTACAGTGAGCACATTGTTCAAACATACCCTGTTTTACACTTTTGCTTTTTATTATTTTAACGGTTTACCTTTTTTGAGGTGAGATCAGAGTAACTTCCCTTGCATCAAAGTAGTATTTGATTCATGTAGCATCACGGACCCTGAGTAAACAGTGGTCAATGGGAATCGGAGGAAATTCTGTCCTGGTAATTTCCTCACTGAACGATGACACCTTCCCCAGAGCTTTTGAGAATGACAAATAAACTCTGCCCTTGCTAATATCTTCCAAAACCATGGATGACTTTGTCCTGTTAATAACATCAACATTTATTATGTTTTCACAGTTTTGTCTAAAATCTCAGAAAAGTAAGACTTTGCTGGTTGAGTGTCGCTCTAATGAAATCAGGGCATTACAATAAGATTACGTTCATTTTCATTCAGTTACTTAATGAGGACTGATCATGTGATTGCAGAGCCAGTGATATCAACATTTTATCTTTGCAAAAGCATCACATCTCATTGGCTCAAGGCTGCACCACTCCCCAATTCTAATTCTTTCTCCGGCTCATTCGCCATGCTCATCAGATATATGAGGCACACAAGATGCAATAACATAGAGATGTCTATGATCCCTTGGAACCTGCCTCCCCACCCGTGCCCTGCACTCTGACTGCATCCCCACCCCCAAATGCACCTCCTGTCGTATCTTCACCCTCCCTCCTACCCTTCCACACTCTGATGTTGAATATTCTGTACTTAACAATGGTCTCAGCGTTATCTCGCTGTGCCCCGATTTTAATGAATTTAGGGTACGGCATGACGTTGAGCTCTTATCCCACCATCTTCTCCTCGGTGCCCATTTATTTGGGCAAAGATTCTGTTCCCTGTTCCACAGAGTCTGCCCCTAGCTCCAATACTCTTCCTCCACCTGGACCTCTCCCTCTGCTGTTTGTTTGAACTCAATCTGTTCATTAAAAATGTTCGATGTGACATTGGGTGTCTTAATGTCTCTGCATCCCCTCACCCAATCCAACAAATCACTCTCTGAACAGGCTGTATGCCGTGTACTTTGATCCAACCCTGACTTTGTTATTCAGCCTGTGCTGGTAAGGGTGATGCTGCTGTAGTCTGGTGGACTGACCTCTACATTGCCGAGACTGAGGGCCAGCTCTCAGTTATCTCCTCATATCACCTGCTGGACCATGACCCGACCATGGCACATCAGGCCATTGTATCAACTATGATAATCGACCACATTTCATCTGGTCATTCACACCCTACTTGACCCCACCTAACGGTCCCCAAGCTGAGGGTCCTCTGATAGCAGAGCTCACTTCTCTCTCCTCCTGAAATTCCACAAACAGAACTGCCCATGCAGACACATTGCTTCAGCCTACTCATGCCATGCAGAGGGAGTGCATGGATACACACGTGGGCTCCAGTCATACCTGTTTCTTCAAGGGGTATGTAGACAATTCCCTGTTCCACTTCTATTCCAGAGCCATCCACAACTCTTTCTTCCATCCATTCTGCTTCTCTCTCTTGTCCTGAATTTGAAAAAAAATATCATCGATTTCACTTCCAATTTGCATCCCTCCCTCATTTTCACCTAGTCTTTCTCTGACTCATCACTTCCTTTCCTCGGCATCTCTGGTTCCATTTCTGGGGATCGACAGGCCACTAATATCCAGTATTAACAAACCGACTCCCACAGCTACCTGGAGTATACACCCTCACAACCTGTTTCTTGCTAATACTCCATTCCATTCCACCATTTTTTTCTATATCCACCGCATTGCTTCTGATTATGTCAATTTCCAAATTGTCCACCTTCTTCCTAAACTGAGAATTTCCCAGCACTGATCTTGAGACGACCCTCAACCAGGTCTGACCCACCTCTTGCATTTCCATTCTCACCGTCTCTCTACCCTACTGCAACAGCGAGATAATTCCACTTGTCCTGGCCTACCATCCCACCAGTGTTCACATGAAGTGGATCATCAGCCGCCATTTCCCCCACCTCCAGCAAGATGCCATCACCAGATACATATTTTCCTCCTCAAAATTGTCCGCCTTCTGGAGGGACCAGGACACCCTGGTTCACTCTTTATTCACTCCCATTACCCCGCCCTCACCCCCACCACAGGTCCATTTCACTTGCCCCTGCCGAAAGTGTAACATGTTCGCACTTCTGTCCTCCTTTCTCACTATGCAAGGGCCCAACCACACCTTATCAATGAAGCAGCATCTTACTGACATTTCCCACAATTAGTCTACTGGATTCGCTGCTCACAATGTGGTGTCCTCTACACTGGGGAAACTAACGGTAGCCTGGGTGACCGCTTCACTGAACATCCAAAGTGTATCTATACAAATGACCCTGAACTTCCAGTTGCCTGCCAGTTTAATACCGCATCCTGTTCCCTGGCTAATATCTCTGTGTCGGGCTTGCTGCAGTTTTCCAGGAAATGTCTATGCAAACTGGAAGAACAATGCCTCATTTACCGTGTGAGGATACTACAGCCTTTCAGACTCAAAATTAAGTTCAATAATTTTCGGCCCTGAACTCCCCAATGTCCTCGCCCCCGACCAATAATGCACCAGGCCTCGTTCTCACATCGCCTTCCATTACACACCCTCTTTGTTTAGCCACTAACAATCTCCATTAACAGCTGTCCAGCCCCTTCTGCATATCAACCAACATTTTCCTAGCTACCATCAGTTCTGAGGAAGGGTCACTGAACCGGAAACGTTAACTGTGATTTCTCTGCACAGATGCTGCCAGACCTATTGAGCTTTAGAAGCAACTTCTGTTTTTGTTTCAACATTTTCATGACACGTTTTCACAATCCAATACGTCATCAATATTTAGGGACTTGTCAAACATAGGAACTTTGTAATTTTTCATTTAATGTCCAGAACAAATTAGTCGAGATCCAAGTGAGACAGGGGCTTTGCTGTTATCGTTCAGATCAGACAATTTGTCACAGTTCAGAAAGAAAAAGAAATCGAAAGGGCTGGAGCAAAACTCAACAAATCTGGCAGAATTTGAGCATGGATGCACAGAATTAATCTTTGACTTTTCAGAAGTGTCACACTATAATCAATATTGTTAACTCTGTTTCTTTCTGCAGATAGTTCTTCATGTTTTTATTTCGTTTCTCCACCATTTTCAGTTTGTATCTCATGTTTGCATATCATTATGTCTCATGTTTCTTGACCGGTCCATATGTTGACCTTGGTTGTACTTGGACACTTGGTCCTTTCCTGTTCCTATTAGAGTTGGTGTGTCTGTGACACGTGTATTAAGGACGAAATCTGGTTCTTGTATAAGATTCAAAGAGAAAAAAAACATGTTTCTGAATATTCTGTAAATCTCAGAAATCCACTTTGTTTTAAAACACTTCTTATTGCAACTGAACTTCATGACATAATAAGAATCGATTTTTGTTGAACAAGCATGTCTCCCCCCTCCATAAGCTTTCAATACATACCACAGAATTATTACAGCAAAGATTGAGGAAACTCAGCCCATTGTCTCTTCCAGCTTAGAATGACCTGTATCTCTACTGTTATTCTGTATACTGGCAACTGAAAGCATTCTATTCGCGTGAAATGGTAACTGCTCTGCCCAGGACCATAAGAAACTACAGATGGTTGTGTGCACAGCACAGAGCATCACGGAAGGCAACCTTCCGTCCATTTATACGTCTTATTGTCACCGAAAAGCTGATAACATAAAAAAAATCTCTCCCAAACCGGTAATGATCCCCGACAACCTCTTCCAACAGGAAGAAGATAGAGAGGATTGAAAACAGGGACCAGCATACTCAGGAATACCTTCTTCCCTACCCTAATTAGACTGACGAATTGACATCTCTAACTTCAAATAATACTATTCTTGCTTATAACGATCTTACTTTGCACATATCCTGTGCAGCTGTAACCTTATATGCCTCACTCTGTTGAAGTACCTCATGAGCTGTGTATTTTTGTCTATTATCAAGTTCCTGCACTACTCACAAAACAAAGCTTTCCATTGTACTTTTGACTAAAATAAATCAAAGCAAATCAAATAAAATACGTGGACTACAGTGGCTCACGGTCTTCTCAAGAGAAGCTAGAAAAGTGAAGTAATGCTGGCCCATCCAGTGATACCCATATCCCATTAACGAATATAAGAAGATGACCACCATTCAGGGAAGAGAGACAGGGAGATAAAATCGCTTTAAACATTGTCTTAGACATATACAGGTTTCCCGCGCTATCTGAAAGTACAGTGTTCCTTTCATAAGCTAATACGGTGTAAAGTGAAGAAGCATTCATTTGTATGGGAAAAAAATCGGCAATCTTCGTAAAAGTGAAAATCCTGTTTGGATTTCTTTTGATTAGCGAAAACAGGTCCTAATGTAGGTCATTTGGAAAGGGAAGCGTAGAAAAGCGAACTTTTGAAAAGCAGGTGATACCTGTATTTACATGGGCATGTCATCAGCGAACTTGCAGCTGGCGTTGATTGGAATTTGGCAACACAGCCGTGTGTGGAGAGGGAGTACAGTAGGGCGCTGAGGACCCATCCTTCGGGATGCGTGTGTTGAGTGTGATTGTGGTCGAGGTGCAGATACATATCTTTACAGATTGTGGTCTGTGGGTCTGAAACCGGGGGATCAAGTTGCAGAGGGTAGAGCCGCGACTTAGGTTACGAAATTTTGAGATCAGTCTGGAGGGGATAACGATGTTAAAGTTTGGACTGTGGGAAAACATATGGCTGATGGAACATAATATGGAATCGTGTGAGATTATGCACTTTGATAGGCGGAATAGAGGCAGACACTATGTTCTAATAGGATCCATTCAATCTGAAGCACAAAAGGATTTTGAAGCACTCGTCCTCCCTTATGGTTAATGTGCAGGTTCATTTGGCAGTTACGAAAGCAAATGCAATGTTCGCGTTCATTTCAAGAGAACAAGAATACAAGAGGGGAGACATACTGTTGAGAATGTAATGGGCAATGGTCAGATGGCATTTGGCATATTGTGAACTGCTGAGGGATGACGGCTTGTCATATGAGCGGCAGTGTGTGTACTCGAAGGAACTTAGAAGAATGGCGGGGGGGCATCTGATTGAAACTGATCGATTACTGCAAAGATTGAAACAGTCTGTGTGTAGAACATATTTCCACTAGACAGAGAGACAATGCTAAAACAGCACAGTGCAGAATTGTAAGTCTCTGATCTGCTCTTGTAGTAATAAGTTGATTTGACTTCACGTTCTGGTCAATGTTAACCCCTGTGAAATAGACGGTGGGAGGATTCAGTGTAGCCAGTAGGCCATTAATCTGTTGAATGTAAGCTACTATCTGTGAGTCTCACCTGGCGGGAGTACATTGTCTCTACGATGATTGTCATTTGTAATCTGGTCATTTTGAAGGATTGAGCCTGTTACACCAGTATTGTTGATTTTAACTAAAACGGTGAAATTTATCACAGCACTCAGCAACAATATGTCATCGAATACGGAACACCTTTCCAATAACAGAAAAAGTCTAAAATATTCAATATTAGAAACACTGTTTTCCTGTTCGTGTTTAAGTCAGATAATCTGTCCCATCGAGATGCTTAACTTGGAACTATTTGTTTAAAAAAATATTGTTTGCATGTGGGCATCACTGGACGGGCCCAGCATTTCTTGTCCGTCCTGAGTTGCCCTTGAGAAGGTGGTAGTGAGCTACTTTCTCGAACTGGTGCAATCTACGTGCTCTGTGCGTTGACCAACTCGTGATTAAGGAGAGAATTCTAGTGTTTTGAATCAGAAACAGGGAAGGAACGGCGATATATTTCCAAATCAGGATGTTGACTGGTTTGGAGGGGAATTTGAAGTTGGTGGTGTTCCCAAAAGTCTACTGCCCTTGTCATTCTACATGGAAGTGTTCGTGAGATTGGAAGGAGCTCTCTAAGGATCTTTGTTGTATTTCTGCATTTTGTCTAGTAGATAGTACGCACTGCTGTTCCTGAGCGACCGTGGTGAAGGGAGTGAATGCTTATGGATGTGATGCAAATAAAATGGGCTGTTTTAACCTGGATGGTGTCAAGCTTCTTTAGTATTGTTGGGGCTGCACTCAGTCAGGCAAGTGCGGATTATTCCATCTCATTCCTGACGTGTGCGTTGTAAATGTTGGACATGCTTTGGGAAGTCAGAAGGTGAGTTAATCGCGCAGTATTCCTAGCCTCTGATCTGCTCTTATCTGTGGCGAATCCAGTTGAGTTTATGGTCAATAATTCCCCCCAGGATTTTGATAATGGGGAAATTTAGTTATGATAATATTGCTGAATAACAAGTGGTTATATTGTTTCTTATTCGTGATGGTCATTGTCTGGATTTGTGTGGCACGAATGTTACTTGCAACTTGTCAGCCCAAGCCTGGATAATCCCCACTCCCGACCTTATGATGGAAGGGAGGTCATTGTTGAAGCTGCTGAAAATGTTTGGACCTAGAACATTATCCGAAGGGACTACTGCAGAGATGCTCTGGACGTGAGATGACTGACCTCCAACAACAATGACCATCTTCCTATCTTTCAGGTATGACTCCAATAATGCAGTGTTGGCCTGCGATACCGTTTTTGCTTGGGGTCCTTGATGTCACATTTGGCAGATAGCAGCCTTGATGTCAAGGGCTGGAATTCAGATCCTTTTTCTATGTTTGGACCAAGGCTGTGATGAAGTCAGGAGCTGAGTGACCCTGGTGTAACACAAAATGGGCGTCACTGAGCAGGTGCTGCTTGATAACACTGTTGACGACACCTTCTATCACGTTACTGATGATGGAGAGTACACTGATAAGGCGGTATTTGGATGGGTTGACTTTGTCCTGCGTTTTATGTACAGAACATACTTGAGCAGTTTCCCCCATTGTCTGTTTGTAACCGTACTGGAACAGCTTGTTCAGGGAAGCGGGAAGTTTTGGAGTACAAGTCTTCAGGACTATTGCCGGCATGTTATCAGGGTGATAGCCTTTGCAGTATCCAGTACCTTTAACCGTTTCTTGATATCAGTCAATCGAATTTGCTGAAGGCCCATCTTTAATGATGGGGACAAACGGAGCAGGCCGAAATGGATTATCCACTCAAAACTTCTGACTGAAGATTGCTGCGAAAGATTCAGCCTGAACATTTGCACTGATGTGCTCGGCTCTTCCATCATTGAGGATGGGGATATTTGTGGAGACTCCTACTTCAGTGAGTTGTTTGATCATCCACCCCCATCCATGATTGGATTAGGAGGACTGCAGAGCCTAAATCTGATGTATTCGTTTTGGGATAGCTCAGTTCTGTCTGCCTCTTGCTGTTTATGTTAATTGGCACGCAAGTATTTCTGTTTGGAAGCTTCAGCAGATTAAAATTTTATCTTTGTATATCCCTGGTTCTGCTCCTGGCATGCCCTCCTTTACTCTCCATTGAACCAGAGTTTTCCTCTGCCTTGATGGTAATGGTTGAGTGGGGGGATATGATGGGTCATGACATTACAGTTTGTGCTGAAGTACAGTGCTGCTGCTATTATGATCCGCAGTGTCTTATGGATGCTTAGTTTTGAGTTGCTAGATCTCTTCGAAATCTGTGCCATTTAGCATGGTGATAGTGCCACACAACACAATAGAGTTTATTCTGAATGTGACCACGAGACTTTTACCGATACTGTCATGGACAGATACGTCTGCAGTTGGTAGATTGGTAATGATGAGGTCATGTATGATTTTTTTCCCCTCCTGTTCTTTCCCTTACCACCTGTTGCAGATCCAAATCTAGTAACTATGTCCTTAACGACCCGACTAGTGTGACCAACTGCTGCCAACCCATTATTGGTGGTCGACTTTGAAATCTCCCAGCCAGAATAAGTTTTGTGCCTTTGCCTCAGTAATTGCTTTCTCCAAGTGTTGTTTAATATAGATGAGCACTGATTCATATGAGCAACGATGTTACGTGGTAATCAGTAACAGAATTCTTTGTCCACGTTTAATCTGAAGCCATGGGTCTTCATTAGGTCAGGAGTTAATTCTGGAGACTCCTAGAGCAACTACCTACCAACTATATCTCACTGATCTGCCCCCTCTGCTGGATAGGTCCTGCCTTTGGGGCAGGATATATCCAGGGATGGTGATGGCGATGGCTTGGTTATTTTTGTAAGGTATAATTCCATGAGTATGACTATGTCGGGCTATTGCTTGAATAGCCTGTAAGGCAGTTGTCCCAGTTTTGGCACTATCCCTTAGATGATAGTAAGGAAGACTTTGGAGGTTCTACAGTGGCGTTTCTAATGTTGACTTTTCCAGTGCACAGTTTGATGCCAGGTGGTCCAGCCGGTTTGATTTCTTTGAAACTTTGTAACGATTGGTCCAACTGAATGACTCACTGGACGATTTCAGGGAGCGATTGGGAGTCAATGACGTTGCTTTGGGTCTGCATTTGCATGTCAGCCAGACCAGGTGTGGATGGAAGATTCCTTCATTGAAGGATATTAATGACACAGATGGATTTTTCTAAAAATCGGCAATGATTTTATTCTCATAGGTAGATTCTTAAATCCATGGATACTTAAAAATTATTGAATTGAATTTCCACCATCTGCAGTAGCGAGATTCGAACCTGGGTCCAAAGGACATGAGCTAATTGTCTGGATTGATAATCTCTCGGTAATACCATGAGACCTACTTGGAACCACATGTCATTCTCAACTGCTATTTCTTGTGTTGTCCTGTTTTTCATTCATTGATTATGCTATTCTGGAATTTCATCCATCATTAAATCCTGATTGAAATACACACTCATGAAAGTCGTCTCGACTGCTTGAATTTCATTCGGTCTCTTTGGTTTGAACAGACATTTCAAGGCAGCCGCACATCAGAAAAGACCAGGAAGTAAGAATGGCTGACTGTGCACTGTACGTGTCACCAAACCAGCATGTCTGGGTATGTTAGTTAGTCTGATCTTCGAGTAGGATAAAAGATCGGCAGAAAGTCAAGGGTCGGAGGGTCTGCAATGTGCTGTACTGTTCTGTGTTTTATATTTCATCCAGCCTGTGGATTCTTAGCAATTGCTGAATGTGTGAGGGAGTGATATGTGTAAGATCAGGAAGATGGGGAGGGGCGTTAGCCCAAAACTTCCAGTTATGTTGTTCATTGTTCCATTCACCTGAATGTCATTACAGGATGTGTGGTGTCTTACACCAGGCAGGCTCCGCAAGTTCAGTTATTCACGTGATTCTTGACTTGTCATTTGCTGCTCTTTTCTGCAGATACAATCTGTTGGGTGACCCATGTACTCATCAGATGTTTGCTATGTTTCGTGAATTGGGTAAAAATAAGACGTCAGCTATGATTATTCGACTGAACTATAATCTCCGAAAATAATTAGGTTGATTCTATATTTATGGACCTATAATATAAACTCCTGTCAAGATTTTCTAACACAGAAATATAGAATGTACATTTTATTTTGTATCGAACAAACAACATGGATGTAATTCTTTTAGTGATCAGAATTACATACACAATGTTAGGATTCAAAAAAATGCATTGTCACTCCAACATTTTGAAAGTGGTTGGCTTCTGAATGATTATATGTTCAGGGTGAGCAAACGATTGAATAATCAAATAGAATTATCGTTCTTATACATTTATACATAATCAATTAGTTTAATTTCTCACTCAAATGTTCAAGCTTCAGCTATTTGCCAGCGAATTAGAAATGCCTATAATTCAACATGCACTGTGAATATTAAACTAAATAAATGATTTGTGTTATCAAATTTTAGTGAACAATAATTGGAAAACGTTTAATGTTTAGAAAAGAAATATTTAATTTAAAATGCAGACAGTGAACAAAAACGATACAATATTATCGTGTGAGTGAAAAGTCAGACCTTTTCAAAGAGTCTTGTGCCAAAGCAATGACACATTTGTTTTCATAATTGGAATTCAACATTTAAAATATTCATGTTCTGAGCAATAATTAGACTATATAATGAAGATGGTCTTGCAATACTTGCATTTTAAACGCTGAATTCTGCACTACATAAGCAGTTATCCGCGAGCATTTACAATGTGAAATAATCGTATATTGACTTTTATTCACACCAGGCACATGATAGAGTGTGTGCATCAGCTTCAGGAATGTCTCTAAAGCCCCTCCCATTTGCTATCCTTATCTCTGCAGCCTGTTAAATTCGTATTTCCAAATACATACCCAGATCACTTTTTAATCTTCATCCACAACTCTCCCAGGCAGTCCATTCCAAATCCTAACAACTCTCTCAATAAAGAAGTTTTTCCTTATCTCAAACCTGGTTCTTTTGTTAACAATCTTGGAATTAGAACTCCTTGATGCTGTAATGCCAACTAACGGAAACAGAGTATTCCTGTTTTACTCTACAACTTTATTTCATACTTTTCAGCACCGCAATAAGTTCACATCTTTGTCTGTTCTCCTCCAGGAAGAATAAGCCTTGCAACAACAAGCACTACATTGGAATAACAGTCAGAAAAATAGCCACCTGGATACATGAACATCAGCTATTCAGAAAAAAAAAGACATGACCCACTATCACTAGTATCCTTACATACAGATGAGGAAGTACACCATTTCGACTGAGTCCATCTAGGACAAGCCAAACGGAAACAAGCACGAGAATTCCTAGAAGCAGAGCATTCTAACCGGAACTCTATCAACAAACACAGCGATTTTGATTCCATCTAACACTTTCTGAGAAAAAGAACCGGACATAAAATTACCAATACTGGAAATTACATCACTGACTCAAGGAAACTTAAACACATAAATAGCAAGTGGGACATAATACCTGCACTTCACCAGAGGCTCACTGATAATGTTACCTAGTATATTTATGAATCATCTGAAAACGAACTCTCCAGCTCAGCGAGCAAACTGACATCCAGAAGAAGTGCAATTTCTCTCATCCTCACTTTAACTAAATCCTTCATTCCAGTTATCATTCCAATTATTTTAAGGTTATTTGTGTAAAGTAATTTGGTGTCTGTCTATCTTCTGAATGTGTTTGTGTTTTTTTTTTGGGGGGGGTATGAGAAAAAGAGGGCGAGAGAGACAGACGGAGAGAGGCAGAGACAGAGAGAGAAAACATTCCTCTATAATCTCTGGATTACTCCCCCTGCCATGTGGAAAAGAGGGAAGGATGAGGAAGACAGTATAGCTTAACACGTTGTTAACAAGTTCGTTCAAGGGTGGAGATTTCAAATTGTAGGATCATTGCGATCTCTTCCAAGACAGGTGGGCACCTGTACAAAAAAGACAAGTTGTATCTTAACTGGACGAGCACCAACATCCTTGTGGGGGGAGAGGGTTTGTTAATGCAAGTCAGATGGATTTGAATAAACCAGGAGAGTGAGAACAAAAGCGGCAGATCAGGAACAGAGTAGAAGGTCGAGGTGAATAGAACATCACACACGACCAGTCTAATGACCATGCCGAGAGAAGGAATCAAATCAGTCCAAAATGTGAGTTGGGAGTTGGAATAAATTAATGAGATTAGGTGCACGTTTTTCAGGGATTAATAAATAAGGATGGAGAGTGTGGGGGATGTGAGGGAGTTAGGTGTGTGAGAGCAGAGAGACAGTGCACAAGAAAATGATAAAGAGGAAAGAGGATGGGGTGGGGAATTGTGAGACACAACTGGCAAAAAAAGGAAAACTTGCTGTTTGTCAAAGTGAATACCTGGGAAATAATTTATTATGCTTCAGCGAAATAACATTCTTATTGCTAGAAGTGTTCATTATAATGGATGAAAAGCTGTGTTCAAATTATGGCTGTAACGATAATAATGGTGGCAAACAGCTAGAATATTATCAGTGCTGTTGTTGGACAATGCTTACACTGAGCATGTGAATTACCCTGGATGTTCCCAGAGATGGCTGGACTGACTTTGGTTGAGTAAGTTCTGAAGCTGCATGAGATGCTGCTACTTTGTAGTATAGATACTTACTGAGTACAGTCAAAGGAACAAAGCAGCAAATGCCATTGCTTCTTGTTTCAGAGTGTTCATAGCTGCCACTGCAAAGAATCATGCAATAAAAAACAGGCTCATCACGTCTGTGCCAGCAAGTGCACATCCAAAGGCTTTTTAAACGTTTGTGAGGTTACCTGCCTCAACCACCCTCTTAGACAACCCATTCCAGATTCAGGCTACCCGCTCAGTTCGAAACACATTCCACAAATTCTCTCTCAAACTCCTCCCGTTCTCTTTAAAAGTGTGTCCCTTTGTTTTTGATCCTTTGACTAAGAAAAACAGCTGCTGTCTATCCATCCTCTCCATGCCCCTTATGCTCTTGAACACCTGTACCAGATTCCCTCCTCAAGCTTTCCTGCTGCAAAGTAAAAACGAGCAAATTTAACCCT
>NC_057717.1:6088579-6115018 GCF_004010195.1 Chiloscyllium plagiosum | reverse complement strand
AAGTCAGCCCAGCCATCTCTGGGAACATCCAGGCGAATTCACATGCAGTTTGCAAGCATTGTCCAACAACAGCATTGACACTATACTAGCTGTTTGCCACCATTATTATAGTTACAGCCACAATTTGAACACAGGTTTTCCTCCATTGTAATAAACACCTTTATCAATAAGGATGTTATTTCGCTGAAGCATAATAAATTATTTCCCAGGTGTTCACTTTGACAAACAGCAAGTTTTCTGTGTTTTTTTGCCAGTTGTTTCTCACAGAATTCCACACCCCACCCTCTTTCCACTTTATCATTTTCTTGTGCACTGTCTCTCTGCTCTCACACACCTCACTCCCTCACATCCCCCACACTCTCCATCCTTATTTATGAATCCCTGAAAAACTTGCGCCTAATCTCATTAATTTATTCCAACTCCCAACTCACATTTTGGACTGATTTGATTCCTTCTTTCGGCATGGTCATGAGACTGGTCGTGTCTGATGTCGTATTCACCTCGACCTTCTACTCACTTCCTGATCTGCTGCTTTTGTTCTCACTCTCCTGGTTTATTCAAATCCATCTGACTTGCACTAACAAACCCTCTCCCCCCACAAGGATGTTGGTGCTCGTCCAGTTAAGATACAACCTGTCTTTTTTGTACAGATCCCCACCTGTATTGGAAGAGATCGCAATGATCCAACAATCTGAAACCTCCACCCTTAAACGAACTTGTTAACAACGTGTTAAGTTACACTGTCTTCCTCATCCTTCCCTCTTTTCCACATGGTACGGGGAGTAATCCAGAGATTATAGAGGAATGTTTCTCTTTCTGTCTCTACCTCTCTCTCCGTCTGTCTCTTTCGCCCCCTCTCTCTCTCTCACCAACCCCCAAAAGAAAACACACACACATTCAGAAGACAGACAGAGAGACAGACACCAAATTACTTTGCACAAATAACCTTAAAATAATTGGAATGATAACTGGAATGAAGGATTTAGTTAAAGGGAGGATGTGAGAATTTGCGCTTCTTCTGGATGTCAGTTTGCTCACTGAGCTGGAGAGTTCGTTTTCAGATGATTCATAACTATACTAGGGAACATTATCAGTGAGCCTCTGGTGAAGTGCAGGTATTATGTCCCACTTGCTATTTATGTGTTTAGGTTTCCTTGAGTCGGTGATGTAATTTCCAGTATTGGTGATTTTATGTCCGGTTCTTTTTCTCAGAGAGTGTTAGATGGAATCAAAATCGATGTGTTTGTTGGTAGAGTTCGGTTGGAATGCTCTGCTTCTAGGAATTCTCGTGCTTGTTTCCGTTTGGCTTGTCCTAGATGGACCCAGTCGAAATGGTGTACTTCCTCATCTGTATGTAAGGATACTATTGATAGTGGGTCATGTCTTTTTTTTCTGAATAGCTGTTGTTCATGTATCCAGGTGGCTAGTTTTCTGCCTGTTATTCCAATGTAGTGCTTGTTACAGTTCTTGCAAGGCTTATTATTCCTGGAGGAGAACAGACAAATATGTGAACTTATTGTGGTGCTCAAAAGTATTAAATAAAGTTGTAGAGTAAAACAGGAATACTCTGTTTCCGTTCGTTGGCATTACAGCATCAAGGAGTTCTAATTCCATGATTGTTAACAAAAGAACCAGGTTTGAGATAAGGAAAAACTTCTTTATTGAGAGAGTTGTTAGGATTTAGAATGGACTGCCTGGGAGAATTGTGGTTGAAGATTAAGAAGAGATCTGGATATGTATTTGGAAATATGAATTTAACAGGCTGCAGAGATAAGGCTAGCAAATGGGAGGGGCTTTGGAGACATTCCTGGAGCTGATGCACACACTCTATCATGTGTCTGATGTAAATAAAAGTCATTATACGATTATTTCCCATTGTAAATGCTCGCGGATAACTGCTTATTTAGTGCAGCATTAGCGTTTAAAATGCAAGTATTGCAAGACCATCTTCATTATATAGTCTAATTATTGCTCAGAACATGAATATTTTAAATGTTAAATTCCAATTATGAAAACAAATCTGTCATTGCTTTGGCACAAGTCTCTTTGAAAAGGTTTGACTTTTCACTCACAATAATATTTTATCGTTTTTGTTCACTGTCTGCATTTCAAATTAAATAACGTTTTTTCTAAAAATTAAACGTTGTCAAATTATTGGTCACTAAAATTTGATCACACAAATAATTTATTAAGTTTAATATTCACAGTGCATGTTGAATTATAGCCATTTCTAATTCGCTGGCAAACAGCTGAAGCTTGTACATTTGAGTAAGAAATTAAACTGATTGATTATGTATAAATGTATAAGAACGCTAATTGCATTTGATTGTTCAATCGTTTGCTCACCCTGAACATGCAATCATTCAGAAGCCAACCACTTTCAAAATGTTGGAGTGACAATGCATTGTTTTGAATCCTGACATTGTGTGTGCAATTCTGATCGCCAAAAGAGTTACATTCATGTTGTTTGTTCGATAGAAAATAAAATGTACATTCTATATTTCTGTGTTAGAAAATATTGACAGGAGTTTATATTATAGGTCCATAAATATAGAATCAACCTAATTATTTTCAGAGTTTATAGTTCAGTCGAATAAACATAGCTGACGTCTTATTTTTGCCCAATTCACGAAACATAGCAAAGTTCTGATTACCACATGGGTCACCCAACAGATTGTATCTGCAGAAAAGAGCAGCAAATGAAAAGTCAAGAATCATGTTAATAACTGAACTTGGCGGAGCCTGCCTGGTGTAGGACACCACACATACTGTAATGGCATTCAGGTGAGTGGAACAATGAACAACATAACTGGAAGTTTTGGGCTAACGCCCCTCCCCAGCTTCCTGAACTTTCAAATATCACTATCTCACACATTCGACAATTGATAAGAATCCACAGGCTGGGTGAAATATAAAACACAGAACAGTACAGCACATTGCAGACCCTTCGACCCTTGACTTTCTGCCGATCTTTTATCCTACTCGAAGATCAGACGAACTGACATACCCAGACATGCTGGTCCGGTGACACGTACATTGCAAAGTCAGCCATTCTTACTTCCTGGTCTTTTCTGATGTGCAGCTGCCTTGAAATGTCTGTTCAAACCAAACAGATTGAATGAAATTCAAGCAGTTGAGACGACGTTCATGAGTGTGTATTTCAATCAGGATTTAATGATGGATGAAATTCCAGAATAACATAATCAATGAATGAAAAACAGGGCAACACAAGAAATAGCAGTTGAGTACAACATGTGGTTCCAAGTAAGCCTCATGGTATTACCGATAGATTATCACTCCAGACAATTAGCTCCTGTTCTTTGGACCCAGGTTCGAATCCCGCCACTGCAGATGGTGGAAATTCAATTCAATAATTTTAAAATATCCATGGATTTAAGAATCTACCTATGAGAATAAAATCATTGCCGATTTTTAGACAAATCCATCTGGATCATTAATATCCTTCAATGAAGGAATCTTCCATCCGCACCTGGTCTGGCTGACATGCAAATCCAGACCCAAAGCAACGTCAATGACTCCCAATCGCCCCCTGAAATGGTCCAGAGAGTCATTCAGTTGTACCAATCGTTACAAAGTTTCAAAGAAATGAAACCGGCAGCATCAAACTGTGCACTGGAAAAGTCAACATTAGAAACGCCACTGTAGAACCTTCAAAGTCTTCCTTACTATCATCTAAGGGATAGTGCCAAAACTGGAACAACTGCCTTACAGGCTATTCAAGCAACAGCCCGACATAATCACACTCATGGAATCATACCTTACAAAAATAACCCAGCCACCACCATCACCATCCCTGCAGGACCGATCCAGCAGAGGGGGCAGATCAGTGAGATATAGTCGGTAGGTAGTTGCTCTAGGAGTCTCCAGAATTAACTCCAGACTTAATGAAGACCCTTGGCTTCAGATTAAACATGGACAAAGAATTCTCTTACTGATTACCACGTAACATCGTTGCTCATATGAATCAGTGCTCATCTATGTGAAACAACACTTGGAGAAAGCACTGACTGAGGCAAGGGCACAAAACGTATTCTGGCTGGGAGATTTCAAAGTCGACCACCAAGAATGGGTTGGCAGCAGTACTATTGATCACGCTCGTCGGGTCCTTAAGGACATAGCTACTAGATTGGGTCTGCAGCAGGTGGTAAGGGAAAGTACAGGAGGGGAAAAAAATCATAAATTACCTCATCCTTACCAATCTATCAACTGCAGATGTATCTGTCCATGACAGTATCGGTAAAAGTCTCGCGGTCACATTCAGAATAAGCTCTATTGTGTTGTGTGGCACTATCACCATGTTAAATGGCACAGATTTCCAAGAGATCTAGCAACTCAAGACGGAGCATCCATAAGACACTGCGGATCATTAATAGCAGCAGCACTGTACTCCAGCACAATCTGTAATGTCACGACCCATCATATCCCCCCACTCAACCATTACCATCAAGGCAGAGGATCAACTCTGGTTCAATGGAGATTGCAGGAGGGCATGCCACGAGCAGAAACAGGTATATACAAAGATAAAATTTTAACTTTCTGAAGCTTCCAAACAGAAATACTTGCGTTGCAATTAACATAACAGCAAGGGACAGACAGAACTGAGCTATCCCACGACAAATGCATCAGATTTAGGCTCTGCAGTGCTCCTATTCAATCATGGATGGTGGTGGATGATCAAACAACTCACTGAAGTAGGAGTCTCCACAAATATCCACATCATCAATGATGGAAGAGCCGAGCACATCAGTGCAAATGTTCAGGCTGAAGCTTTCGCAGCAATCTTCAGTCAGAAGTTTTGAGTGGATGATCCATTTCGGCCTGCTCCGGTGGTCCCCATCATTACAAATAGCAGCCTTCAGCAAATTCGATTGTCTGATATCAAGAAATGGTTAAAGGTACTGGATACTGCAAAGGCTATAACCCTGAAAACATGCCGACAATAGTCCTGAAGACTTGTACTCCAGAACTTCCAGCTTCCCTAAACAAGCTGTTCCAGTACGTTTACAAACAGACAATGGGGGAAACTGCTCAAGTATATTCTGTACATAAAACGCAGGACAAAGTCAACCCATCCAAATACCGCCTTATCAGTGTACTCTCCATCATCAGTAACGTGATGGAAGGTGTCATCAACAGTGTTATCAAGCAGCACCTGCTCAGGGACGCCCATTTTGTGTTCTACCAGGGTCACTCAGCTCCTGACCTCATCACAGCTTTGGTTCAAACGTAGAAAAACGAACTGAATTCCAGCCCTTGCCATCAAGGCTGCATTCTGCCAAATGTGACATCAAGGACCACAAGCAAAAACGGTATTGCGTGCCAACACTGCATTATTGGATTCATACCTGACAGATAGGAAGATGGTTATTGTTGTTGGAGGTCAGTCATCTCAGGTCCAGAACATGTCTGCAGTAGTCCCTTAGGATAATGTTCTAGGTCCAAACAACTTCAGCAGCTTCAACAATGACCTTCCTTCCATCTTAAGGTCGGGAGTGGGGATTATCCAGGCTTGGGCTGACAAGTTGCAAGTAACATTCGTGCCACACAAATCCAGACAATGACCATCACGAATAAGAAACAATATAACCACTTGTTATTCAGCAGCATTATCATAACTAAATTTCCCCACTATCAAAATCCTAGGGGGTATTATTGACCATAAACTCAACTGGACTCGGCACAGATAAGAGCAGATCAGAAGCTAGGAATATTGTGCGATTAACTCACCTTCTGACTTCCCAAAGCCTGTCCAACATTTACAAGGCACCATTCAGGAATGAGATGTAATAATCCTCACTTGCCTGACTGAGTGCAACCCCAACAACACTAAAGAAGCTTGACACCATCCAGGACAAAGCAGCCCATTTGATTTGCATAACATCCATAAGCATTCACTCCCTTCACCACGGTCGCTCAGGAACAGCAGTGCGTACTATCTACTAGACACAATGCAGAAATTTCACAAAGATCCTCAGAGAGCTCCTTCCAATCTCACGAACACTTCCATGTAGAATGACAAGGGCAGTAGACTTTTGGGAACACCACCAACTTCAAATTCCCCTCCAAACCAGTCAACATCCTGATTTGGAAATATATCGCCGTTCCTTCCCTGTTGCTGATTCAAAACACTAGAATTCCCTCCTTAATCACGAGTGGGTCAACGCACAGAGCACGGAGATTGCACCAGTTCGAGAAAGTAGCGCACCACCACCTTCTCAAGGGCAACTCGGGACGGGCAAGAAATGCTGGGCCCGTCCAGTGATGTCCATATCCAAAAAATATTTTTTTAAACAAATAGTTCCAAGTTGAGCATCTCGATGGGACAGATTATCTGATTTGAACACGAATAGGTAAACAGTGTTTCTAATATTGAATATTATAGACTTTTTCTGTTATTGGAAAGGTGTTCCGTATTCGATGACATATTGTTACTGAATGCTTTGATAAATTGCACCTTTTTAGTTAAAATCAACAATACTGGTGTAACAGGCTCAATCCTTCGAAATGACCAGATTACAAATGACAATCATAGTAGAGACAATGTACTCCCGCCAGGTGAGACCCACAGATAGTAGCTTACATTCAACAGATTAATGGACTACTGGCTACACTGAATCCTCCCACCGTCTATTTCACAGGGGTTACCATTGACCAGAACGTGAATTCAAATCAACTTATAAATACAAGAGCAGATCAGAGACTTACAATTCGGCACTGTGCTGTTTTAGCATTGTCTCTCTGTCTAGTGGAAATATGTTCTACACACTGACTGTATCAATCTTTGCAGTAATCGATCAGTTTCAATCAGATGCCCCCCCATTCTTCTAAGTTCCATCGAGTACACACACTGCTGCTCATATGACAAGCCGTCATCCCTCAGCAGTTCACAATATGCCAAATGCCATCTGACCGTTGCCCATGACATTCTCAACAGTATGTCTCCTCTCTTGTATTCTTGTTCTCTTGAAATGAAAACGAACACTGCATTTGCTTTCGTTACTGCCAACTGAACCTGCACATTAACCATAAGGGAGGACGAGTGCTTCAAAATCCTTTTGTGCTTCAGATTGAATGGATCCTATTAGAACATAGTGTCTGCCTCTGTTCCGCCTCTCAAAGTGCATAATCTCACACGATTCCATATTGTGTTCCATCAGCCATATGTTTTCCCACAGTCCGAAACTGTCCAAATCTTTCTGCAGCCTCCCCACTTCCTCAATATCATCTTACCAGCAAACCATCACTGCATCATCTTCAAACTGAGCAAAACTGCCCTCAGCTCCTTTGTCCAAATTGTCCATATATAATACATTTCCTGGCTCAAGGTGTTTGACTCCATTCATGTTGAAGCAATGGCTTGAGTGGAATTACACCTGCAAAGTCTTCACTCCCTGCTCCACTGATTCTCAGTAGAAGCACACCCTGTCCCGTTTTGTGATGAGTTTACTTCATTATGGCGCACAATCCCAGTCTATTGATGGCATTCTGTCTGGCCACTAACTGTGTGGTGTCTACACCAACAATGCCACTGTGTGTTGATGACGATTGAGGGAGGTGGGTGAAGGAATGTCTATGATGAATAACTGTGTGACTGCCAGGCTGAAACCTGTCCCGACAGCCTCGGATGTATCTGTGTCCGCTGTCACCGCTGCAGACATGATCAGTCTTCCTGAGAGTCAAGGCAAGGGAAGCGACAGACCTGGACGATGTTCCTGGCTGTGTATTCAGATCCTGTGAGGACCAACTGGTAGAGGTATTCACATACAACTTCAGCTTCTCCCTCTTACAAGCCGAAGCCCCAACCTGCTTCGAGAAGACCACCATCATCCTCGTAAGTGAGAAAGCACATGTAACGTGCCTTAATGACTACTGCCTTGTGGCTCTGACCTCAATAAACATGGAGTGATTTGAAAGGCTGGTTATGGCCCACATCACCTCCAGTCTCCCAGCCTGACCTGATCCCTTATGATTTGCCTACTGATGTAACAGGTCCAGAACGGATGCCATACTCCGATCCCAGCACTTTTCCCTGGGACATCTGGACAACAAGACACTTACACCAGACTCCTGCTCATTGACTACAGCTCCACCTTCAACATCGTTATACTTTCCAGACTGATCTCAAAATTTCGTGACCTTAGTCGCGGCTCCAACCTCTGCAACTTGATCCCCCGGTTTCAGACCCACAGACCACAATCTGTGAAGATAGGTAACTGCACATCGACCACAATCACACTCAACACTGGATACCCCAAGGATGCGTCCTCAGCCCCCTACTGTACTTCCTGTCCACACACGATTGTGTTGCCAAATTCCAATCAACGCCAGCTGCAAGTTCGCTGATGACATGCCCATGTAAATACAGGTATCCCCTGCTTTTCAAAAGTTCGCTTTTCGCCGCTTCCCTTTCCAAATGACCTACATTAGGACCTGTTTTCGCTAATCAAAAGAAATCCAAACAGGATTTTCACTTTTACAAAGATTGCCGAAATTTTTCCTATACAAATGAATGCTTCTTCACTTTACACCATATCAGCTTATGAAAGGAACACTGTGCTTTCAGATAGCGTGGGAAACCTGTGTATATCTAAGACAATGTTTAAAGCGATTTTATCTCCCTGTCTCTCTTCCCTGAACGGTGGTCATCTTATATTCGTTAATGGGATATGGGTATAACTGGCTGGGCCAGCATTACTTCACTTTTCTAGCTGCTCTTGAGAAGACCGTGAGCCACTGTAGTCCACGTGTTTTATTTGATTTGATTTGATTTATTTTAGTCAAAAGTACAATGGAAAGCTTTGTTTTGTGAGTAGTGCAGGAACATGATAATAGACTAAAAAACTCAGCTCATGAGGTACTTCAACAGAGTGAGGCATATAAGGTTACAGCTGCACAGGAGATGTGCAAAGTAAGATCGCTATTAGCAAGACTAGTATTGTTTGAAGTTAGAGATGTTAATTCGTCAGTCTAAAAACGGTAGGGAAGAAGGTGTTCCTGAGTATGCTGGTTCATGTTTTCAAACCTCTCTATCTTCTTCCTTTTGGAAGAGGTTGTCGGGGATCATTACCGGTATGGGAGAGTTTTTTTTATGTTATCAGCCTTTCAATGACAATAAGAAGTATAAATGGATGGAAGGTTGCCTTCCGTGATGCTCTGTGCTGTGCACACAACCATCTGTAGCTTCTTATGGTCCTGGGCAGAGCAGTTACCATGTCAGGCGAATAGAATGCTTTCAGTTGCCAGTATATGGAATAACAGTAGAGATACAGCTCACTATAAGCTGGAAGAGACAATGGGTTGAGTTTCCTCAACCTTTGCTGTAATAATTCTGTGGTATGTATTGAAAGCCTATGGAGGGGGGGAGCTTGTTCAACAAAAATCGATTCTTATTATGTTATGAAGTTCAGTTGCCATAAAAAGTGTTTTAAAACAAAGTGGTTTTCTGAGATTTACAGAATATTCAGAACTATGTTTTTTTCTCTTTGAATCTTATACAAGAACCAGATTTCGGCCTTAATACACGTGTCACAGACACTCCAACTGTAATAGGAACAGGAAAGGACCCAGTTTCCAAATACATCCAAGGTCAACATATGGACCGGTCAAGAAACATGAGATATAATGATATGCAAACATGAGATACAAACTGAAAATGGTGGAGAAACGAAATAAAACATGAAGAAGTATCTGCAGATAGAAACAGAGTTAACAAGGTTGATTATAGTGTGACACTTCTGAAAAGTCAAAAGTTAATTCTATGCATCTCTGCTCACATTCTGCCAGATTTGTTGAGTTTTGCTCCAGCTCTTTCGATTTCTTTTTCTTTCTCAACTGTGACAAATTGTCTGATCTGAACGGTAACAGCAAAGCCCCTGTTTCACTTGGATCTCGAGTAATTTGTTCTAGACATTAAATGAAAAATTACAGAGTTCCTATGTTTGACAAGGCTCTAAATATTGATGACGTATTGGATTGTGAAAACATGCCATGAAAATGTTGAAACAAAAACAGAAAGTGCTTCTAAAGCTCAGTAGTTCTGGCAGCATCTGTGCAGATAAATCACAGTTAACGTTTCGGGTTCAGTGACCCTTCCTCAGAACTGATGGTAGTTAGGAAAATGTTGGTTGATATGCAGAATGGGCTGGACAGCTGTTAATGGAGATTGTTAGTGGCTAAACACAATGGAAGGTGCAATGGAAGGCGATGTGAGAACTAGGCCTGGTGGAATGGAGTATTAGCAAGAAACTGGTTGTGAGGGTGTGTACTCCAGGTAACTGTGGGAGTCGGTTGGTTAATACTGGATATTAGTGCCCTGTCGATCCCCAGAAATGGAAACAGAGATGCCGAGGACATTGGGAGATCAGGGCCGAAAATTATTGAACTTGATTTTGAGGCTGAAGGGCTGTAGGGTCCTCACACGGTAAATGAGGCATTGTTCTTTCAGTTTGCACAGACATTTCCTGGAAAACTGCAGCAAGCCTGACACAGAGATATTGACCAGGGAACAGGATGCAGTATTAAACTGGCAGGCAACTGGAAGCTCAGAGTCATTTGTATAGGTACACTTTGGATGTTCAATGAAGCGCTCACCCAGGCTACCGTTAGTTTCCCCAGTGTAGAGTAGACCACATTGTGAGCAGCGAATCTAGTAGACTAATTGCGGGAAATGTCATTAAGATACTGCTTCATTGGTTCGGTGTCGCTGGGCCCTTGGATAGTGAGAAAGGAGGACAGAAGTGCGAACATGTTACACTTTCGGCAGGGGCAAGTGAAGTAGATCTGTGGTGGGGGTGAGGGCGGGGCAATGGGAGTGAATAAAGAGTGAACCAGGGTGTCCTGGTCCCTCCAGAAGGCGGGCAATTTTGAGGAGGAAAATATGTATCTGGTGATGGCATCTTGCTGGAGGTGGGGGAAATGGCGGCTGATGATTCACTTCATGTGAATGCTGGTGGGATGGTAGGCCAGGACAAGAGGAATTCTCTCGCTGTTGCAGGAATGTAGAGAGACGGTGAGAATGGAAATGCAAGTTGTAGGTCAGACCTGGTTGAGGGCCCTCTCGAGAACAGTGCTGGGAAATTCTCAGTTGAGGAAGAAGGTGGACATTTTGGAAATTTACATCATCAGAAGCAATGTGGTGGAGACAGAAAAAATGGTGGAATGGAGTATTAGCAAGAAACTGGTTGTGAGGGTGTATACTCCAGGTAACTGTGGGAGTCGGTTGGTTAATACTGGATATTAGTGCCCTGTCGATCCCCAGAAATGGAAACAGAGATGCCGAGGAAAGGAAGAGATGAGTCGGAGAAAGACGAGGTGAAAGTGAGGGAGGGATGCAAATTGGAAGTGAAATCGATGATTTTTTTTTTAAAATTCAGGACAAGAGAGAGAAGCAGAATCGATGGAAGAAAGAGTTGTGGATTGGACTGGAATAGAAGTGGAACAGGGAATTGTCTACATACCCCTTGAAGAAACAGGTATGACTGGAGCCCACGTGAGTATCCATGCACCCCCCTCTGTTTGGCAGGAGTAGGCTGAATCAATGGGTCTGCCTGGGCAGTTCTGTTTGTGGAATTTCAGGAGTAGATAGAATTGAGCTCTGCTATCAGAGGACCCTCAGCTTGGGGACCGTTAGGTGTGGGCAAGTCGGGTGTGAATGACCAGATGAAATGTGGTCGATTATCATAGTTGATACAATGGCCTGATGTGCCATGGGAGGGTCATGGTCCAGCAGGTGATATGAGGAGATAACTGAGAGCTGGCCCTCAGTCTCTGCAATGTAGAGGTCAGTCCACCAGACTACAGCAGCATCACCCTTACCAGCACAGGCTGAATAACAAAGTCAGGGTTTGATCAAAGCACACGGCGTACAGACTGTTCAGAGAGTGATTTGTTGGATTGGATGAGGGGATGCAGAGAAATTAAGGCAACCAATGTCACATCGAACATTTTCAATTAACAGATTGAGTTCAAGCAAACAGCAGAGGGAGAGGTCCAGGTGGAGGAAGAGTATTGGAGCTAGGCGAAGAGTCTGTGGAACAGGAACAGAATCTTTGCCCAAAGAAATGGGCACCGAGGAGAAGATGGAGGGAGAAGAGTTCAACGTCATGCCGTACCCGAAATTCATTAAAGTCGGGGCACAGCGGGATAACGCTGGGACCATTGTTAAGTACAGAACATTCAACATCAGAGTGTGGAAGGGTAGTAGGGAGGGTAAAGATACAACAGGAGGTGCATTTGGGGGAGGGGATGCAGTCAGAGTGCAGGGCACGAGTGGGGAGGCAGGTTCCAAGGGATCATAGACATCTCTGTGTTATTGCATCTTGTGTGCCTCATATATCTGATGAGCATGGCGAATGAGCTGGAGAAAGAATTAGAATTGGGGAGTGGTGCAGCCTTGACCCAATGAGATGTGATGCTTTTGCACAGATAAAATGGTGATATCACTGGCACTGCAATCACCTGATCAGTCCTCATGAAGTAACTGAATGAAAATGAACGTAATCGTATTGTAATGCCCTGATTTCAATCAAGCGACACTCAACCAGCAAAGTCTTACTTTTCTGAGATTTTAGACAAAACTGTGAAAACATAATAAATGTTGATGTTATTAACAGGACAAAGTCATCCATGGTTTTGGAAGGAATTAGCAAGGGCAGAGTTTATTTGTCATTCTCAAAAGCTCTGGGGAAGGTGTCATCGTTCAGTGAGGAAATTACCAGGACAGACTTTCCTCCGATTCCCATTGACCACTGTTAACTCAGGGTCCGTGATGCCACATTAATCAAATACTACTTTGATGCAAGGGAAGTTACTCTGATCTCACTTCAAAAGAGGTAAACCGTAAAAATAATAAAAAAGCAAAAGTGTAAAACACGGCTTGTTTGAACAATGTGTTCACTGTACTCACAATGTTTAAGGGAAAACTGATGCATGGACTTCTGATTTTGAGGAAAGGTTCATCCTATTTGTGATGAGGCTGTTTGGTTGTGCACTGTGACACAGAGACAGAAAGACAAGCAAACAACAGAGGGAGAGGTCCAGGTGGACTCTGGACCATGGGAAACAAAACCATCCTATTCACGGTGCATCAGACAGGGACACTATTATCTATTCCGATTGGACATTGATCATCCCAATCTCAACATTCGTTGATGATCAATAGCAGAACAGAAGCCAGCGGATCCCATCATCCCAGTTGGAAAGCAAAAAGGGAATGCGATGGTCAGATGAAGTGAGAGTAACTGGGGAATTGGTGTAACTTACAGTGGGAGTGGCAGAAGGAGTGTGTAAAGAGAAATCATCAGTGGAAGAGCTTGTAGCAGCAGAAGGGGTAGTGCAAGGGAAGTAGGAGTGTGAGGAAAGAGTAGGACAAAGGAGGAAGAATGACGGATGAAGTTTTAGTGACAGGGAAAAACTTGTTTTTGGGGAAGCGGGATTGTGTGCAAAAACATCACTGTTCTGGAAAATCGAGATCAGGTTTCCTTTCAAAATTAAGAAAAAATTTCATGTTCTTTCTTTTCTATCACTTGATTCTTGTTAAGATTGTTCGTGTACTCGATATTTCTGTATCAAGTGCAGAGGATACTTTTTTCTTGTGTTTTGTGGTGTTTCAACATTTTTGATTTTTCTTTACAGTATATATTTGCTTCCAATTCAAGGTAGACATGAAAATATGATTTGATCTCCTTCAGTTTGTCCATAACATAGAATTTAATTGAGTATTTATCCTCATCACACTAGCTGATTTAAACAAACAATGAATTAGTCTGTGTCCATCCTGCAGATGAAAAATGTCTCCAGCTCTGACTATTGCAGTGCCCTCAAAAGGTTAATGTTCCAGCGCAAGATGCCAAACCATAGTTCATCTTAAATTATTTACAAGCTTTATGAATAAATCATGCAAAATGTAAAAGGTGAATTCAACTCTGTCAAAAATGTCATTTCTGGCTTCCTCATAAAAGATGTTAACCATATCACTCTGTAAATTGACCAAAATAAGAAAAAATAGAGACTGGGATTCTCAAATCTTCCTCTGAATAACATCTGGGAAACAGGAAGGAAATCACTGTTTGTTTGTGATATTCATAAATGACGATGGTGAGCATGTGGAAAATGGTGGTGGGGGGGTGGGGGTCAGTGGAATGCTGACCAATGTTGTGGATGACACAAAGCTGAGCTGAGTGGCTCACAATAAGGAGAATATAAATAGATTATTCAGATAGCCAGATAGATGGCCGATGAAATTTAACACTAATAAATGTGGGATGATGCACATCAGAAGTAATAAGACAAGTGAGTACTCAAACTATGAATGGGGAAGGCTAAAGTTGCTCGTTTTTTCTTTGCAGCAGGGAAGGTTGAGGAGGGAACCTGCTACAGGTATACTGGAGTATAGGGGTATGGAGAGGATGAACAATCAGAAGCTGGTTCCCTTAGTCAAAGGGTCAAAAACAAAGGAACGCATTTTTAAAATGAAAGGCAGGGATTTGAGAGAGGATTTGTGGAAAGTGTTTCGTACTGAGAGAGTGGTATGAATCTGGAATTCATTGTCTAGGAGGGTCGTTGAGGGAGGTAACCTCACAAACGTTTAAAAAGCCTTTGGATGTGCACTTGCTGGCACAGACGTGATAGGTCCGAAATTCGTTTCATGATTCTATGCGTTGGCAGCCATGAATGCTCTGATATATTCTGAAGCAATAAGCAATGACAGTTGCTGGTTTGCTCCTTTGACTGGACTCAGGAAGTGGCGAGATCACAAACCAGCATCATCTCATGGAGTTTCAGCCCTTTCTCCACCTACAGCATCCAAGCCATCTCTGGGAACATCCAGGGTAATTCACATGCTCAGTGCAAGCATTGTCTAACAACAGCTAGAGCATTGTTCCAGCTGTTTACCACCATTATTACAGCTACAGCAATGTCATGGACACAGATTTTCCTTCAATATAATGCAGACTTCTAGCTATGAGGGTGCTATTTCTCTGAAGCATAATAAATTACTTCCCAGATATTCACTTTGACAAACAGCAAGTTTTCCTGTGTTTTGCTGCCAGTTATTTGTCACAGAATTCCCCACTCCACTCCACCCCTTCAATATTTACCCTTTAATATTTTCTTGTGCACTGTCTTCCTAATCTCTCACACCTCAATCCCTCACACCCCCCACACTCTCCATCCTCATTTGTGAATCGGTGATAAACCTGAGCCTCATCTCTATCATTTATTACAACTTCCATCTCACAATTTGAACTGATAGGTTTCCTTCCCTCAGCATGGTCATTAGACTGGCCATGCCTGATGTGCTATTCATCTCGACCTTCTACACAGTTTCTGACCCGCTGCTTTGGTTACCAAACTCCTGGTTTATTAGTTTAAATCCATTCGACATGCACTAGCAAACCTGTCCAAAATGATATTGTTTCTCCTCCAGTTAAGATGCAATCTGTCTTTTTTGTACAGGTCCCACCAGGAAGAAATCCCAATAATCCAAAAATCTGAAACCATCAACCCAAAACTAGATTTTTAACAACATGTTAAGCTATACTGCCGTCCTAATCCTTACCTATTTTCCATATGGCACGGGGAGTAATTCAGAGATTACAGCAGATTGTTCTGGCTCTCTCTCTCACACACACACACATTCGCACACAAAATCAGGCCGACATTACATTACTTTGCAGAAGAATACCAATAACCTTATAAATAATCAGAATGTTGACTGGAATGAAGGATTTAGTTAAAGAAAGAACGAGAGAAATTGCATTTCTTCTGGATGTCAGTTTGCTCGCTGAGGTGGAGAGTTCATTTTCAGATGGTTCATCACTATCCTAGTGAACATTATCAGTGAGACTCCGGTGAAATGCTAGTGTTATGTCCCGCTTGCTATTTAAGTGTTTAGGTTTCCTTGAGTCAGTGATGTAATTCCCAGTATTGGTGATTTCAGGCATGGTCCTTTTCCTCAGAGAATGTTGGATGGAATCAAAATCGATGTGTTTGTTGATAGAGTTCCGGTTGGATTGCCATGCTTCTAAGAATTCTCGTGCGTGTCTGTTTGGCTTGTCCGAGTTGGATGTGCAGACCCAGTCAAAATGATATACTTCCTCATCCGTATGTAAGGATCTAGTGATAGTGGGTCATGTGTTTTTGCTGGCTAGTTGTTGTTCATGTATCCAGGTGGCTAGTTTTCTGCCTGTTTTTCCGATGTAGTGTTTGTTACAGTACTTGCAAGGCTTATTCTACCTGAAGCAGAACAGACAAAGATGTGAACTTATTGTGGTGCTCAAAAGTATGAAGAAAGTTGCAGAGTAAAACAGGAAAACTCTGTTTCCGTTAGTTGGCATTACAGCATCAAGGAGTTCTAATTTCAGAATGGTCAGCAAAAGAGCAGGGACTGAGATGCATAAATACTTCTTGATTGAGAGAGTTGTTAGGATTTGGATTAGACTGCCTGGGAGAGTTGTAGATGACGATTCAATAAAGAATTGGACATATATTTGGAAATTATGAATTTAATGGGCTACAGAAATAGGGCTGGCAAATGGAAGGTGCTTGGGAAACATTACTGGAGCTGGTGCACACACAGTAGCCAATAGCCTCCTCCTGTACCTTAAAGGCTTGTACTCTATCATGTGTCTGATGAAATAAAAGTCAGTATCGGATTATTTCCCGTTTTAAGTGCTCGCAAATATCTGATTATTTGGTGCAGGATAAACATTTAAAATGCAAATAGTGCAATGTCAGTCTTATTATGTAGTCTATTTATTACTCAGAACATGAATTTTTAAATGTTATGTTCTGGTAATGAAAACAAATATATCATTGCTTTAGCACAAATCTCTTTGAAAAGGTCTGACTTTTCCCTCACACCATAATAAGTCCATTCTTTTTCACTGTCCACGTTACATATTAAGTATCATTCTTTCTAAAAATCGGAAATTTTCAAATTATTGTCCGCTAAAATTTGACAACATAAATCATTCACAGTGCATGTTGAATTATTGCCATTTCTAAATTGCTGGCTATTAGCTGAAGCTCGTCCATTTCACTGAGAAATGTAACTGATTGATTATATATAAATGTATAACAGTGCTAATTCTATTTGATTGTTCAATCCTTTACTCACTCTGAACATGTAATCATTCAGAAGCCTACCATTTTCAAAATTTTGGAGTGGCAATGCATTGTTTTGAATCCTGACATTGAATACATAATTCTGATCACAACAGTTAGGTACCATGTTCTTTATTCGATGTAAAATAAAATGTGCATTCTTTATTTTTGTGTTACAAAGCATTGATAGGAGTTTATACTTTACTCCCATAAATATAGAATCGACCTAATTGTTTTCAGAGATTATAGTTCAGTTGAATAATCATACTTCATATCTCAGTTTTGCCCAATTCACGAAACCTCGCTAACAGCTGATTATTGTTCGGGTCAGTAAACTCAACACCTTGCAATGAGCTACGCTAAAAATGGCTTCCAAAAGATTTGGAATCATTTACAGTGTTACTGGAATTCACAGTTGCCTGTGATGCTGAGTGACACACTGACCTGCTCGTAAATCTGTGCAAAGAGTTTCTAACCTGGGTCAGGGCAGTTAGTCAAACATTTCTTCACAACAAATAATTTGGAATCCACCCTGGGAAAGGTGGGAGCTCGCTAACAGACGATTACTGGTCTCAGTGTAGCTACACATAATGTCCAAATTAGATATCAATGGCTGACCAGCAACCAGGTTTTAAAAAATCATCTTCAGTCAGAGCCTGGCCCGGTGGGCAGATGTGTCGGGATGCAGTGTCAGAATCACACCACAAAATTTACTGATGGTGCTGACACCTGGCCTGCCTCCCAGACTCCGTACATCTGCATCCTGGACCGGATGCTGGGAAAAGACGTTAAAAGGTTGACAGCCTGATGCACTATCTTGAGTCTCACAATGAAACCTCTGAAACCATACCCAATAAATGTCACCTTCATGATCACTAGTATCAAAACGAAATTTTACATCTCTGTGCATGGCCAGAGATTAATACATGGTTCATCAAACAGAAAGTATCTGCAGAAAACAGCAACAAACAGCAGGCCAAGAAGCACGTTAATAACTGAACTTGGCGGATTCTGTTTGGTGTGTGGTGACATGCACATATTGTACTGGCACTCAGGTGACTGTAAAAATGCACAACGTAAATGTAAGCTTTGACCTAACACCTCGTCAAAGCTTCCTGATCTCACACACATCACTCCCTCGCACAATCAAAAATTGATGAGAATCTATAAGCTTAGTGAAACAGGAATCATAGTACAAGCCCTTCAGCCCTTGATGTCCTGCCGACATTTTATCCTGTTCTAAGATCAGACTAACCTACATACCTTTCATTATACGATCATTCATGTGCCTATCAACACACATACACTCTCTGTGTTAAGAACCAACCTCGGACATCTCCCACAAATATTCCTCCAATTACCTTAAAGTCGCGCCCTCTCATCTTCGCCATTTCCGTCCTTGGTGAAAGTTTCTGGCTGTCCATTCTATCTATGCCTCTAATCGTCTTGTCCACCTCTATCAAGTCATGTTCCATTCTTTTTCGTTCCAATGAGAAAAAAAAACCTAGTTCCCTGAATTTTCTTTGCAAGACCTGCCCTCCAGTCCAAGCAGCGTCCTGATAAATTTCCTCAGTTACATTCACCAATGCTTCCACATCTTTCATATAATGAGGCGACCAGTACGGAACATAGCATTCTAAGTGTGATCTCACCAGGGTTCCAGAGAGCTGCAGCAATACCTCACTACTTAAACTCAATCGCCTGCCAATGAAAACATCATCCGGCTTCTTAAGAACCTTATCAACCTGGGTGGCAACTTTGTGGGAGCGAAATCATGGATCATCAGATTCCACTGTTACTCCACAATGTATGAATCCCACATTTAACCGTGTATTATGCATTCAAATTTGACTTTCCAAACTGAATCGCTTCACAATTTTCCAGGTTGAACTCCAATTGTCCCTTATCAGCCCAGTTCAGCATTCTGTCAATGTCCTGTGCAAACTACAATAGACCTCCACACTACCCACAATTCCACCTTGCTTTGTTAAATTGAAAGACTTACTAATCCACCTACCATCTTCCTCATCGAAGTCATTTATAAATATCACAAACCGCAGAGGCCCCAGAACCGATCCCAATGGAACATCAATGGTCACCGAGCACCAGGCAGAGTGCTTGCCACCCCCCCGCCCCACTCTGTCTTCTATGGGCCAGTCAATTCTGCATCCAGACAGGCCGGTTTCCCTGTATCCGATGCGTCCTTACTTTCTGAATGAACCTCCCATGGGGAAATTTACCAAACGCCTGGTTAAAAGCCATGGACTCCACATCCAGTACTCTCGTTTCTTCAATGTGTTTGATCTGATCCTCAAAGAATTCAGTAAGATTTGTGAGGCATGACCTGCCCCTCACAAAGCCATGCTGACTATTTCGAACCAAACTATGATTTGCAAGTAATCATAAATTCTGTATCTCGGAATCCTCTCCAAAACTTTGCCCAATGCTGATGTAAACTGACTGGTCTGTAATTCTCAGGATTATCCCGATTCCATTTCCTGAACAGTGGGCGGCACGGTGGCACAGTGGTTAGCACTGTTGCCTCACAGCGCCAGAGACCCGGGTTCAATTCCCGCCTCAGGCGACTGACTGTGTGGAGTTTGCACGTTCTCCCCGTGTCTGCGTGGGTTTCCTCCGGGTGCTCCGGTTTCCTCCCACAGTCCAAAGATGTGCCGGGTCAGGTGAATTGGCAATACTAAATTGCCCGTAGTGTTAGGTAAGGGGTAAATGTAGGGGTATGGGTGGGTTCGCTTCGACGGGTCGGTGTGGACTTGTTGGGCCGAAGGGCCTGTTTCCACACTGTAATGTAATCTGTATTTGCCACCCTCCAATCATCTGGCACTACTCCTATGGAGAGTGAGGACGCAAAGATCATCTCCAAAGGTGCAGTAATCTCTTCCTGCTCTTCCTGTAGTAAGCCAGGATGGATCCCGTCTCGCCGAGGAGATTTATCTATCCCTATGTTTGTATTTCAATCAGTCTGTACTTCACCTCACCATGTCTACTCACTGTCCAACTATCTGATTGACTGCTTTCCATTTCAGGGCTGCTTTCCTGAACACATATGGTTCCCAATAACCTGTTAATCATGGAATGGAAAACAGGAAGGCACCAATGCCTTCTTTATGAAAGGCTGATGCCCAAAGCTTTGACTCTCCTGCTCCTCAAATGTCGCCTGTCATGCTGTGCTTTTCCAGCGCCACACTTTTCGACTCTGATCACCAGCATCTGCAGTCTCACTTTCTCCATTACAAAGGGCTGTCCCCTCTGCACAGTGAGCAGGCAATTAATCAGCAGAAACCCGTTGTATTTGGAGCTGACGGTTCAGATCTGGAAAGTTGCATTTGATGAATACATTTACTGAAAACGAAATTGCTATTCAACAAATATTCATTCAGTCCCAGAGTTACAGTTTTGGTTCATGAATTAGGCAGTCAATGACTGAAGAACTCTGAGGTACAGAGTATTCCAGGTGATATATTCCAGGATGGATGTGCTTTCCCTTAATGTTGGGTATAATATCGGACAGACAGATGTGATAAGGGAACGAGGTGACACGTGGAATTGTGACATTTTGGCCATTACAGAGATGTGCTTGAGGGAGGTCAGGGCTGACAACTCAATATTCTGCGGTACAAGAACTATAGGCAGCGCAGGAGAGGGGTAAAGGAGGAGATGGTGATGCATTATTAGTTATAGAGTCAGTTGCTGCAGTAAGAAGGGAATTAAATCGGAAAGAGAAGATTAAAGCAGGTACAATTTGAACAGGTCAATGGAGGCAACTATCTTATGTGTAGGGCTAAACTTAAAACGGCAGTAGAAGCGTAAATATGAGGCGTGATAAAACATTAGCGGGTAATATGAGCGAGTTGAGAGAGATAGGGAGTAGTGTATGATTTGGGAGGGTCTTAGAGATATAGTGAGGGGTGTAGGGTTTGGAGTGGATTAGAGGGACAGATAGGGAAAGTGTTTGGTGGGGTTGAGTAAGTAGGGAGAGGTATAGGTTTGGAGGGTTCAGAAAGTTAGGGAGGAGAGTAGGGTTTAGAATGGGTTAAGGAGATAGAGTGTGGTGCAGGGTCTAGAGTAGGTTGAAGAGATAGGGATGGGAGTAGTGTTTGGAGGAGTTTAGAGAGCTAGAGAGGAGTTTAGTATTTGGAGATGGTTAAGGAGATAGGGAGGGGTGTCGAGGTTGAAGGAAGTTAGAGAGATATAAAAGGAGTACAGAGCATGGAGGGTGTTATAGAGATAGCAAAGGCGGTAGGGGCTGGAGGAAGTTACATAGATGGGATGGGTGGAAGGCTTAGAGGAGGTTAAAGAGATAGAGAGGAATGTAGGGTTTGGGGAAGGAGAGAGAGATAGCGAAGGGGGTAGGTTTGGAGAAGGTTTGAAGCTCATTTTGTCAGATCAAACACTGACACAGAAACCTCCTGCTGACTCCCGTCCCTCAGCCTCACGGTGTCAGATCAAAAACTGACACGGAAACCTCCTGCTGACTCCCCTCCCTCAGCCTCACGGTGTCAGATCAAACACTGACACGGAAAATCCCTGCTGACTCCCGTCCCTCAGCCTCACGGTGTAAGATCAAACACTGACACGGAAACGTCCTGCGGACTCCCCTGGCTGAGCTGGTGCATCAGTGTCCCTCTACATTGAACAACACTTGGAGAAAGCACTGAGAGACTGACAGAGCTGGCGGATGTACACTGGGTGGGCCATTTCAAAACCACCACCAAGAGGAGCTCAGCAGCAGCGTTGCTGATCGAGGTGTTTGGGTTCAAAAGGACACAACTGCTTCACTGCGTCTGCACCGGGTCAGGGGGAACGACTGATATGGAGAAACATCCTTGACCTCACCACCAACAACCTACCGGCTGCAGACATATTGTTCAATGACCGTATTGGGAACGGTGACGACTGCACACAGTATTTATGGAGACATTTTCGACTTTTACATTGTGAATACCCCTGTGTATATGTGACACCATCACTGTGCTCAACAGGGCAAATTTCCAATAGATTTTGGAACTTTGCACTGGCCTGTGTGAGGTGGTTCGGGTCATTACCAACAGCAGCAGAATTGTACTCCAGTTTAATTTTCACTATCACTGCCTGGCATATGCTCTACTTTATCCTGACCATCAAGCCAGGGATACACCCATGTAAATTGGAGAAAACAGGAGGACCTGCCTATTGTAGCACCAAATACACCTCTGAATGAGATGAAGTTACTAAATTGGGCCACTTACTCACCACATGGTATAAATAGCAAATGATACACAGATCTAACCAATGAATCAGACCTAATCTCTGCAATCCGTGTGAGTGGTGGTGCACAATCACACAACTCACTGGAGGAGAAGAATCCACAAATACCACCTTCTTCGAAGATTTAAGAGCCCAGCACAATAATAGAAAGGCTAAGGCTGAAACTGACACAACAATGTTCCGACAGAAATATCGATGGGATGATCTATTTTAGTCTCCTCCAGATGGCAGTCTTCAGCTAATCCGATTTATTTTTTGTGGTACTTACAAATACTTGGAGGGATTGGAGAATGCAAAGGTTGTGGACCATGATAACATTCCATTCAGGCTGTTCCTGCTGGGATACAGCACTGGGACCTACCTGACAATGTGGGAAACTATCCTGTTCTGTAGACACATAGACAAAACATCAGACAATCAATGACTGCCGCATTGCTCTAATCCCTGTCATTAATAAAGGGATGGCATATGTCATCTACAGTGGGATCAAGCAGCTCTTCCTCAGTTCTAACCTGCTCGCTAAAGCTCAGCTTGGGCTCTCATCCCTTGGGATCATTGAAGCCTTGGTTTAATGATGTACAACAAGAGAACACAGCTGAATTCCAGAGGTGAGGTGACAGTTACTGCACTTTTTACATGATCATAACTGCATTTGACCAAATGTCGTATCCAGGATTAACGGCAAACAGGAATCGTCTGCACTGGCAGAAGTTATACCTGGTACAAAGGAAGGTGGCTGGGGTTGGTGGAGAGCAGCCATCTCAGCTTCGCCGCAGTTCCCCAGGGGCGGGGTTTCTGGGCAAACCCGTAGATCAGAAATGTAAAGGTAGGGCACCGTATTCCTACAGTACGATAGAGACAACTGGCGGTAGTTTAACTGGACAGTCACCATGCCTCAAGTAAGGGAGAGATTTAGTAGGACAGTCCTTTAGTCACTCCAGAAATTGAACCCACACTGTTGGCATTAATCTGCATTATAAACCAGCCAAACAACTGATTGAGCTAACCAAATCCTCGCGCAGCTCTGTGTGGTAGATATTGTAATATTATTCCATTCAGATATGTTGTTGAGCACCTCTGGAGCAGGTGGAACTAGAAGCACGCTTCCTAGCTCAGAAAGAGGGACAGCATCAGTGAGCTATAAGAGTGCTCTCTGCTCTCGACCCAATAATTTTCAGCTGCTTCATGAATGACTGTATAATCACAAGTGAGGATGTTTTCCAATGACTGTACAGTATTCAACACCATTCATGATTTACTCAGATACTGAAGCAGTCCTTGTCCTAATGTAACAGGATCTGGAAATATGCAGGTGTGTGCTTAACAGTGACAATACAATTTCCATTACACATGTGCCAGACAACGATTACTTCTATCAATGGAACATTGAACCACATCCTCGAACGTTCAATTCCACCACCATAACTGAACACACACCAAGCAATATCGCGGGGATTACCGTTAACCTGAACTGGACTGACCATATGATTTTATACCCATTCCTGTGAAGGGCTTATGCTAAAACATTGACTTCTCCTATACCTCAGATGCTCCCTGACTTGTTTTACTTTTCTAGCGCCACTTTTTGACGCATATAAATTCATTAGCTACAAGAATATGTCAGGGGCTAGAACTTCTGCAGGAATAACTCACCTCAAAATTTCCAAAAGCCTGTCCCCTATTGCTAAGACACATGTTGATTGTGTGTGTGAGATTAAATACTTCCATTTGCCTGTGTGAGTGCAGCTTCACCTCTCTTCCACTGACGCTCAGTAGCAGCAATACCTGCCATTTACTCGGTGCTCTGCAGAAATTTACCAAGGCTCCTTACAACGCACGTCTGAACCCCCGACCATCGAGAAGGACAAGGGAAGCAGATACACGTAACCCCCACCATGTTCGCATTCCATTCCAAGCCATCTACCATCCGGATAGGGAAGTATATTGCCGTTCCTTCAGTGTCACTGTTTCAAGTTCCCTATCGATCAATAAGTGCCGTCCAAATCACATTTCATGAATAAATTAACATAAAAGTATTGTCTCGACCTGTTCAATGCTGGACACGGTTTTGGGTTTTGTGAGCTTAGGCTGGTTGGTCCAGGCAGTAGATTGCTTGTTGTGAACAGCTGAAAGGATATGATGTTTGAAACAATCTGTCCGTCTCTCAGAGGCATGGCCTACATACCAAGCATCACAGACACTGGTATTCTCATCCCACATTACTGAGCTCTGAGATAGACAGAAGCAACTAAAAACGTACTCATGTCTGACTGGCACATGTTTAAACATACAGTGACATTGTTGCCATAAAAATGATTATGATGAATATTAGCAGGGAGAAAGAGAGGATTGCAGATGCTGGAGATCAGAGTCAAAAAGTGGTTCTGAAAAAAAAAACACAGCCGTTCAGGCAGCATCTGAGGAGCAGTAGAATCGACTATTAGTTAACAATATTAATGCAAGGGAAAGTAATTGTGTATTTTCAAAGTCCTTGTACTTAATAACAATTTGGTCTTGGGTGTGGCAATGAGACTCATCTTTTCTATGCTACTTACTGTGAGTTTTCATCATATTGTTATTATAATAGTGTACTGAATAAATGGGTGAATTTTGTGCTTATTGGAAATCTAAAAGTTGGTATTATGAAAGGATATCGGACCTTCAGTAAAGAGACTTTACTTAATGGCTGTTAACGGTTAGAACAATGCTGCAAACATTTACACAGAGATTTCCAGCTCAAGTCACACACAAGGTTGTTGGGCTGGGATCACGCTGGCCATCAATGGAACTGCACAATTCTGTTTGGATACTGACATTGTGGAGCTAACATACACTGGGGATTGTGTGAGTAACTGCCCAGCTCCAGTTTGGAAACTCTCTGAACAGATTTTGGAGATGGCCAGTGATTTGGAGGTCATGGCGAGGCCTAATAACACTGTGTCTGAATTCAGGCTTTTCCTCAAAGTCATTTCCAACAGCTTTGCTGCCTGCAAGACGGTGTGTTCACTGATCTGAACATGAATTGGCTGTTTACTGCAGTCATTGAATTGTGTAATAGTTAGCTCTGTGCACTGGTATTTCAATTATTGTTCACTTCAATTGTTTTCAACTGAGAAACAATGATCTTTGGTTTATTTTAAAATAAGTAAGAAATAAAGTGGTATTAACTCTTCATTACAGACCTGGTATATATTTCCCTTGGACTAATCAAGCAACAGTCAGATATTGTCTGCAAAGCAGGATTCTGTGAACAGGACTATGTTGCAGGCAACATCACCACCCTTTCTGGTAGGCTCTGTACCACTGACAGGACACAGCCAGGCAGAGGGGGACAGCTCCTTGGTATATAGTCAATATAGGGTGGCATGGTGGCTCAGTGGTTAGCACTGCTGCCTTATTGCACCAGAGTCCCAGCTTTGATTCCAGCCTCGGGCAAGTGCTGGTTGGGCGTTTGCACATTCTCCCTTTGTCTGCGTGTGTTTCCTCCCACCGTCCAAAGAAGTGCAGCTCTGGTGAATTGGCCATGGTAAACTGCCCATAGTGTTCAGTGCATTAGGCAGAGGAGAGTATGTTGCTCTTCGGAGGGTCGGTGTGGACTGGTTGGGCCGAAGTGCCTGTTCCCATTCTGTAGGGAATCCAGTCTAACGATAGTGCTCAGCATTGATGCTGGATCCTGTGGCTGATAGACTGCTCTGTGGCAGCTTCTGGTGGAATTAATAAAAGCAAAACATATAATTGACCACATCATCACCGATCTGCCTGCTGCAAATTCGCCTCTCCATTTCATATATCAGTAAGAATGGTGACTCCACAATGGGGAGCAAGGGCTACCTTCACATTTTGCAGCCCCTCCTCACCATGATATGTAGCTCCTTGAGTACTGAATGGGAAAGACTTTATACAGATTGAATAACCAATGCTGATGTAGCCATGAGGTGCAGAGGGCCATCGGCGGTAGCAGAATTATACTCTGTACAGCTCATGCAGTCTGCAACTTCACAACCCGACATACCTCCCACTGTACAGTAACCATCACGGCCCGACATA
>NC_057717.1:6071519-6088079 GCF_004010195.1 Chiloscyllium plagiosum | reverse complement strand
ACCGAAAAGGACTACATTGTCCATATATAACCAAATTCAGCATGTAGCCCTCTCAAGAATCATGAAATATAGTGATAGGGAAACATGAAATGCAAACAAAAAATGATGGGAGAAGCGCAATAATCAGAAAAATATTATTTTATTTCCCTTTGAATCTTAAAGAAGAAACAGATTTCGGCCTTAACACAGGTGTCACAGACACACCAACTATAATAGGAACCGAAAAGGACTACATTGTCCATATATAACCAAATTCAGCATGTAGCCCTCTCAAGAATCATGAAATATAGTGATAGGGAAACATGAAATACAAACAGAAAATGATGGTAGAAGCGCAACAGATGAGGAAGTATCTGCAGAGAGAAACAGAGTTAACATATCGAATATGATGTGACACTGTTCTGAAAATGTCATAAAGGTTAATTCTGTGTATCTTTGCTCAGAGGGTGCCAGACCTGCTGAGTTTCCCTCTATCGGTTTCTTTTTCTTTCTGAACTGTGACAAATTGACTTTTCTGAATGATATAAGCAAAAGCTGCTGTCTCAGTTGAATCTCGAATATTTGTTTATGGACATTAAATGAGAAATTACAAAGTTCCTATGTTTGACAGAGCTCAAAATATCCATGTCGTATTGCATTGTGATACAAAAACATTGGGAGACATTATTGAAACAAAACTCGAATTTGCTGCAAAAGGTCTGCAGCATCTGTGCAGAGAAATCAGAGTTAACGTTTCTAGTTCAGTAGCACTTCCTCAGAACGGATGGTAGCCCTGAAACTGTTGATTAGTATACAGCAGAGGCTGAATAGCTGTTAATGGAGACTGTTAGTAGCTAACAATTGGGGGTGAGTAATGGAAGACCACGTGAGAACTAGGCCTGGTGTATGGGAATGGGGCATTGAGGAGTTCAGTCCCTAAAATTATTAAACATTATTTTGAGTCTGAAGGGCTGCAGGGTCCACCCGCGGAAAATGATGTGTTGTTCTTCCAGCTTGCTTTTAAATGTCCTGGAACAATGCAGCAAGCCTGACACAGAGATATTGGCCAGGGAACAGGAGGGGGTATTAAACTGGCAGGCAACTGGAAACTCAAGGTCTTTTGCATAGGTACAGCTTGGATATTCTGTGAAGTAGTCACCCAGTCCACCTTTAGTTTCCCTAATGTAGAGCAGAAACAAAGTGAGCAACAAATGTAGTAGACCGCATTGTGGGAAAAGTTGGTAGGATACTGCTTCACCTGGAAGGTATGTTTGGCCTTTGGTTAGTGACGAGGGAGGAGGTAAATGGGAAAGTGTAACACCACCGGTGGCATCTCGCTGGAGGTGGGTACATTCATGGAGAATACTGAGCTCAAAAACTGCATGGATTTATGTAAAACTCTCTTATCTCACTTTTTTAGATTAGAATCAATCTAAACATCAGGTCATAGACAGAGAACACAGGGGGCTAACACCTTCAACATATTGTCTAGCTATCACCATTGTTAACAGCTAACCCGAGAATGCAACTTTAAAAAAAGGTTTTGTGATTTACACGTGGAAGAAGTAAAACTATCACTGTATTCTAACAGATGAAATGCTTAACAGACAATCAATTTTTCAATGTTTAATTTCAGTTACATCACACTGCAAATTTTTGTAATAATTCTGTGTTACGACGAGCCCTCCACTATCACCTGACGAAAGAGCCCATCGCTCCGAAAACTGGTGTGCTTCCAATTAAACCTTTTGGACTATAACCTGGTATTGTGTGATTTGTAACTTTGTAAACTCCCATGGAGAGTTCTCAATGAGCAGATTGAGTTCAAGTAAACGCTAGAGGAACGAATCCCGGTGGATGGAGAGTGTTGGAGCTGGGCGAAGGGTCTATGGGATGGGGAGTAGACTCTTGCCCAAAGAAATGGACACCGAGGAGAAGATTTTTGAAGAGGAGTTCAACATTATGTCGTTCCTGAATTTCATTAAAATGGGGCGCAGACGGATAAAGCTGAGACATTTGCTGAGTACAGAACATTCAGCATTCGAGCGTGGAAGGTTAGGAGGGATGGTGAATGCACGACAGGCTTGGGGGTGGGGATGGACTCAGATTGCAGGGCATGGGTGGGGTGGCAGGTTCCAGAGGGTCATAGGCATCTGTAAGTTATTCCATCTTGTGGGCCTCATATATCTGACGAGCATGGCAAATGAGCTTGAGAATGAAGTAGAATTGTAGAATGGTGCAGCCTTGAGCCAATGTGATGTGATGCTGTTGAACAGAGAAATGTTGATCTCAGTGGCAACGACACCGCACGACCAGTCCTCAGAAACTAACTGATTGAAAATAATTGGAATCGTTATCTTATTGTAATGCTCTGATTTCATTGGGGTGACACTCAACCAGCAAGGTCTTACTTTTCTGAGACTTTACATCAAACTGTGAAAACTGATTGTATCTTGATGTTATTAATAAGACAAATCCTTCCATGGTTTTGGAAGGCACTAGCAATGGCGGAGTGTATTTGTCATTCCCAATAGCTTTGGGGAAGGTGTCATCGTTCATTGAGGAAAGTACCAGCACAGAATTTCCTCTGGTTCCCATTAACCACAGTTTGCTGAGGATGAATGATGCGACATGAGTCAAATGCTACTTTAATGGCAAGGGAAGTTACTCTGATCTCACCTCAACTGACATTGGAAAAATAGTTAAAATCCTAAAGAGAAAAAGGATAGAACACGGCTTATTGATCAATGTGGTCACTGTCCTCGCAACATTTAAGGACAAACAGATACATGGTTTCTGATTCTGAAGAGAGGTGTTTCCTATTTGGGATGAGGCTGTTTGGTTAAGCGCTATGACAGAGAGACAGAAAAAAACGTTCCACTCTGTATGGGGAAAAAAACCACCCGATTCACGGTGCATTGGACAATGACAGACATACACTATTAGAAATTGGCCACTGATCATCTCAATCTCATCATTTACTGATGACCAATAGCAGCACAGAAGCCAGGAGCTCCCTTCACCCCAGTTGGAAAGCAAAAAGGGCTAAGGGATGGCCAGTGGAAGTGGGAGTAACTAGGGAATTGGTGTAACTTACAGTGGGAGTGGCAGAAGATGGGTGTGAAGACCTATCATCAGGAGAAGAGTATGTCTCAGCAGAAGGGGTAGTTCAAGGAAAGTAGGAGTGTAAAGAAAGAGCAGGAAGGGGAGGAAGAATGGCTCGTGAAGTTTTAGTGACTGGGTAAAGCTTGTTTTTGTAAAAGTGAGGTTGGATGAAAACCACCACTGTTCAGGAAAATTGGGGTCTGATTCCATTGAAAATTAAGATTTGACGTACTTCTTTTTCTATCACTTGATTCTTTATCATATTGTACATTCATTCTGTAGATTTGTATCTCCATCAAATGCAGGTGATGTGGGTTTTTTTCTCCCCTGGTGTTGTGTCTCAACATTTTTGAATTTTATTAACAGTATGCATTTGCTTCCAATTTAAGGTAGACCTGAGAATATGATTTGATCTCCTGCAGTCGTGAAGTTTTAGTGACTGGGTAAAGCTTGTTTTTGTAAAAGTGAGGTTGGATGAAAACCACTACTGTTCAGGAAAATTGGGGTCTGATTCCATTGAAAATTAAGATTTGATGTACTTCTTTTTCTATCACTTGATTCTTTATCAGATTGTACATTCACTCTGTAGTTTTGTATCTCCATAAAATGCACGTGACTTTTTTTTCTCCCCTGGTGTTGTGTCTCAACATTTTTGAATTTTATTAACAGTATGTTTTTGCTTCCAATTCAAGGTAGACAGGAGAATATGATTTGATCTCCTGCAGTTTGTCCATAACATAGAATTTAATTGAATATTTATCCTCATCACATTAACTGATTCATGCAATGAATCTGTGTCCATCCTGCAAATGAAAACTTTCTTCAGTTTTGACTATTGTTACAAAGGACAGTGCCACACAAAAGGCTGATGTTCCAGTGCAAGGTGCCAAAACCGTAGTTCATGCTAAATTAGTTAGAAGCTTTCTGAATAAGACATGCTGAGGGACAGAGTGTAAAAGGTAAATTTAACTTTGTGTCGAAAATGGTATTTGTAGCACCCGCATAATAGGCGTTAATTACATCACTCTGTAAATTCCCCAAAATAAGAACAACAAGAGACTGCAATTCTTAATTATTCTTTTGTGAATAACATCTCGAGAACAGGAAGGAAACCAAGGTTTGTTTGTGATATTCATAAATAATGATGATGAGAATGTGGAAGATGGATGTCAGTGGAATGATAACTAAAGTTGGGGATGACACAAAAATTAGCAGAGTTCTTCACAGTGAGGAGGAAAGAGTTAGGCTACAGGACGATATAAACGGGTGATTTCTATGTCCAGATTAATGGCCGATAAAGTTTAACACTGATAAATGTGAGATGATGCACATCTGAATTAACAAGACAAGTGAGTACTCAAATTTTGAAGGGCGAGGGCTAAACATGCTCATTTTTTCTTTGCAGCAAGGAAGGTTGAGGAGGGAACATGGTACAGGTATACAAGAGCATAAGGGGTATGGAAAGGTTGAACGACAGCAGCTGTTTCCCTTACTCGAAGGGTCAAAAACAAAGGGATAAATCCTTAGAGTGAAAGGCAGGGGATTGAGAGAGGATTTGTGGTGTCTGTATTGAACTGAGAGGGAGGCACAGACATAGAATATAAAGTTCCTATGTGTGGGAACAGGCCCTTCAGCCCAACAAATCCACACTGACCCTCCAAAACGTAACCCACCCAAACATGTTCCTCCTATATTTACCCCTGACTAATGCACCTAACCTACACATCCCTGAACACTTTCTGCAATTTAGCATGGCCAATTCACTTAACTTGCACATCTTTGGATTGTGGCAGGAAACCGGAGTACATAGACGAAACCCACGCAGACAATGTGCAAAATCGATACAGGCAGTCACCCAAGGCTGAAATCAAATCTGGGTCCCCAGCGCTCGAAGGCAGGAGTGCGAGCCACCGAGGCGCCGTTCTGACCAGGGTGACATGTGTCTGGAATACATTGCCTCGGCGGGTGATTGGTCAGGTAATCTCACAAACTTTTCAAAAAGCCTTTGGATATGCACTTGGTGGTGCAGGCTCGCATTTTCATTCAATTATTCTATGTGGTGTCAGCCACAAACACTCACATATATTCTGATGCAATAGTTAATGACAGTTCCTGGTTTGTTCCATTGACTGTACTCAGTAAGTGAGCCTCCTGCGAAGTGCTAGTGTTATCTCCCACTTTCTATTCAAGTGTTTCGGTTTCCTTGAGTTGATAATGTAATTTCCTGTGTCGACGATGTAATTGCCGGCCCTTTTCAACAGAGGGTGGTAGATGGAGTCAATAGTGATGTATTTGTTGATGGAGTTCCGGTTGGAATGACATGTTTCTAGGAATTCTTGTGCTTGTCTCTGTTTGGCCTGTCCTAAAATGGATATATAGACCTAGTCAAAGTGGCGTACTTTCTCATCAGTACATAAGAAATTAGTGTTGGGGGTCATATATTTTGTGGCTAGTTGATGTTCCTATATTCTGGTGACTAGTTTTCTGCTTGTTTTTTTCCGTTGTAGTGTTTGTTACAGTTCTTGCAAGGCTTATTGTTCCAGGAGCAGAACAAAGATGTGAATTTATTGCGGTGGTCAAAATTATGAAAAACGTTGCAGAGTAGAAAAGGAATACTCTATTAGTTGGCATTACAGCATCAAGGAATTCTAATTTCAAGGTTGCCAGCAAAAGACCTAGGAGTGCAATAAGGAAAAAACGTCTTTATTTAGATAGTTGTTACGAATTGGAATTGTCTGGCTGGGAAAGTTGTGGATGAAGATTCAAAAGAGAACTGGATATATATTTGGAAATTATAAATTTAACGGGCAACAGAGAGAGGGCTGGCAAATGGGATGTGCTTGGGAGACATTTTTGGAACTGATGCATACATATTGGCCAATGCGCTCCTTCTGTACTTTAAAGGTTTATAGTCTATCATGTGCCAGCTGTGAATAAAAGTCAGTATACAATTATTTCACTGTGTAAATGCTCGCAAATATGTGATTATTTGGTGCAGCATAAGCATTTGAAATGCAAGTATTGCAAGGTCAGCTTCATTATAAAGTCTTATTATCACTCAGAACATGAATATTTTACATGTTGTATTCCAATTACTAAAACAAATATATAATTGCTTTGGCACAAAACTCTTTGGAAAGCTTTGACTTTTCACTGACACGATATTATGTTCGTTGCTTTTTTTTAACAGTCCAAATTTCATATTAAACACCATTCATTCTAACAAAATACAAGTTTTCAAATTATTGTTCACAAAAATTTGATAACACAAATAATTTATTTAGTTTAATATTCACAGTACACGTTGAATCATTACCATTTTAAAATTGCTGGCAAATAGCTGAAGATCGTACATTTCAGTGAGAAATTAAACTGTTTATATACAAATATATAAGAACGCCAATTCTATTTGTATGTTCAATCGTTTGATCACTCTGAACATGTAATCATTCAGAAGCCAACCACGTTAAAAATATTGCAGTGGCAAAATATTGCTTTGAATTCTGACATTGAATATCTAATTCTGATCACCACAAGAGTTATGTTCTTTCTTCGATAAAATAAAATGTACATGCTTTATTTCTGTGTTAGAAAATCTTGACACGAGTTTATATTTTAGTTCCATAAATATAGAATCAACATAATTGATTTAAGAGATTATAGTTCAGTTGAATGATATATAGCAAACACCGGATTATTGATCTGAAATCATTTGCAGTGTTATTGGACCTCACAGCTCCCTGTGATACAGAGAGACTCAGTGGCCTGTTCCAAAACCTGTGCATAGAGCGTCTAACCTGGTTCAGGGCAGTCAGCCAAACAGTATTTCAAAACAAATAATTTGGAATCCACCTTGGGCAAGGGGAGGATCCACCAACAGACTATCACTGGTCTTAGTGTAAGTTCAAATGTTGTCCAGGTTAAATACTAATGGCTGACCAGCAACCAATCTTTAAAATTCATCTTCAGTCAGAGCCTGGCCCAGAGAGCAGACATTTTGACATGGAGAGCCAAAATCACACAATACAAGTTACCTATGGAGATGAAACCTGACCTACCTCCCAGACTCCATACATCTGCACCCCAGATCAGACAAGAGTGAAGACGTTAACAAGTTGACAATCTATTGCAGTGCCTTGTGTCTCACAAATAAACCTCTAAATCCATATCTAATAAATGTCACCTTCACATTCTCCAGTATCAAAATAAAATTTTACTTCTGTGTGAATGGTCAGCGATTACTACATGGGTCACCCAGTAGAATGTATGTGAAATAACCAGCAGCAAACGGCAATCCAAAAATCACATTAAATGAAAGCAACACAATGACACCTCTGCTTCCTCAGGAGGATAAAGGAAATTCAGCATGTCCAGAAGGACTCTCAACAACTTTTACAGATGCACTATAGAAAGCATTCTATCTGGATGCATTATGCCTTGGTCTGACAACTGCTCTCCCCAGAACCACAAGGGACTACAGAGAGTTGTATACACAGCCTAGACCATCACAAAAGCCAACCTCCCATCCATGGACTCCATCTATACTCCTCACTGCCATGGAATGGCTGCAAACATCAAAGTCCCCTCCCACCTCGGTAATACTGTCTCTAACTTCTTCCTTCACGTAGAAGATACAAAAGCTTAAACACACACCAACAGGATCAATAACAGCTTCTTCCCTGCTGTCATTAGAGACGTCCATTCAGTAGTCTAAATTCCAATCTAATGTTGATCTTGCTTTTGTGCACCTCCTGTGCAGCTGTAACACTGTATGCCTAGCTCTGCCTAAACACTATGACCTTTATGTCCTTGTATGTTATGATCCGTCTGTACTGCTCGCAAAACAAATCTTTTCACTCTACTTAAGTATCTGTGACAACAATAAATCAAATCTTTTAATACATTGGCTCGGAGAAGATCAGAATAGGAATAGTGCAGTAACTTACCTTCTGACTCCCCAAAGTCTGTGCACCATCTCCAAGACAATAGGGTGATGGAAAACTCCACACTTGTCTTGATGACTGTAGCTCCAACAAGAACCATGACACTACCCAGGACAAAATAATCTGCTTGATTGGCACCACATCCACTCCATGCACCTGCGGCACTCAGTAACAGCAGTGTGTGCTAATTTACCAGATGCGCTGTTGAAATTCAATAAGATTCCTTTGACAGCATCCTCCAAACCCATAACTACCGTGTAGGAGGATAAGGGAATACCTCCACCTGTAATTTCCCCTCCAAGCCACTCACCGTCCTGACTTGGAAATATCTTGCTGTTCCTTCGGTATCACGGGGTCAAATCATGGAAGTCCATCTCGAATGGCATTGCGAGTCAACCTCCAGTCAAAGGCTGCAGTGGTTTAAGACAACAGCTCACCACCACCTTGTAAAGGGCAACTAGGACCAAAGTCTGGGCAAGCCACAGATACCCAAATTCCTCAAGTGAATAAAAGAAACTGCACACCCCCCATGAGTATTGGGTTATGACAGGATTGAGCACCTCTGGGCCACCCGGACGAACCAGCCCAACCACCCTGTAGCACAGCATTTCAACTCCCCCTCCCACTCCACCGAGGATATGCAGGTCATTGGACTCATCCACCGCCAAACCACAACAACCCGACGGTCGGAGGAGGAGCGTCTTATCTTCCGACTGGGAACCCTCCAACCGCAGGGGATGAACTTGGACTTCACCAGTTTCTTCATCCCCCCTCCCCCCACCTTGTCTCAGCTGAATCCCTCCAGCCCGGCACCGCCTTCCTGACCTGCAGTCTTCTTGTTGACCTCTCCGCCTCCATCCTACTCCGACCTATCACCCTCACCTTGACCTCTTTCCACCTATCACATTTCCAACTCCCCTCCTCCAAGTCCCTCCTCCCTACCTTTTATCTTCTCCTGCTGAACACTCTCTGCTCATTCCTGAAGAAGGGCCTGTGCCCGAAACGTCGAATCTCCTGTTCCCTGGATGCTGCCTGACCTGCTGTGCTGTTCCAGCAATAAAGTTTCAAGAGTGAAGACGTTAACAAGTTGGCAATCTATTGCAGTGCCTTGTGTCTCACAAAGAAACCTCTAAATCCATATCTAATAAATGTCACCTTCACATTCTCCAGTATCAAAATAAACTTTAACTTCTGTGTGAATGGTCAGTGATTACTACATGGGTCACCCAGCAGAATGTATGTGAAATAACCAGCAGCAAACGGCAATCCAAAAATCACATTAATAACTGAACTTGGCGGATTCTGTCTGTTCTAAGTAAATACACATATTATACTGGCTTTCAGGTGACTGTAATAATGCACACCATGACTGGAGGTTTTGGCCTTACACCCCTCCAAAGCTTCCTGATCTCACACACATCACTCCCTCACACATTCAACAATTGATGAGAATCCACAAGCTGGGTGAAACTGAAAAGATAGAACATTGCAGCACAGTGCAGGCCCTTCGGCCCTTGACGTTCTGTTGACCGTTTATCCTACTCTAAGATCAGACTAACCTACATACCTTTCATTATACTATCATTCATGTGCCTATCCAATTAAATAGCCCTAATATAGCTGACTTTACTACAACTGCTGGTTGTTCATTGCACATGTCCACCACTCTCTGTATAAAGAAACTACCTCTGACATCTCCCCTAAACCTTTTTCCAATTTCATTAAAATCATACCCCGTCGAGAGCCATTTTCACCCTGGGAGAAGGTCTCTGGCTATCCACTCTATCCATGGACCATTAGATCCCCCTGTTCCTCCACAATGTAAGAATCTTGCCTTTAACCCTGTATTCTGCATTCGACCTTCCAAAATGAATCGGATCCCAGTTTTCCATATTGAACACGATCTGCCACTTAGCAGCCGAGTCCTGCATCCTGTCAACGTCCTGTTGCAAACCAGAACAGATCTCCACACTATCCACAATTCCACCAACCTGTTTTACATCATCAAACTTACGAACATACCCTTCCACTTTGTCATCCAAGTCATTTATCAAAATCACAAACAGCAGAGGTCCCACAACCGATCCTTACAGATTACCACTGCTCACCTAGTTCCACACTGAATACTTTCCACTTACCACCACTGTCTGTCTTCGTTCGGCTGGCCAATTCTGTATCCAGACAGATAGGTCTCCCTGTATACCATGCCTCCTTACTTTCTGAATGAAATTATCACGGGGAAGTTTATCAAACACCTTGTTAAAATCCATCCGCTCCGCATTCACTGCTCTACCTTCTTTAGTGTGCTTAATTCCATCCTCAAAGAATCCCAATAAGAGTTGTGAGGTATGACCTGCCCCTCACAAAGCCATGCTGACAATTTCTTATCAAACTATGATTTTTCAGAATCCTTTCGAATATTTTGCCCAATACTGATGTAAACTGACTGGTCTGTCATTCTAAGGACAATCCTTGTTTCCTTGCCTGAACAAGGGAGTAGCATTTGCGAACCTCCAATCATTCGACACTTCTCCATTGGAGCGTGAAGACGCAAAGACCATCGCTAACGGCAGAAAACTCTCTTCCCTCTCTTCCTGTAGTAACCTAGGGTGTTTCCCTTCCGGCCTAGGCGTTTATCTATCCTTGTGATTTGTACTTCAATCAGTCTGTATTTCACGTCAACTTGTTTACTCCCTGTCCAGCCAACTGATTGACTGCTTACCATTTTAGGGCTCTGTACAGGGCTGCCTTCCCAAACAAATATGGTTCCCAATATCCTGTGTATTGTGGAACGGTAAAAATGGGATGGGCAGATGCCCAAAGCTTTGACTCTGCAGCTCCCCAGATGCTGCCTGACTGGCTGTGCTTTACCAGCGCCACAATTTTCGACTGATCACAAGGATCTGCAGTCCTCACTTTCTCCATTACTGAGGGCTGTCCCCTCTGCACACTGAACACGGTAAAAACAATGACTGCAGATGCTGGAAACCAGATTCTGGATTAGTGGTGCTGGAAGAGCACAGCAGTTCAGGCAGCATCCAAGAAGCTTCGAAATCGACGTTTCGGGCAAAAGCCTTTCATCAGGAATAAAAGCTGTGAGCCTGAAGCGTGGAGAGATAAGCTTGAGGAGGGTGGGTGTGGGGAGAAAGTAGCATAGTGTACAATGGTGAGAGGGGGAGGGGATGAAGGTGATTGGTCAGGGAGGAGAGGGTGGAGTGGATTGGTGGAAAAGGAGATAGACAGGTAGTACAGGTCCAGACAAGTCATGGGGACAGTGCTGAGCTGGAAGTTTAGAATTAGGGTAAGGTGAGGGAAGGGGAAATGAGGAAACTGTTGAAGTCCACATTGATGCCCTGGGGTTGAAGCAAATGTGGCTGTGGTAGCGAGTTCTTCAACCATGTCGTGAAACAAACTCGCTACCACCTTACCCTTGTTCTAAACTTCCAGCTCAGCACTGTCCCATGACTTGTCTGGACTTGTCCTACCTGCCTATCTCCTTTTCCACCTATCCACTCCACCCTCTCCTCCCTGACCTATCACCTTCATCCCCTCCCCCACTCACCCATTGTACTCTATGCTACTTTCTCCCCAAACCCACCCTCCTCTATCCTATCTCTCCACGCTTCAGGCTCACAGCCTTTATTCCTGATGAAAGGCTTTTGCCCGAAACGTCGATTTCAAAGCTCCTTGGATGCCGCCTGAACTGCTGTGGTCTTCCTGCACTACTAATTCAGACACTCAACATGGAACTAATCAGCAGAAACTCGTTGTATCGGAATCTGACTGTTCAGTTCTGGAAAGTTGCATTTGATGAACACATTTACTAAAAACAAAATTAAAATTCAACAAATATTCATTCATTCCCAGAGTTACAGTTTTGGTTCATGCATTGGACAGGTTGATAACGAGCAGTGAATGACTGAAGAACTCCGAGATGCAGAGTATTCCAGGTGATTATATTTCAGGTTGGATGTGCTTTACGTTAATGCTGGTAATATTAATAGACAGATAGATATGATAAGGAAATGAGGTGACATGTGGAAGTGTGACATTTTTGCCATTTCTGAGATGTGTTTGAGGGAGGTCAGGGCTGACAACTCAATATTCTGTGGTACCAGAACTATAGTCTGGGCAGGAAAGTGGGTAAAAGAGGAGATGGCGTTGCCTTGTTAATTATGGAGTCAGTTACTGGCGTAAGAAGGGACGATATCTTGAAAGGATCTTGTAATGAGGCTTGGTGGTTAGAGCTCAGGATCAAAACCATGACAGAAACATTGCTAGGGATATATTATTAGCCCCCCCAGATAAAGGAAAGTAAGGGAACTGTATATACCCAAGACATTGAGGTGTGTAAAAACAATAATAGGATCATTATATTCAGACATGTCAATTCCAAATCTTCATTAGGTCAGTGATAACTTTTTAAGAGGGGGGCAGGTGTTTTGAAATTTATTCCAGAGAGCTTCTTATATCAACATAGAGCAGATACAACAATGGGCAGTGCAGCGCTGGGCCTCATTGTGGGGACGAAGCCAGTCAGTTGTTCCCGGCAGAGCATTATAGGACCAGTGACCGTGATATCACACATTTGACTTTGCTAAGGAAAAGACCCAAAAAATGTTAGAAAAATAAAAGCTTTTTGCATTGGGGAGACAGATTTTATGGAAAAAAATGACAGGATCTGGCCAAAATGCAGTTGTTTCTGGGTGAAACGAGAGCAGAACAAGGTGGGACGGGGGTTGGGGGAACAGTTGATTAAAATTATATTGAGGACAGTGTCGGCCTAGCATGTTACACTGAAGATAAAATTTAGGAAAACAAGCCCAGAAAATTTCAGATATCGACACAAATCCCGAACAGGATGCAAAAGGAAAGAGAAGCTTAAAGCAGGTATCAAGTGAGCAGGTCAATGAAAGCCCAAAAAATATGGAAAGTGTAGGACTAAACTTAAAAAGTCAGTGGAAGAGCAGAAGGAGGGGTGATAAAACATTAGCGGGTAAGATTAGCAAGAATCCAAAGTCGAGAGAATATGTTAAACACATCCTACGAATCGGTTTTCAGTTTGAAGGAAGTAAGGAAGAATTGGAAGTTTATGCAAGATAGAGTGGGCAAATCACCAGATTAAAGACCACCAAGTCTCACATCAGTGAGAGGGAAACAATTGTAGAAAATTCGGACGGCTGTTGAGGCTCGATCATTAACTATCTTCAAGGCTGAGACAGACAGATTTTTTATACAAGTGTTACGGAGAAATCGCAGGAAAGTGGAATAGGGGATTAACAAAATAAATATAACTAAATCGAAGGAAAAGCAGACTCAGTGAGCGGACAGACATATTGTTGCCCCTGTGTCTAATGGTGTTCTTTTCCAATAGCCCTGTATTCACAAGAACATCAACCTCTCTCACTATGGAGTGAACACAGTGTGGAATGCAAGCGAGGGATTCAAGGAATTCAGAAACGCGATACTAAGAGACAGAAAGTACGAGAAGACTGCAGTAACACGGATTGCCTGTCGGGGTGAGGATTTACATTGACACAGTCACCGCTACCAGAAGGAAGACCGCAACAAGACACCCTCCAAGGCCAAGCAGAGACCTGTACTGGAGAGCAGGTAATCAGAGGCCAGGTGTGAAGGAGTGCTGAAGGGCTAAACACTACATCACTGTCGTGTCTCCTTCCTTCCCTGACCAAAATTAAATGTGGAGGGGTAGAGAGACATGTCGTTGGTAGCAGAGTAAGCAGGAAGGCTTTCACACGAGAGGCTTCGGACAGCTCCAGTTCAGCAAAATGTACAGGTAAACTCAAATAAAGTTCTTTTAACTTTATTGTTACAGCAGTCGAGATGGCATTTAGGGCAGTCGCACGCTCCTCTTGTGGGCTGTGGCAGCTCAGGGAGATTTCCACCGGCCCTGATGGCTACACGTGTGGGTCGGTGCGGACTTATTGGGGCAAAGGGCCTGTTTACACATTGTTGGTAATCTAATCTAGAATGCACTCAGGGTAATCCGAGATACTGACCGAGATAATGACAGTAATATTCCAGTCCAACGTTCATTGCCCTGTGGTTTTCCTGTCAGTCCTGTTATATTTAAATAAACACAATTTAATCCAACAGGCATTCCTTGCTTCCTGTCATGTTCCAGGCAGAGAGTAGATGGGCGACCACCAGGAATGGTAAAGTGAGTAGGCAGGGAGTGCAGGAATCCCCTGTGGCCATTCCCCTCGAAACCAAGTAGACCATTTTGAATTGTTGGGAGCGATGACCGTTCAGGGGAAAGCAGCAGGAGCCTGGTTGGTGGTACTACCACTGGGGCACAGTGGGAAAGAGTAAAGGTAAACAGGACGTTAAAGATAGGAGTGTCGATTGTTAGTGGGACAGATCAGAGATTCTGTGGTCACAAACGGGAATCCAGGATGGTGCGTTACTTCCTGGGTGCTAGGGTTCAATATGTCTCCAAGTGGCTGCAGAACATTCTCAAGGAGGAGGGGGAGCAGCCGTTAATCATTATGCACGTTGGCACAAATGATACCCGTAGAAATAGGGACGAGGTCCTGCAGCGTGATTACAGCGAGCTAGGAGAAACGTTTTTTTTTAAAAAAAAAACCTTGACAGTGGTAATCTCCTCAGAGGGAGATTACCGTCCGAGACATGCACTGGAGGGGACACCAATATCTTGCCGGCCAGTTTTTCTAGGGTTACAAGGGAGGGTTTAAACTAGATTGGCAGGTGATCGTATCCTCAAGAGCAGGGAGGAAAGTGGAAGGAGATACAATAATCAGAAATAGTAAGTTTACGCTGGAAAGCGACAGAGAGAAAGTAACGCCTTTTGGATTAAATTGCATCAGTTTCAATGCAAGAGTGCTGACAGGTAAGGCCGATGAACTCAGGGCGTGGATAGGTAGGTGGGTCTGGAATATTATAGCCATTACAGAAATATGGGTAAGTGATGGATAGGACTGACTGCTTAGTGTGCTAGGGAACAGATGCTTTAGGCGAGACAGAGATGGTAAAAGGAGGGGAGGGAGAGTTGCATCACTGATTAAGGGGAGAACCACAGCATTAATCAGAGATAAAATAACTGATGGATCACCCAGTGAGGCTTTGTTGGTGGAGTTTAGAAATAAAAAAGAGAATGGTAAGGTGATTGGGGATGTAATATAGGCCCCCAAGTAGTCAACAGGAATGAGAGTAACAAATATGCAGGGAGAGGGAGGAGGCCTGCAGGAGCAATAGGGTTATCACAATAGGCTTTTTTTTTCTAATACGGACTGGAACAGCCAGAGTGTTAAGTATTTTGATGAGGTAGAATCTGTTAAATGCGTGTGGAAAGTTTCCTCAAGCAGTATATAGAGTATCCAACTCGGAAAGTAGCAAAATTCGAAATTTTCTTAGTAAATAGGGCATGACAGGTGACTGAGTTAATAGTGGGGGAGCACTTAGGGACCAGTAACCATAGTTCTATTAATTTTCAAATACTTATGGAGAAGGACAAAACTGTTCCTCATGTTCATGTTCGAACTTGGGGCGTGACTCAGGTACAGACAGCTGGGACGAAGGGAATCCTTGGAGATATATAAGAGTTACAGGAGTCTATGGAAGAAGGAAAGCATTAGGGTGAAAAGGGGGCAAGTAAGAGCCTTTTCCGAGAAAATTGGGATGAATCCAAAAAGGTATTTTAAGTATATTAATAGAAAAAAACACTAACTGGGGAGAAAATAGGACGCCTCAAAGACCAATGTGCACAAGTATGTGTGGAACTATCAGAGATGATTGAAGTCATCAAATAATATTTCTACTCTGTATTTACCATAGGGAAAGACATGATGACTTGAAAACTTGAGGACGTTAGTAGTGATATTTTAGGGACAATCCATATCAAAGTAGAGGAGATTTTGGACGTACTAGAATGTTTGAAAGTTGATAAATCTCACGGTCCTTACCCGAAATATCCAAAAACACCTCAAGGGGCTCCAGAAGAATTTGCGGGGACCCTGGATTATAATGTTGATCATCAGTAAAGTAATGTCCCGGAAGACTGGAGGATAGAAAATATTGTGCCCTTATTCAAGAAGAACTGAACAAAAAAAGCCTTGGAACTACAGATCAGTAGGTACGTTACTTGAGAAGGTTCTGAGGGATAAGATGTACATGCATTTAGAAAGACAATCTTTGATTAGGAATAGTAAGTGCAGCTTTATGCGAGGAAGTTTATGCCTGACAATTTCCTTAAAGTAATTGGATGATGTGATCAGGAAGATTGACTTGGGTGCGGCAGTAGATGTCGAAACATGTGGTGTTGGAAAAGCGCAGCAGGTCAGGCAGCATTCGAGGGGCAGGAGAATCTATGTTTCGGACATAAGCCCATCATCAGGAACGTCCAAAACATCGATTCTCCTGTTCTTCTGATGCTGCCTTACCTGACGTGTTTTTCCAGTGCTACATTTTTCGACACTGATCTCCAGCATCTGCCGTGCTCACTTTCTCCAAGGGCGGTAGATTTAGTCAATATGGATTTCAGTTACAGCAGAAC